>NC_044990.1:52948900-53548900 GCF_008728515.1 Papio anubis | reverse complement strand
TGCTATTCATCTTACCACAGATAGAATGTCACTGCATGCCCCTGATCACTGGATTCCTAAAAGCTTTACTGCAGTGGTAGATCCCTGAGTCTTCATAGCGTTTATCTCCCAGACTCTGGAGCATGTGTGTCATGCCAACACCTCCAACGGACTAGCTATATTTTGCTCATTTTGCCTGATCAGCATAATGTTATTAATATAATGGATCAATGTAAATATCTGATATGTCCAGATTTCTATATTGTATACTATATAATGCTAGATGTTATACTATGTTGTTCTACTAAATAAATTTTCAGTATTCCTTAGGCATTCTGCAGTATCCATCTAGTTTTTGCAGGAGCTAGATGGGTGAATTAAGCAGGGATTTAATAGGGACCACGACCCCTGCATTGTTTAGATCTTTAAAATTGTTATCCATGGCATGAAATTTTGTTGTTGGTTTACCATCTTGCTATCTTCACTATCAAGATCTGTCCTTCTCACTTTACCAGTTGTTATAGTACTTGCAACCTTCAGATTCTCAGAATTAGGCACTACCACCTTGCATTTTGGTTTTAGGTCTCTTCATTCTCATTGATATTAATAAACCATGCTCTGTAACTGCTCTGTTACTGTCATCCCTGGCCTGCTGAGAAAAGCCACTGAGGACTTTCTTAGTGTTGCTGGTGCCCATCTGCTAGCACATTCTTTATGTTCTTGGTGAATTGTTTGTCACTTGGGCTCTTCTGTAGAACATAATTCTCTTGTGGGTCTTCTGGACTCATATAATATATTCATTCCACCAGGCTCACTTTACTCAACTTCTTTACTTCCTTCTAGGTCTGTTACAGTAACTCCAGCATTTCAACTTAACTCAGTATGTGCTATCCTTTTCCCCAAATTTCTAAGAGCCATTCTAGCAGAGAATTTGCCTTAACCTCTGGGGTCTTTGCCAGGGTGCTAAATCCTGTATTCCAAGAAAGTGCCTAAAATTTAATGAATTCTTCATATCTCATCTTAAGTTCTAGCCTGCTTGATCAAGTACCCTTAATATCCAACCAAAAGATATTCTTCTGGCTCATGTCAGTACATGATAGCTAATTATTCCTTCTACCCTCAGGCTTTGGTCTCTTTTTTCTCCTATTAGGCCCAGAATTATTCTGTGCCAGGTTACACAGAGATTTAACTCTAGTTATCGGCCTGATGCCCAGCAGAGGTGTGGACAGATCCTGAGGAGCCTCCCCTTGCATTATAGGGGAGAGGTCTCTGCAGTAATTTTCTGCATAAGGAGAAGTGATATCTCTTAAAAAGTGAGGGTCTGGCTAGCTCTATAGTCTCTAAGGATTTATGGAAGTCTACAGAGCAAAAATCCTTGGGATCAACCACCTAGGTGTCCTCATACCACATGTCAGGTCCCTAGGTTTTCCCAAAAGTATCCTGACATTAGCATAACAGGCTTCCCTTGCTTCAGCACTTAAACATCTCTGAAGTACCGCTACCTTTAATATCAGATTCTGAGTTTGCTTCTCAGCTGTTTCTGCTCTGTCATTCTAAGAGATAACAGCCCTCTGTCAGCTATCAAAATGGCCCTCTCTAGCCTCACACTTAGCCTTGTTTGTTAACTGTTAAACACTATAAGTCTCCTATTATCTCTCTTCTGGGTATCAGTGCAACTGATTAATAAGAAGACATCTTAACTGTCCTCCTATGTCTCATTTCCCCATATTTCTCAGATGCTAAAATCATCACACTGGAAAGGGTGTTGTTCACCCTTAGGACCTTTTTCCATGTCACTATGGGCAAATTCTTTAGCAATTGGATTACCGTCTTGTGCCAAGGATTTATATGCCACTTAGGTTGGGGTTTTCCACCAGACAGTTGGTGAATAATTCAATCCCAGAATCTTATTTTATATTGAGATTTTACTGTATTTTCTTTAATTAATCTCAGTAACAGCTGTGTCACTTTCAGTCTTCTGGGAAGCTGACTCCAAGACAGAATTTGAACTGCAACAGTTCATTGGGGGAAATCCTTGTGAAAGATATAGGGGATAGAGAGCAGGAGTAGGCAGAGAGAGACTGTAATACAGATCTGATGCCTATTAGAGGAGAGGAGGAACAAAGGAGGAGGATTGGGTGAAAAAGAATATCAGACCAGTGCAGTTCTAAGATAGACTCAGCTAGGCTGTTAGGGAGCTGCGGGGAAAAGACTGCTTATTAGAAGGCTTCCACATTGGACTGGAGCAGCCTGGGAGAGTATATGGCCTCAGCACCTAGTGCTTCATTAGATTCCCCAAAGTGTGGCATTTGAAGGCTCTCTCTTGAAGGGAGATTATAGTGCATACCTCTTAGGCTATCCTTGCTTTCATGGTAGCCATTTGCTGCCTTTAAACAGGTGTTTTTATATTTTATCTATCTTTTCTAGTTGGTCCTAGTGGGAAGATTAATGTAACATACTATAATTTGCCATAGCCATAAGCACTCTTTAATCTGATTTTTTTTTCAGGTGGGAGTGCAGTGGGATGATCACAGCTCACTGCATCTTTGACCTCCTGAACTCAAGCAATTTTCCCATCTCAGCCTCCTAAGTAGCTGGGACTACAAGCGTGAACCACTATACCTGACTAACTTTTGTAGAGATGGGGTTTTGCAATGTTGCAAAAAAGGTTGGTCTCAAACTCTTGAGCTCAAGTGATCCATCCACCTTGGCCTCCCAAAATGTTGGGACTACAGGTGTGAGCCACTGCACCCACCCAAGTCTAATTTATTTTAATAAAATGTTAAATATAGTTAGATATCAAAGATTGGCAGTCATAAACCATTTCTATCTGGAAATTATTTGCAAAATGACATAAACTTAGTTAAACAAGAAAGGGTAAAGACAGTATTTTGGCTGATAATTTGGGTTTCTTTTTTCTTCTTTCTTAGTGGGGCCGAGCTTCTCTTGGACCTATTACCCAACACAGCCTAGCAGTCCACCAGAAACAGAACAACTATAGGGAGAAATACTGCTAGCTCATGAAATTTTAGCCCTCAAATATCTTTTGTATTAGTCTTTCCTAGTTCTACCCTTCTAATTCCAGATAATTTCCTCAATATTGAGGTTACCAATGGCTTTGTAAGGACTTGATGTAGAGGAGGGATTATAGGAGGGCAGAAGGCATGTAAGTAATCTCTACCCATACAACATTGAGTCAGCTGAGGTCAAAAATTATTTTTTTAAAACTATTTGTTTATAGGTTGAAGCTCATAATATATACCAGTTTCTGAAGTATTGAATGGAGAATGATGTAGTTGTTGGATAGGAGTAGGGTACAGTTCACTTGGGGTGTATCTGGTAGTAATAGAAGAGACATGCAGTGACTTCTGGACTGTAGTTCTCTTTCTTTCATGAGCTTCTACACAGGGACATTTTATTATGGTAGGTAGTTGCTACCTGAAAGATACACAAAGCCTAACTTTAAAGTGAGAAGAAATTGTGAGGTTAGTTTTGAAGATGGGGAGCATAATTACAAAAATCATGAAATTACTGGAACACTGAATAGTGATGACAATGGTGCATTGGGTAATGGGGCAATAGTTAGTGGGAAATGTTAGAGAGAGAAATACAATGTAGTAAGAGTGGAATACTATGGATGGTTGTCCAAATCTGGCCTCCTGCCTGTTGGTGTAAATAAGGTTTTATTGGAACACAGCCACACCTGTTTGCCTGCACGTTGCCTATGGCTGCTTTCATGCCACAGAGCAGAGCTGAGTAGTTGCAAAAACAGGAATCATTTACTATCAGGCTCTTTACAGAAAATATTTATAACCTCAGAAGTGCTGGCTTACAGTAGCATGATGAAAATCAACATTACCAATTTCCAATTTTGTCTCAAGACAGAAAGACTTGTTTAGAAATTTCTTTTAATATAGCTCCAATATTTTGGCAGCACTGGTTCTTACCTCTTTTACTCATCTAGATATTTCCTCCTCCCATAGTCTTGACTTTTTCCTGCTTCTTCCTTTTTCCTTCTTCATCTCCTCCTTCCATGGCATCTGCTTTCCTCTTTACATTCTTGTCTTCTTTTTATTTTCCTTTCCCCTGCCATCTTTTTCTTCTCTTTCTAGTTAAGACTCTTAATTGCCCAACATTTCTGCCATGTTGTTAATAACCTGTAAAAAGGTTTGAGATTGCAGATCCAACATACTTAGCCTTTAACATGTCTTTGTTCAAGACTAGGATTTGCAGTGCCACATGTTCTGAGGGCAGAGCACCCCTCTGCCTGCCTTTGAAGTGCAGAATCCCACAGTGAATTTCACACTAAATCCACTCACATCACTCGCTTTGGCTGCATCTTGCTATACCAGTTTATGTGAGTGTCACCACCTGCAGTTTAAATAATGGACAATTTCACTGGCTCAGCAGAGCCTCTGGCTTTCATGTCATATTTCTTCCATGCCTCCTATAAAGAAATGCCTATTTTTTTCTCCCCTAGGTTATTACAAATCTAGTCACTATTACAGAAGCACAATTTTCTAGTCACTTCAGTTTTGCTTGTATTGATTTTTAGCTCTATTTTATTTACATTGCTTTTAAAGTAGTATGTGGGCATTTTCATTCATACAGGTGACTTGATAAAAGAACATTGTGCTCTTTGTACATACAGTAGTAGTACCCCTTTTTCCAAAGGGGATATGTTCTCAGACCCTCGGTGGATCCTAAAACCATAGGCAGTACCAAACTCTCTACATATTATGTTTTGCCCTATACATACATACATATGATAAAGTGTAATTTATAAATTAGGCAGAGTAAGAGATTAACGACAATAACTAATAATAAAATAAAACAATAATAATAATATACTATAATGAAAGTTATGTGAATGTAGTCCCTCCTTCTCTCAAAATATCTTACTCTACTGCAGGTAACTAAAACCATGGAAAGTAAAATTGTGAATAAAGGGGCACTGCTGTACTCAGCTAGCATTTTTTTCTTATTTGAAACCCCTTATTTTAATTCAGTAGTATGGTATTTTAAATTTAAGTAGTAAGTGCTTCCTGTAAGAGATTTTATTATCGCATGACTTATATTATGATTACTAGCATTTATCGTGAACTACCAAAATAAAGAGGATCTGTGGACTGTCAATTTAGTTAACCTAAGTGCAATAGTACACAACTCTATGTTCCCGCACATGCTGGCCTCACTTTCTATTCAAGAAGCACCTACGTTTTGCTTAGCAGATTGAAAAGAAGTCACACAGTACCACAAACTTTTTCTTAAATCATTTTTGGAAAGATTAAGTTATAAACAAAGAAAAAGTAAAATGCATAGTATAAGCAATTAGAGATTCTAACACAATTTAAAATAACATTATTTTTAGTAATATGCCCCTGTTAAAATTTCAATGTAGGTCTCCCATTAAAATGTTAAAGGGATTTCAACTACTTAGGCAACAACGATATGCAAGATGTCTTCATTGTATGGTCTATTGGACACTAATTTTAGAGGTGTTCATGAAAAAGCTTAATTGATGTTAGGTCTGGTGCAAAAGAAGAAAAAGTTACTTTAGGGATGTTGCTTTTGGATTACTGAGAATTTCATGAACATTCCAATTTGAAAGAGGGGTGGTCCAGAACGGTCATGCAAGATTAATTACTTCCTTCTTCTGTGGATTTCTGAACTTGCTTTGGCTAATGCCAAGCCATTTTTGGAGAAGCCAATAGGAGAGCTTCAGGCACTGAGTATGAACCAACATTGACCCCGAGAACCTCATGAACTCCCTCAAATAAAACAAGGTCACCTTTCTTAAACCCTTTAACTCCCTTGAATTAAGGTCCCAGAAAATATTAATATTTATATGATTTATATATATATTTTTAAGATGGAGTCTTGCTGTGTCTCCCAGGCTTGAGTGCCACTAGTGGCACAATCTCGGCTCGCTGCAACCTCTGCCTCCTGGATTCAAGCAATTCTCCTGCCTCAGTCTCCTGAGTAGCTGGGATTATATGCGCACACCACCACACCAAGTAAATTTTTGTATTTTTAGTAGAGATGGGATTTTGCCATGTTGGCCAGGCTTGTCTTGAACTCCTGACCTCAGGTGATCACCCACCTTGGCCTCCCAAAGTGTTGGGATTACAGCGTGATCCGTTGTGCCAGACCAATTTCTAATTTTACATTTAAATATTGCTTTAATCAACATCCATGTCCATTATTTTTTTCCCTAGAGTAAACTCATAGAAATGGAACTTTGAGGTCAAAATGTATACATATTTTTGAAGCTGTTGGTACTTGTTGCAGAAATGTACATTAGAAAATTTGTAACAATTTACTATTTAGAAAATTTGTAACAATTTACTATCCACTAGCGTTATGTGAATTAAGGCATTCTATTCCCTATCCTCATCCAACCTTCTAATGTTTATTACTTTTCAAAAGCATTTGTCAGCCTGATAAAGATATTAATTTAATTTATTATGTACTTATTAGTATATTTATGTATTATATTAATTTGTGTGTCTTTCATAATAATATAGTCAATTTTCATATTTTTATGGCACATAAATATTTCTGACTTCTCTTGTGGCATTTCTTCAATTTATTTAACTTTTTCATTGCTTTTCTATCGTTCGTCTGTGTCTATCTGCTCTAATCTATGTTTAGAAGAACTTCTTCCAACATACTAAGAATGACAGAGTTGGTCAGACCAACAAAGCACTTTCTAGTAGTTAGGATTATTCAGAAGTAGAATAGGTTATATTTTGAGGCAGCAAACTTCTTGCCGGAAGCATCTATCTTTGGAGATTCCTCCAGTTGCTAGTGGTTTGGTATAAATCATTTCAGCTGTCAATTCTACTTCTGAAGCTCTAAGATCCCTTTGAATTATCATATGAAACATTTTACGCTTTAGTGCCTTGTTTGTTCCCTGGATGAATTAAAACATTAATATGTGTCCATATAGTTGAGTATAGTTTGGAAACACTAGTCCCTTTATAGGAAGTAAGAGCCAGTAAGATAACTTTTGGTAACTTACTTGAGCTTGGACTAATGTCCACCCATAAACCCAGCAAGTGAGTTGCTCTTCTTCCATGGAAGCTCAGACAATGACGCAGCATGTGCAAAGCTTTGCTTTCATTTACACACCCATTTGAAATAATACAGTAAGGCAACACCAAAGGCAATTGTCATTTTGACATGAAATGTAACGTTAGTTTTTTCCACTTTCAACATAAACAGTGCATTAACACTAAACAGTCTGCTTAACACTAAAAGGTAATTTTCTCCTAATGAACAGAAGAGTTGTAAAAAAGCAGTGTTATGATATAGGAAGAGTGGTGACTAACTGTTTTTAATGGAATTATGCATGCTTGATTCTTATTATCATAATTAGCTTTTCTCATGTTATGAGTTTTGTTGGTTTGTATTGTAGTAGAGTACTAAATCACTAGCAGCCTCATCGGGGTCTGGAAAAAAAGTTCAAGCCAAATGAACTTTCCCATATGGATATAAAAGAAACTGCCAAAAATTAACATGAGAGTTTTTTCCCCATGCTCATGTAGTGCCTGAATTCACCTTCTCTTTGCTAATGGCTACAGTTACATCATATTTGGAGAAGACAAAGTTACCAAGGTAAAAAAAAAAAAATTAAATGTGCTATCATGGCACCTTTTCTTATCTCTTTCCCTTTAATTTTTATTTTTCACGAGTTAATTTGGAATCCTTCCTATGGTGGGATGAATTATTTTATAAGTTGAGGCAAGAAAGGAAAAATAAAAGTATATTAAAAAGATAAGTATACATAAAAAAGAAATGAAAAACACAGAGGCCAGGCTTTGCCTACAGGTCTCATTATATACCAAGGACTATTGCAAGCATTCTTCCAATGATATAAAAAAAATTCTCTTGGGGCATTTTTGTCATTTAGTTGGCTCTTGTATCACCGTCATTTTGTACCGTTAATGCCATCAACCATCACTTAAGGTGCTATTCTGTATAAAATATGTTAAAATCGATGCATTTTTGAAATCACAGTTTGATGTGGATGCCAATGGTAGTGATAAATATTAGGTTCTTACCTAATTAGGTCATATTAGGACCAGTGTACCAGGGTCCTGGGCTTTGCTATTTAGACATGTTACATGATCTCATTTAATTATCATAACAATTCAATGAGGTAGATGCTATTATTAGCATTCATTTAATAGATGAGGAATCTGAGGCTCAGAGTAGTTTAATAACTTGACCAAATAAGAAATAGAATGGGATAGGAGCTTAGTTCTGATTTCAGAGCCTATATTCTTTTTTTTTTTTTTTTTTTTGAGATAGAGTCTTGCTATTTTGCTCAGGCTGGAGTGCAGTGGCACAGTCTGGGCTCACTGCAACCTCCACCTCCTGGGTTCAAGCGATTTTCCTGTCTCAGACTCCCCAGTAGCTGGGACTATAGGCATGTGCTGCTATGCTAAGCAATTTTTTTTTTTTTTTTGTATTTTTAGTAGAGACAGGGTTTCACCATGTTGGCCAGGCTGGTCTTGAACTCCTGTCCTCAGGTGATCCACCCACCTTGGCTTCCCAAAGTGCTGGGATTGCAGGTGTGAGCCACGGCACGTGGGCCAGAGCCTATATTCTTCATCAGTGTGATTTATTAACTAGCCACTAACCATTCCAGAGGGAAGAACTTGAAAACTGACAAACATAAAGGAAACATTAAAAATGTAAACTGCGTGTTCATTTAGAAAGTCAAGGGCTAGCATGTAAGCAGATGAGAACACAGAATGGGGCTTTGATAACAATGGTGATGGATCACATGGAATAAGCCACCCTGGGCAGTACTGCTAAGTAGGCTCAGTTTCAACTTGGAATCTTCTCAAGTTTTCCTTTCATCCTTTCCCTATGTCTGCCTGCCTGCCTGCCTGCCTGCCTGCCTGCCTGCCTCCCTCCCTCCCTCCCTCCCTCCCTCCCTCCTTCCTTCCTTCCTTCCTTCCTTCCTTCCTTCCTTCCTTCCTTCCTTCCTTCTTTCCTTCCTCAGGGAGATGTCCCCTAGAATTCAAAAGTCTTTGCTAAGTTTTGCTGATAATATTGAAGGTTTATACCATGGTAATATCCCTGTCTGTATATTCTGTATATTATTCTTAAGCTGTATACACGAAGCATAACAGTTTCTGTATATAAAAGTCGGCTGGAAGTTTTCAGTCCCTCTCTCTAAAGCTCCCAGAAGTGAATTCAAATTTCACAACATGAAAGAAGCTTGGATCATATTCAAGGAAGTCATTAAGGATTTATTAGAGCACAAATGCATCAACTTTTAGTTTTCTTAAAATGGGCTGTGAACTATAAAGGCCCCTAAAACTAAAATAGAAGCTGGAGGAAGAGATAATAGGGAGTAACTTATGTTAAATCAGGAGACAGGGTATTTGTAATTGTTCTAGAGATTGATCTGAAGTAGTGAGAAGAATATGGACAAGAAAGCCCACTTAAGTGGATTCTCATTCTGGTAAGATCAGTGACAAGTTAAATGATCTTGAGCAAAGTAAATAACCATGGTTCATCTGAAAAATGAAGTTGATAATGTATTCCTCATTGCATTTTTGAGGGCTAAATATTTTAATATCTAAAATATTTAATACTAAACAGTGCCTAGCAAACGAAAGATGCTGAATGATGGTTTCCACCTTCCTTTGCTTTTTCATATCTTCCTGGTGGTGAAAATAAGATGCTCCTCACAAGCAGGAGACTGGTAACTGCTTGGTTCTAAAAAGTATTAGTCAATTTGTGAAAGATTATCAATAAAATTATAGATAACACGCACTGAAGGCATTGCATCCTTCCTGAGCAGTTCTGTGCTAGCTGTTCTTATCTATAGCTCCTAATTCAAGCTTACAATGTGCTTGCAAGGTAGGTGCAATCATTCCCTACTTACAGAGGAGAAATAGAATGTGTATAACATGCTCCAGATCACTGAGTGCACACCTGGGCTTAACCAGGGCCAACATTCATATCCAGACATTATTAAACTGTAAAATTAGTGTTCTTTCCACTCAAACATGTACTTGCATTAAAGACTATTTTACTAAGATATTAGTGGACAACTGAGATTACAAGACTACGTTTTGTTATTTACCTTATTCTCACTTTTTTCTAAGCTTTTAATTTTTTAAAGTTTGATTTTGTAATATTTGACTCATGTAGGAAAGTCATATGCATCATACATGGTTATGAAGCAAAATAACAAAAACACTTGTGAATCCATCCCTGGCTAAGACATCTCTGAAATTTTTTTTTGCATTTTAAAGATTTTGTTTCTTTATTTCTTCTAAAAAAAATAAAGGAATACATGTGCAGAGCATGCAGACTTGTTACATAGGTATACGTGTGCCATGGTGGTGTGCTGCACCTATTGACCCATCCTCTAAGTTCTGTCTTCAACCCCTGGTGTATGTTGTTCCCCTCTCTGGGTCCATGTGTGCTCAGTGTTCAACTCCCACTTATGAGTGAGAACATGCAATATTTGGTTTTCTGTTCCTGTGTTAGTTTGCTGAGAATCATGGCTTCCAGCTTCATCCATGTCCCTGCAAATGACATGATCTCATTCCTTTTTATGGCTGCATAGTAATCCATGGTATATATGTGTTGCATTTTTTTTATTCAGTCTTTCACTGATTGGGCATTTGGGTTGGTTCCATGTCTTCGCTATTGTAAACAGTGCTGCAATAAATATACGTGTGCATGTGTTTTTATAGTAGAGTGATTTATATTCCTTTGTGTATATACTCAGTAATGGAATTGCTGGGTCAAATGGCATTTCTGGTTCTAGATCCTTGAGGAATTGCCATACTGTCTTCCAGAATGGTTGAACTTATTCACATTCCCACCAACAGTGTAAAAGCGTTCCTATTTTTCCATCTTTTGTTTCCTGACTTTTTAATAATTGCCATTCTGTCTTGGTGTGAGATGGTATCTCATTGTGGTATTGACTTGCATTTCTCTGATAATCGGTAATGTTGATCTTTTCTTCATGTTTGTTGGCATAAATGTCTTCTTTTGAGAAGTGTCTGTTGATATCCTTCACCCACGTTGGATGGGTTTTTTTTCTTGTAAATTTCTTTAAGTTCCTTGTAGATTCTGGACATTTGACCTTTGTCAGATGGGTAGATTGCAAAACTTCTCCCATTCTGTAGGTTGCCTCTTCACTCTGATAATAGTTTCTTTTGCTGTGCAGAAGCTCTTTAGTTTAATTAGATCCCATTTGTCAATGTTGGCTTTTGTTGCAATTGCTTTTGTTGCAATTGCTTTTGGTGTTTTAGTCATGAAGTCTTTGCCCATGCCTATGTCCTGAATGGTATTGCCTACGTTTTCTTCTAGGTTTTTTATGGTTTTGGATTTTACATTTAAGTCTTTAATCCATCTTGAGTTAATTTTTGTGTAAGGTGTAAAGAATGGGTTCAGTTTCAGTTTTTTGCATATGATTAGCCAGTTTTCCCAGCACCATTTATCACATAGTTGATCCTTTCTCCGTTGCTTGTTTTTGTCAGGTTTGTTGAAGATCAGATGGTTGTAGATGTGTAGTGTTATTTCTGAGGTCTCTGTTCTGCTCCATTTGTCCATATGTCTGTTTTGGTACCAGTATCATGCTATTTGGGTTACTGTAGCCTTGTAATATAGTTTGAAGTCAGGTAGCTCGATGCCTCCAGTTTTGTTCTTTTTGCTTAGGATTGTCTTGGCTATATGGGGTCTTCTTTGATTCTATATGAAATTTAAAACAGTTTTTTTTCTAATTCTGTGAAGAATGTCAATGGTTGATGGGAATAGCATTGAAACTATAAATTACTTTGGGCAGTATGGCCATTTTCATGATATTGATTCTTCCTATCCATGATTTCCATTTGTTTGTGTCCTCTTTTATTTCCTTAAACAGTGGTTTGTGTTCTCCTTGAAGAAGTCCTTCGCATCCTTTGTTAGCTATATTCCTAGATATTTTATCCTCTTTGTAGCGATTGTGAATGGGAGCTCATTCATGAATTGGCTCTCTGCTTGCCTATTGTTGGTGTAAAGGAATGCTTGTGATTTTCACACATTGATTTTGTATCCTGAAACTTTGCTTAAGTAGCTTATCAGTACAAGAAATTTTTGGACTGAGATGATGGGGTTTTCTAAGTATACAATCAGGTTGTCTGCAAACAGAGACAACTTGACTTCCTCTCTTGCCATTTGAAAACACTTTATTTTTTTCTCTTGCCTGATTGTCCTGGCCAGAACTTCCAATTCTGTGTTGAATAGGAGTGGTGAGAGAGGGCATCCTTGTCTTGTACCTGTTTTCAAAGGGGATGATTCCAGTTTTTTCCCATTCAATATGGTATTGGCTGTGGGTTTGTTATAAATAGCTCTTATTATTTTGAGGTATGTTCCATCAATACCTAGTTTATTGAGAGTTTTTAACTTGAAGGGATGTTGAATTTTATTGAAGGCCTTTTCTGTATCTATTGAGATAATCATGTAGTTTTTTTTCTTCCGTTCTGTTTATGAGATGGATTACATTTATCGATTTGTGTATGTTGAACCAGCCTTGCATCCCAGGGATGAAGTCAATTTGATCATGGTGGATAAACTTTTTGATGTGCTGCTGGATTCAGTTTGCCAGTATTATATTGAGGATTTTTGCATTGATGTTCATCAGGGATATTGGTCTGAAATTTTCTTTTTTTGTGGTGTCTCTTCCAGGTTTTGGTAAAAGGATGATGCTGGCTTCATAAAATGAGTTAGGGAGGAGTCTCTCCTTTTCAATTGTTCGGAACAGTCTCAGAAGAAATAACGCTACTCAGAAGTTGGTAGCAGCTCCTTTGTATTTCTGGTAGAATTCAGCTGTGAATCTGTCTGTTCCTGGGCTTTTTTTTTTTTTTTTTTTTCCTGGTTGGTAGACTATTAATTACTGCCTCAATTTCAGAGCTTGTTATTGGTCGATTCAGGGATTCGACTTCTTTCTGGTTTGGTCTTGGGAGGGTATATGTGTCCAGGAATTTATCCGTTTCTTCTAGATTTTCTAGTTTATTTGTGTAGTGGTGTTTATAGTATTCTCTGATGGTAGTTTGTATTTCTGTGGGGTTAGTGGTGATATCCCCTTTATCATTTTTTATTGTGTCTATTTGATTCTTCTACCTTTTCTTCTTTATTAGTCTAGCTAGCAGTCTTTCTATTTTGCTAATTTTTTCAAAAAGCCAGCTCCTGGATTTGTTGATTTTTTTGAAGGGTTTTTCATGTCTCTATCTCGTTCAGTTATTTTCTGATCTTAGTTATTTCTTGTCTTCTGCTAGCTTTTGGATTACTTTGCTCTTGCCTCTTTAGCTCTTTTAATTGTAATGTTAGGGTGTTGATTTGAGATCTTTCTACCTTTCTGATGTGGGTATTTAGTGCTATAAATTTCCCTCTTAGTAATGCTTTAGCTGTGTCCCAGAGATTCTGGTACATCGTCTCTTCGTTCTAATTGGTTTCAAAGAACTTCTTGATTTCTGCCTTAATTTCATTATTTATTCAGGAGTCATTCAGAAGCAGGTTGTTCATTTCCATGAAATTGTGTGGTTTTAAGTGAGTTTCTTAATCCTGAGTTCTATTTTCATTGCACTGTGGTCTGAGAAACTGTTTGTTATGATTTCAGTTCTTTTGCATTTGCTGAGAAGTGTTTTACTTCCAATTATGTGGTCAATTTTAGAATAAGTGCCATGTGGCACTGAGAATAATGTGTATTCTGTTGATTTGGGGTATAGAGTTCTATAGATGCCTACTAGGTCCACTTAATCCAGAGCTGAGTTCAAGTCCTGAATATCCTTGTTAATTTTTTGTCTTGTTGATCTGTCTAATATTGACAGTGGGGTGTTAAAATCTCCCACTATTCTTGAGTGGGAGTCTAAGTCTCTTTGTAGGTCTCTAAGAACTTGTTTTATGAATCTGAGTGCTCCTGTATTGGGTGCATATATATTCAGAATAGTTAGCTATTTGGTTATTTTGCTCACTAGTTGTTGCAGTTTCTTCATAGTGTCATTGGTCTTTATATTTTTGTTTGTTTTTGCAGTGGCTGGTACTGGTTTTTCCTTTCCATATTTACTGCTTCTTTCAGGAGCTCTTGCAGGGCAGACCTGGTGGAAAAGAAATCCCTCAGCATTTGCTTCTCTGGAAAATATTTTATTTATCCTTTGCTTATGAAGCTTAGTTCGGCTGGATATGAAATTCTGGGTTGAAAATTCTTTTCTTTAAGAATGTTGAATATAGGCCCCCAATCTCTTCTGGCTTGTAGAGCTTCTGCTGAGAAGTCCACTGTTAGTCTGATGGTCATCCTTTTATAGATGACCTGGACTTTCTCTCTGGCTACCTTGAACAGTTTTTCCCTCATTTTGACCTTGGAGAATCTGGCGATTATGTGTCTTGGGTTTATCTTCTCATGGAGTATCTTAATGTTATTGTCTGTGTTCCCTGAATTTGCATGTTGGCCTGTCTCTTTAGGTTGGGGAAGTTCTCCTGAATAATATCCTGAAGTGTGTTTTCCAGCTTGTTTCCATTCTCCTCCTCTCCTTCTGGTACTCCCATCAATCGGTCTTTTTATGAAGTCCCATATTCTTGTAGGCTTTGTTCATGCCTTTTCATTCTTTTTTTTTCTCTATTCTTGTCTGCACATCTTATTTCAGTAAGGTGGTCTTCAGACTCTGATATCCTTTCTTCCACTTGTTCTATTCAGCTGTCGATACTTGTGTATGTTTCATGAAGTTCTTGTGCTATGTGTTTCAGCTCCATCAGGTCATTTATATTCCTCTCTAAACTGCTTATTCTACATAGCAGTTCCTCTAACCTTTTATCAAGGTTCTTAGCTTCTTTGCATTGGATTAGAACATGCTCCTTTAGCTCATAAAAACATGGAATACTTCACAAATTTGCATGTCATCCTTATGTGTGGGTCATGCTAATCTTCTCTGTATTGTTCCAATTTTAGTGTATGTGCTGCCGAAGCAAGCACACATCTCTGAGCTTTTAAAACTTCTTGCCTGTTCCTCCCAGATTCTTTCTCTTCATTGTTTCCTTGTTTGTAAAAAAGTTTATTTACATATGTAAATATCTCTCAACAATGCTTAACTTTGTTTTTTAGCGTTTTCAAAATTGTTTCATGCCATCTTCAGTCTTCTGTGTTTAATGTTTTGACTTAACATAATGTCTCTCAGATACTTTCATGTTATTGCTTATGGTTATATTCATTTTCATCACGACATCATCTTCTACTACATACATTTTTCAAATTTTATTTGTCCATTGTTTTTAGATGGATATGGATTAATGTTTTTAAAAAAATTATAACTGTAATACACAATGTTGAATATCCTTTGCTTAATGTTGTCCCTAAGACTTGGAAGTAATGTAATTATAAAAATGTTCTCAATCGAATGAGCATTAAATATTGGCTTATTGTGGTGTCAGGTTCATTTTCCTAATTATTAATGAGGGTGAACTTCTTTCTCAGTTTAAAAATACTGTTATTTTAAGTTCAGGGGAACAAGTGCAACTTTGTTACATAGGTAAGCGTGTATCATGGGGGTTTGTTGTACAGATTACTTCATCACCCAGATATTAAGCCTAGTACTCATAGTTACTTTTCCTGATCCTCTCCCTCCTCCCACCCTCCACCCTCTGAAAGGCCCCAGTGTGTATTGTTACCCTCCTCACCGTGTGTCCATGTGTTCTCATCATTTAGCTCCCACTTATAAGTGAGAATATGCAGTATTTGGTTTTCTGTTCCTATGTTAGTTTGCTAAGGATAATGGCCTCCTGTTCCATCCATGTTCCTGTGAAGAACATGATCTCATTCTTTATGGCTGCATAGTATTCCGTGGTGTATATATACCACATTTTCTTTATCCAGTCTATCACTGATGGGCATTTAGGTTGATTCCATGTCTTTGCTATGGTGAACAGTGCTGCAATAAACATATGTGTGCATGTTTCTTTATAGCAGAATGATTTATATTCCTTTGTGTATATATCTGGTAATGCAATTGCTTGGTCAAATGATATTTTTGTCTTTAGGTCTTTGGGAAATCATTACACTGTATTCCACAATGGCTGAACTAATGTATAAGCATTCTTTTTTCTCCACAACTTTGCCAGCAACTGTTAGTTTTTAACTTTTTAATAATAGCCATTCTGACTGTTATTTGATGGTATCTCATTGTGGTTTGATTTGCATTTCTCTAATGATCAGTGATGTTGACCTTTTTTCTTATGATTGTTGGCCACATGTATGTCTTCTTTTGAAAAGTGTGTTCATGTCCTTTGCCTACTTGTTTATATTTTTTATTTCTTGTAAATTATTTAAAGTTCCTTATAGATGTTAGATATTAGACCTTTGTCGGATGCATAGCTTGTAAAAATTTTCTCTCATTCTGTAGGTTGGCTGTTTACTCTGTTGATAGTTTCTTTTGCTGTGCAGAAGCTCTTTAGTTTAATTTGATCCCATTTGTGAATTTTTGCATTTGTTCAATTGCTTTTGGCATCTTCATCATGAAATCTTTAACCGTGCCTGTGTTCTGAATGGTATTACCTTGGTTGTCCTCCAGGGTTTTTATTGTTTTGGGTTTTGAATTTAAGTCTTTAATCCTTTAATCTGTCTTAAGTTAATTTTTGTATATGGTGTAAGGAAGGAATCTAGTTTCTTCTGCATATGGTCAGCCAGTTATTCCGGCACCATTTATTGAATAGGGAATCCTTTTCCAATTGTTTGTTTTTGTCATGTTTGTTGAACATCAGATAGTTTTTTCTCAGTTTATTAGCAGTTAGTGTTTTCTCTTCCATAAAATCACCTCTTCTTAGTTTTTGGCTATTTTCTGTTGGGTTGTTAGACTTTACAAAAATTAATTCGCGTGAGTTCTTAAGATATGTTAGATGTTAATCTCTGTTTGTCACATGTGTTTAAAATATCTTCTCCTAGTGTTGATTTGCCTTTTTACTTTCTTTTCAATGCTTTGAAATGTATTATTATTATTAATTTCTGTGTTGTAGAAATTATCAATCTTTTATTGTATGGTCAGTATTTTTAACTTTGATGAGGTTCAATTTATTAATTTTTTCCTTTTATGGATTGTGCTTTTGGTGTCAAGTCTTAGAAATATTTGCCTAGTCCTATATGCTAAATTTGTGTACAATCAAGTGTGTGATGCATTTTGAATTAAGTTTTTTAAGCTGTGAAGTTTAGGTTGAGGTTTAGATTTTGCCTGTATTTTTCCAATTGCTTCAGCACCATTTGTCAAAAGACTTTCCTTCCTCCACTGAATTGCTTCTGTACCTTTTTAAAGAATCAGCTGAGTATATTTGTGTTAGTTTATTTTGGGGTTCTTTATACTCTTCCATTGATCTATGTGTCTGTCCCTCCACTGATACCATGCTCTTGATTATTGTAACTATAGAATAAACATCAATATTGGTTAAAGTGATTTCTTCCACTTTAAACCTCAATAGGATTTTGACAGGCATTGCATTAAACCTACATCTTTACTATGTTGAGGTTTCCAATCCATGAACATAGTATGTCTCCATGCTTTTTATCAAGGTGAAGTTAGCACCTATCTCTCTTTTCCTCACTTGCTGACAGTTTCTAACATGAATGGTGTTGGATTTTGTGAAATGCTTTTGCCATGTCAGATGATATGACTAATTTGATTAGCATCTTTTTGTATTAAAAGATCCTTTTCTATTTTGAGATCATAAGGATATTCTATTTTGTTTTCTAAAAGTTTTGAAGTTTTACCTTTTACATTTATATATTTATTCCATTGGGAATTGATTTTGCCCATAGTGTGAGAAAGTGTGCAACTTAATTTTTTATAAGGATTGTTGATTGTATCAGCTCGTTCATTGAATATGTATCGTTTTGCCATATCTCTCATATGATTGGGTCTGTTTTGTTCTGTTGCACTGACTGATCTCTCTGCTCTGGGTTAATATTGTGTAACTCTAATTATGTTAGTTCTGTAAGCCTTGAGATTATGTTGGGCAAATCTCTACACTGGACTCTTCATCAGAAGTTTCTCCCCTAGTTTGTGATATTCATTTTCCATATAAGTTTTAGAATTGCTACCATGTTTCTTGAAAAGCCTATCAGATTTTTAATCTGTAAACAATTTATGGAGATTGACATCTTTTTGATATTGAGTTCTGATACTTTCCATGAAAATAATATTCCCATTTATTTAGAGATTTTTAAATATCTCTCATAATGTTAAAAATTTTCTCCATAAATGTCTTGTGCTTATTTTGTTTGATTTATTTCATGGTAGCTTGGTACCTTAAAGGGTTTTTTAAAAAGTAGCTTTTTAAAATAGTATCTTATTTTATAATATTTGTTTGTCATTGATATATAACTAATTAATTTCTATGTGTTAATCTCACATTCAAGCACTTTACTAGACACTTTAACTAGCTCTAATTTTTGGCAGGTTATTTTGGGTCTTCAATGTGGAAATCATATTATATATGAATAAAAGGGGTTTTGTTGCTTCCTTTGCAGTCCTTTGCATTTTTTGCCCCTTTGTCCTTATTACACTATTATGTTAAACAGAAGTGATGATAATAGACATTCTTTTCTTGTTCCTGATTTTAGCTTACTTTACCATTAAAATTTATATTTACTGTAAATTTTTGGTAGACAAATTTTGTCAGGTTAAGAAAGCTTTCTTTGATTTTTATTCTGAGTTTAAACACACACACACACACACACACACACACACACACACACACACACACGGTGTTAAGTTTACCAAATAGTTTCTACACATTGTGACATAATAACTTGTTTCTTTAATCTGGTAGATCATATGTATAGATTTTTTGCCAATGTAAACCAACTTTTCCTTCTTGAAATTCATCTAACTTGGTCGTGATATATTATCTATCAATGCAGTACCCTTAACCATCATTACCAATCAATTGGAATCACCAAGTAAACTGGAAATTATTTACCAACTCTGACTTAAGTGAGCTTCCTTTATTCTCTCCTCCACCAGAAATACTTCCATTTTAGTACGCAGATTCATCGATTCCAAAAGTACATACACAACATGAAATATAAATTGTTTATGTTTAAATTCAGGTAAAGGAGATATTTGCAAAAGAGGCTTGTTTTGCTGCATCTCCTTCAAATCATCCTACGTAGGTAAAAGTCTATTTAATCTGTTCAAAAGTCAGGCCTGCTCAGAAGAGTTGGGTGTGGTTTAAAGTTCAAAGGAATCCTCAGTTTGTGACTAAGTGGACAGGCACTGGAAATGTCCACAGGATAAACTAACAAGTGTCTATTTTAACTCTAGAAACCAAATGGGGTCAGGCGCAATGGCTCACATCTGTAATACCAGCACTTTGGGAGGCCGAGGTGGGCAGATCACTTGAGGTCAGGAATTCGAGAGCAGCCTGGTCAACATGTTGAAACCCTGTCTCTACTAAAAACACAATAATTAGCCAGGTGAGTAGGGCTTGCCTGTGGTCTCAGCTACTTGAGAGGCTGAGAATCACTTGAACCCCAGAGGCGGAGGTTGTAGTGAGCAGAGATTGTGCCACTGCACTCCAGCCTTTCAGCCTGGGCGAGAGAGCGAGACTCCATCTTAAAAAAAAAAAAAAAAAAAAAGAAGAAAAAATCAAATGGTAAATTTTTTGAGTTTCTTCTAAGAGGATATCTCATTTATCTCTCTTTATTCAGCATGTTTTTGGAAACTATGTGTTTTTCTAATTTTTGCACTTGATTCATTAGTAGCAGACTATACATGCTTAACTCATGTGGGGTTTCTGTTTCTGTATTTTTCCTAAAAGGCAGAGGAGAAGGGAAGAGAAGTTCTGGGCTAAAGACCCAAGAGCCTTTCATTTAAAGGCTTATGGCCAAACTGCAAGCCTGTGGTGATCTAGACCAATTAAATGAGAAACACTGGAGTTCAGACTCAATCATCTATATATTACAAACCTCCCCGGGTGATTCCAACGTGCAGGAAAGGATGTGAATCAGTGTTTCCAGCTATCAGAGTCAAATGACTATTAATATGTATCTAAGAACATAGCAGACATTTTGTAAATATATTAATTCACTTAGTCTTGATCCTCTTTAAATACAATGGAAAGGGAAGTGTTTTCATGTTTTACTCTCTAAAACTTTTACTGTCTTGGAACTTTTCCTGTGGTAGACTAGCAATGAGAAGATCATGGAGGAGGCAGTGACAGCAGAATGACAAAAAACACACAGAGGTGTGTGCATGTGCACACACACACAGATTCAAATATTGTAAGTAAAAGGCGAGAATTTGGGGATCCGTAATTTTCTACTATACTTTGGTGGTGAATGAGACATAAAAACCTTTTTTTTCTACTGATCACAGCATGATTTTCTTTAGGTTCAAGCCCGGTGCTCTGAGTAAGTTGATTAACTCCAACCAGGTGAATAGTTTCACTAAAGGTAACATTCTCCTCCCAGAGGAGAAATGCTGTCTATAACCTGCCATTGATTGAAGTGGCTGACCCTGTAGAACACACACACAAGTTCTACCCATCCTGCATCCTGCACCAACCCTGAAGCACAGGCACTTCCTGCAGGAGGCAAAGGAGAAGAAACAGCCTGCACTAACTGCTGGGCTTTGCAGGTGACAATAGCAAAGGTTTATTATAGTTTCTGAACGAGTTAGAAAGTAAATCTCTATTGTAGATAGCCCTGCAAGTCCAAAACCGTAGGAGGTTTAGGAAAATATGGGTTTTAGCAGCAGGTGAAACAATGATGACAGTCTAATATAAGTCTAATGTTGAATTTTTCTAAGTTTCTTAAACATGACATTGGCCATGGGTCAATCATATGTTTCAGTCTTTAAAGAGATGGAAAAGATATTTTGTCCCCAGGTTCTTTTTCTATGACTCTGATTGTACTGTGGCATCATATAGTTGGTAGACTGAGTAGAAAGTAGTATAGATTTTCATCGTTATTAACCATCTATAACTCAATTTTTTAGGAAGATGCAAAGTGTTAGTGAAAATTGTCTAGAGCCTGATACAGTGGACATTTTGAAGTTTGTTTCTGCTGCATACCAAAGTGGTGTCTTCCGTATCAACTTCAAGCCATGAAAAGTTACACAAAAAGGACTTCATGTATACTTTCTCTATGGCATTCGTCATCACTCATTCAGGCAATAGTGACTGGTTCCTCTTCTGGGCAGGCTTTGTGCTGGGAAATGGAGAAAATGCAAAGGGACATATGTGAAACAGTCCCTGATATTAAGGAGGAAGAGACACTCAAATAACACTCAAAGGAGGAAGATTGTAGTTACTGTACAGCTAGGACATAGATGAAAAGCGACAAAGCAAGGCATTCAAATGTTCCTTTATATGATAACACAAACCCATATGTTTGAACTAATCAGTGTGACAATCAGAACCTCTCAGTTTCCATCTGGATATCTGTTGTATTGTCAACACTGCCCAATTTTGAGGGTCATTTGGTTTTGTAGCATGATAGATTCTTTGAAGGTCATTTGTTTCCTTTCTTGTAGCATGTGTTGCTGCAGCTCCAATAATACCCTTTTGATGACATCACAGATGATGATTCATCCTTAGGTCTTATTCACTCAACACACTAGGCTACACTGGCACAAATCCTCATTTCATTTTTGCTACCTAATTGGAAAACTACTGTCAAATACTTCAAGAAGGAGAAAGAAACCCCAGGAGAATTAGGTGATAATATTATTCAGCGCTATCTATTGAGAGCATTTATGTAATCAAAACAAAAGATGTAACACCTGGTATGTATCTAGCACTTTCCCCAGCTGGTGCAGATGGATGCAGCCAGCTTGAGCTCTGAAATCTCTTCCATCCCTGAGTAGTCCGTGAGTGGTGGTTTGAGCCAGACTGTGAGGGGAGAAGCGGGCCAGGCCAGCTCAGCTCAGCAAGATCTCAGGCTGCCTGGCAAGTCACTTTGATGTGCTGTGCCTTTGAAGTCAGTTCTTTCATATGGAGCTCTCTTCTCACCAGTCTCTTTCTTAGCCCCTGCAGTTTATCAGAGGGAGAAGAGGCCTCCAATAATTACTTCTTTGAGGGAGGCAGAGAGAAGTGAGACATGGAAGGAAGAAAACAAAGACAGGCAGAGTGTGAGAGAGCAAGAAAGCCAGTACCAGGGAGTGAATATTAAAGGCAGTTGGCATTTGAATTTACCTTGCCTATATTTTAGTTGAAATATCTACCCTTAACGTAAGCTGGATTTAGCTTTATTTATTTAATGTAAGCCGGATTTAGGTGCTTTTTCGGAGGGAGGGAGGAATTTTATACTCTTACATCTAGCTTCTTGGGCCTGTTTGACGTTAATAAGAATACTGTTAGCTTGTGTTTTAAAATGTCATCTTAAAAGAAGTCTTGCATTTGCTTGAGTATCTTTATTTCACTAATTTTAGAAACTCTTTTAGAAACTGTAGGCACTCCACTACCAATATGTTCATCTGTAAAATGGGGTTAATAGTGGTAACTATTTCATGAAGTTATGATGATGAGGAGATGAACTAAGATTTGTAAAGTGCTTAAAAGCATGCCTTGCAAAGGAAATGCTATGTAAGCATTTAATTAAATAGAATAATAAAGAATTATTTAAAAATAAAATATAAAAAAGAACAATTAAATAAGAATAAAAACCAACAGGGTAAGTTAGATTGTTCATCATTCAATCCTGTTCTATGTTGAATTATTTTTAAAATTACGTTGATTAGAGAAGTCAGTGTAGTGCCTGTCCCCTCTTTACATAGCTGGATGATGCAGAAATTCCCTGTTGGTGCCACATCTTATAGATAACTCAGACACTTGTTTTAGTTATTTCTAAGCCTCAGGCTTTTGACTTCTGTGGTGCTAAGGAGGACACCTGTCCTTAGCTACTTAGATTTTAGCAAGAATATTATTGCATTGTCTGGTGGTTTGGCTCAGACATGGACTAGAGTACATAATGACTGCTTGATATGGTTTGAATGTTTGTCCCTTCCAAAGCTCATGTTGAAATGTAATCATCAGTGTCGGAAGTGGGGCCTGGTGGGAGGTGGCTGGGTCATGGGGTCAGATCCTTCTTGAATAGCCTGGTGCCCAACTCGAGGTAAAAAGTGAGTTCTTGCTTTGAGTTCACATGAAAGCTGGTTGTTTAAAGGCGCCTGGAACCCCCTCCTCTCTGTCTCGCTTCCTCTCTCACTGTGGGATATGCTGGCTCTCCCTTTAGCTCCTGCCATGATTGCAAGCTCCCTGAGGCCTCACCAGAAGCAGATGCTGGCACCAGAATTTCTGTACAGCCTGTGGAACTGTGAGCCAGAAACACCTCTCTATTTTCTTTATAAATTACCTGGTTTCAGGTGTTTCTTTATAGCAATGCAAATGGACTAACACACTACCTTTATTCTGTGAAAAGTTTCTCTGGACTGAAATATGGTGAACAACATCATTTGTCCCTTATTCCAGGAAGAAATTCAAAATCCTTTCAGATTCCATGTAATATCTGCATATTTCTTTTGAGCCTCTTACCATGCACAGCTGAATCTTGAAAAATGTAAGGGTTAGGGTCAACTGACCCCTGTGTAGTTGAAAATCCTGGCATAAATTTTGACTGCTCTTAACTACTTAATACTTAACTATCAATAGCTTACTATTGGCCGGAGGCCTTACTGAAAACATGAACAGTTGGTTAACACATATATTTTGTATGTTATATGTATTATAGAATGCATTTCTACCATAAAGTAAGCTAGAGAAAAGAAAATGTTATTAAGAAAATTGTAAGGAAGAAAATTTATGTTTACTATGCATTAAGTGGAAGTGAATCATCATAAAGATCTTCATTTTCAAGTGTGGCAGAGGCATAACAAAAACCATGTATAAATGAATCCTTGCAATTCAAACCCATGTTGTTAAGGGTCAACTGTATTTCGGAAGCAATGCCAAAATAAAGCACTTGCCTCCTTTGACTGATAGATGTGCGTTAATCATCACCCTTTCAGCAGAACCTGACCTGGAATGCCCCATGACAGAATTTTGCTGCTTTTTTTTTTTGGTTGTTTTTTGCAGCAGGCTCAAAATATTAAGGATATAGAAATTTACTTAGGGTTAGGGCTGTTGATCACATCATTGCTTGCCTTAGGTTGTCTGACATTTCAGTTTATGGCTTGTATTCAGGTTTTAGGGACTGATATGCCATTTACTGTTATTAATGGACATGGGCTGAAAGTCTGACTTGGAATTTATGAAATAATTTCAGTTTCCTGGTTGCCAAATTAACCAATTATTAATTGAATTAGGGTTTCAATACAGAAGAAATTGTACCAAATGTGTACATTCAAAATCTTGAGAATATGTTCAGTCAAAAAAAAAAAAATAGCCGTGGGCATTTCCATTTTTTAAACTGTTATCTTAGAAGCAAAGAAAATAAATAATAAATTATTGTCTTTAGTAATAATAATGATTATTATTAAGTATTCTTACAATTTTGAATTCTTAGAACAACAGTGTCGATGTAATTTAGGAACTTAGGTGCTCTTCTATGTGCACGCCTATGGGTGTGTTAATACCACAAGGATTACATTTTATGACACCTCTATGATGTATCTGATATTTCAATATTTTCTAATGGAAAAATTACCATAAGGTGTTATTCTGGGTTACAGCATTGACCATGTGGCTGTTTTCCTACTCATTGTACTGTCTTCTGTGAACAATTACCAGAGCAACTGGAACAACTGCTACAGTGTATTCAATGATAACCCTGTGTCAGAGAGTGTGCTAACTACACCAGTAGCACATTCTCTCATTTAACCCTCATAAAAACCCCCTGAGGTAGTTCTCATTATCTTTATTTTAGTGATGAAGGAATCAGGACTCAGGTAACTCAATCATACAGATAGTAAAAAACAGAGATGAAATTTGAATCTAGGCTATGTCAAGACAACACCCACACTTTTAATCACTAGGCTAAGTTTGCTTCCTCAGTGACAAAATTGCCCCTTCTCTGTATTGAGAGAGTTGTCCAAAACTGTTGGGACATATGCCAAGACTAGTGTGTTAGTATGCTTGCTGTGACAAAGAGTATTGGCCATAAGAGTTAAAAGGAATCTAAATCCTGTCTATCTAGTACTCTTGAAGTGTCCACATTCACATTTGCTCTTCATGCTTTTTAAAGACTTTGTTAAAGTCATTCATTTTCAATGTATATGAAGAAGTTCATTACTGAAGAGAATCTATCCCAATGACATATATGGACATAGCATCACATTTTAATAGCTATGAGTGCAAACAGTCCACATATCAGCTGCTTGAGGTCATCTTTCAGAAGCCAAGGGTTGACCATGCCTCTTCCCAATGACCCCCAGCAAAGCCCCTCATTTTCCCCATGCCGTCTTCTCTAGAGTGGCAGGAGGCCAACTGGGTGTGTCATAATGAGCAAGTTTGTCCTGCGTTATGAGTGTGAGGAATTAAGGAAAGCTGCAGAGTTGAATTCATACGGGTATTAATATGGTCTATTTTCACAAAGAGAGTATTCATAAGTATGTAGCTGGAGAAGAGATTACTCAGAGCAGGCAGGTCTATTAGAAAAAAAGTGGGAAGGGAATAATAACAGTAGTGCAACTATATAAATAAAAACTTTTCATGCACCTGGGAGAAAATAACAATAGTAATGGCAATTATTTTAAGTGAAAACTTTCTATGTACCTGTTTTTTTTCCACAGGCACATTATTTCATTTAACTATAGTCACAACACTTTGAGCTGTCAGTCATTTTGTTCATTTTTCTAAAGGAGGAAATGGAGATTGAGGGTTATTAGGCATTTAAACCAGTAATACACGGCAGAGCCAGAATTCAAATATAGGCATGCCAAACTCAAAAGGTGCAGGCTTTTTCAACTCAAGCCTCCGCAGTCATATTCAGCTGAATGCATAGAAGCCATGCTGCAGGTTAACTCGTGGCTTAATAGAAGACCACTAATAGAGCTGCTTTGTGTGGTCAATAATGGCAATAATTTTGAAGAAAGCTGATAATGTGTATAGGGAACAAACCAAAAGAAAGTTCTCATCTAAATGTTAAAAAAATTAACTTATATTGTATATTAGTTTTACTTTTTCCCCATAACGAGCAAAGTTTCCTCAGGAAAGAGACCATGAAGGAAGAAAACTATTAACTTGATGACCAACAAATGCTGAAAAATATGTCATCCAGAAAGAATTTTTTTTCCGGAATGAATCTGCAATATGACTTTTCTGGACATTGAGAAAATTCAATATGCAAGAGGAATGTGGTGTAAAGTAAAATTTAGAATTTAGTAATGGAGGGAGTTAGAATAGTGAGAGAAACTATATCCCTCTCACTATTAGCATAGATCACTACTCTCTCACTGTTCTATACAACCACACTTACAATTATAAAAATCAAGAAGTTAAGATGGGTACATTAACTAACTGAGCAATAACTATCTAATGCTCAGACCCCATTCAATTTTTGCCAGTTGTGTCAATAATGTCCTTTACAGAAGAAGAATTCAGTTAGGAATCACACATTGAGTGTCTTTTTAGTTTCTTTAGTTGTGTCTCTTTAGTCTGTTTTTGTCAGAAACAGTTTCTTTCTCTTTCTTTTCTTTTCATTTTGGGATCTTGACATTTTATAAGGTCGTAGACCAGTTATTTTGTAAATTTTCATTCACTTTTGGGATTCTTACACATTTCATTATAGTCTGATTCCAGTTATGTACCTTTGACAGCAGTATCACGGAGGTGATCCCGTGATCCACACAGTCACCAGGTAGTGCAAAATTTGTTCTCTCTGATCACTTGATTGAGGTGGTGTCTGCCAGGCCTCTTTATTCAGAACTTACTTTCCTTCACCTTTGTAACTAATAAGTATTTCGTGAAGAAGTACTTTGAAGCTATGTAAATATCCCATTTGTCATTAAACTTTTTTCACTTATATATATCTCTACATATTCATGGGTTCCTATTTTATTGAATGATTTATAATCCATCACCATCATTTACTTCAATGCTAAAATAATCCCAGACTTTTCAGTGGCTCCTGTGTTATTCTGTCCCCATGTAATATGGTTTGACTGTCTCCCCACCCAAATATCACCTTGAATTGTAATAATCCCCATGTGTCAAGTATGGGGGCCAGGTGGAGATAATTGAGTCATTGGGGGTGGTTTCCCCCATACTGTTCTTGTAGTAATGAATAAGTATCACCAGATCTGATGGTTTTATAAATGGGAGTTCCCCTGCGCAAGCTCTCTTGCCTGTTTCCATGTAAGATGCATATTTGTTCCTTCTTTGCCTTCTGCCATGATTGTGAGGCCTCCCCAGCCATGTGAAACTGTGAGTCCATTAAACTGTTTTTTCTTTATAAATTACCAAGTCTCAGGTACATTTTTATTAGCAGCATGAGAACAGACTAATACACCACCTTTCTTTGAGCACTTCCCTGTTTACTAGACAAAATGTTCTAGACTCATTTTACTTTCCCTGTCCAACCTATTAGCCGTTTCCATGGATTTCTGGTTCCTTTTAGTGGAGAATAGCATTTAGAAGCTAAGATCTGGGCACTCAGGATGCTCATCGCTATTGGGGTATCACTGCTCCAGGCCTTCACGGTAGACACACACACAGGCAAACACACACATACCCGCACACTTGCATTTATATTTTTTGCTGTGCCTCTGTCTAACTCTCAAGCTAGCTTATTAACTAGCTACGGGAAATCATAAACTCATACTGAACCTACCAACATTAATTCAACTCAACAGCTTTGTTACAGTTTTCTCACATTTTGTACTTGTAATTCTTATGCTGAAAAAAAACCAAACAACAAACTTGGTTTTCATTATCTTTAATGTATTTATGTGATTACTTCCCCTGTATGTGACACATTTTCAATGGATACACCACTTCTCTCCCCTGCCCACATGCCTTTCTCATTCTACCTGGGCTCTGACTCCTTCTACCAGGTTGTTCTCCATCCTGCTCGGGTGCTGGCTCCCTATGCCTGGCCAACCCCCACCCCATGTGCTGTCTTCCTCACATAGCCTAGGCTCTGCCACCCTGTGCTGGGCAGCCCCCCGGCAGGTGCCCTCCTCACACTGCTCAGTGTCTGATTGTCCACCCTGGGCCTCCCTCTGCAGAGTCACCCTCTCTTCTCCCAGCCTGTGCTCCAACACCCTATACCAGCCCACACTCCAGTGTGGATGCCCTCCCTGCCCTGTTTGGCTTCTGACTTCCCCTTCCTGCCCCTCAGTAAACACCCTCATCACCCTGCCTGGGCTCTGTCACTCCATGCATGCCACCCCTTGCCCTGCATGGACACGTACTTTGCCTTGCCCCATCGAGTGACTTTTGGACTGAATTGCTCAGAAAGGAAAAGGAAGGAAATGGAGGGGAATGGAGGAAGAAGAGAAAGCTGAGGAATTAAAACGATGAACACTTTTGAATGAACATCATTAAAAGTATGGGCTGTTTTCTAGTAGAATTTCATCCTCCTGAAGTCTTTTTTTTTCTTTCTTTTTTTTTTCATTTTTTTTTAGGAGGGGGTGGGTCTCAGTCTGTTGCCCAGGCTGCAGAGCAGTGGCGCCACGATAGCTCACTGCAGCCTTGAACTCCTAGGCTCAAAGGATGCTCCACCTTGGCATCCCACATCCTGAGTAGCTGGGACTACAAGTACAAGCCAGCACACCCAACTGAGCTTTTTGCTAGCAGGGTTTAGCAGGGGCATTTTTACTCAGTTGTACTTACTATTTATAATTCCAAAGAATCACAAATGAATTTCTATTCTAATAAACAAACACACTGATAGTCAATCCAACTGTGAACTGTCTGTTAAAAGGGCTTGGATTATAATCGAACAACTATAACTCTGTTTCCTTATATATATAATTGTGTTGCTAAAGAGTTTAAAAGTAAGAGACTATAATGGGTATCCTATCTTTAACCAGCTTGGAGTTTTAACTGGAATCCAGTTAAATTCTAGGCAAAACTTACAGTGTCAGCTAAATGGTCTTTTAATTTTTGGCTGCCTTTATTTAAAAGGAGACTTCAGAGTCTTGCAAAAATTTATCTGGCAGCTGCAAATAGATGATCATGTTCACTTTAAATGTAGGGTCCTCTTCCTAGCCCATGTTTTTGAAGAAGCACTTGTAAGAATGATAAAGGTTAGTCTAGATCATAACCAGCTTTTGAATCCTAGTGCCTTCCACTCAGATAAATATCTCTATGGCCTTTTATTTCCATATTCTCATTTATATATTTTATGATAACTAAGAAACCAAACTATAGAAACACTTTGTAAGTTTTCTTCAGGAAAAAAAAATGTAAAAAAATATTTCCAGATGTGGAACAGATGCACACAACATGCATTGAAAATGGCATGAAAACTGTCATTTCAGCCTGCATGATCACATTTTTTCACCTGCTTAGGGAATTGTACATCTCTGGCTTGTTGAACACATTCTTGACTGTAAAATTGAAGAATGTCAGATCAAAAATGCTGCTTTAATCATGTTATTTCATAGCTTATATTTTACATTTGGAAGCAAAGCATTAAACTACATACTAAAGCACAATGAAATGATGTTAAAGAACGGAATTGATTCCAAGAAGACACAAGTTGCAGAAATAACTTTGTAGGTCAATCAAGATTAATTTATATAGCACTCTTCAAAGTCTAAATATACTGAACTTGGACAATCTAAGCCAAACTGAAATAGTTAGTCTCTTAGACCACAGGCCCCGATAATCCTAAGAGTATTTCAATATTTGAAAAAGTACCTACACTAAAGTATTTCAGCTTATATTATTTAATTCTCATTCTGCTTATTAAAAAAATCTTTGCTAAAAGATAAAACTTCCTTTTATCTGTAGACTTCTGGCTTGTTTATTATTATTAATATTATATTAAATGCACCAGTTTTGAGAAACTGAAAAAAATATGTTCAATATTTGTGTATGAAGGCACACAATTCTAAATACTTATTTATTTATTTTAGAGAAAGGCACTATCTCTGCCACTCAGGCAGAGTGACATGATTGTAGACTCCGTATTAGTCCATTCTCATGCTTCTGTGAAGAAATACTTGAGACTGGGTAATTTATAAAGAAAAGAGGTTTGATTGACTCCCAGTTCTGCATAGCTGGGGAGGCCTCAGGAAACTTACAATCATGGCGGAAGGTATCTCTTCACAGGACAGTAAGAGAGAGAATGAGAGCCAGCAGGGAAAATGCCAGACACTTATAAAACCATCAGATCTCATGATAACTCACTCACTATCATGAAAACAGCATGGGGGAAAAATCCCCCAAGATCCAATCACTTCTGACTGGGTACCTCCCGTGACACATGGGGATTATGGGGACTCCAATTCAAGAAGAGATTTCGGTGGTGACACAGCCAAACCATACCAGCCTCAAACTCCGAATCTCAAGCAATTCCTGCCTCAGCTTTGCAAGTAGCTGGGACCGTAGGTATGAACTACCATGCCTAGCTAATTTTTATTTTTTTGCTTTTTGTAGAGACAAGGTCTCTCTATATTACCCAGGCTTGTCTGGAACTCCTGGACTTAAGTGTTTCACCCACCTTGGCCTCCCAAAGTGCTGGGATCACAGGCATGAGCCACTGTGCCTGGCACACTTCTAAATTTTTAGAGCCTAAAAATACCCCAAGAGCAAAAAATAGTTTTTCAGTAAAGCATCTATACCTGACCTTTACCAAGTGCTCACTTTATGTGCCTCACATGTGTTATCTCATTGAATTAGTCATCACCTTCATCCTAAGGAGCAGACATTTTTATCATCCTCATTTTTCAGATGAGGAAATTGAGGTCTGGGGAGGCTGAAGAGTTTGCCCAAGGTCACATAGCTGGTCTAAGGTGGAATAGGAATTTGAACTCAGTAATCTGATTCTATGGTCTATGTTTCTTTCTTTCTTTTTTTTTTTTTTGAGATGGAGTTGCAACCTCCACCTCCCAGGTTCAAGCAATTCTCCCACCTCAGCCTCCTGAGTAGCTGGGACTACAGGCGCATGCCACCACACATGGGGCTAATTTTTGTATTTTTAGTAGAGAAGAGGTTTCACTGTGTTGGCCAGGCTGGTCTCGAACCCCTGACCTCGTGATCCGCCCCCAGCCCCTTGGCCTCCCAAAGTGCTGGAATTACAGGCATGAGCCACCATGCCTGGCCTATGCTCTTAACCTTTATGAGTGAGGGACCAAAATAAAGTGGAGCCCACAATCTTCGAAGTTGTGTTACTTCCCTTATGCTAAATATACTCTATCAGAGTAAGATTATAAAAAGAAAAAGTGGCATTTTTGCAAGTTCACTATTCTCTGGAGTTCTAGAAAGCAATGGAAGAGAATACAGTTGAGATTATGGTTTAGCTGTTCATGGCAATAGGGGGAAATTAGAGAGAGAGCCCAGTCTCCTCTCCCAGGCCACTGCTTCTACTCTGGCTCCAGAGCCATGCCTGCCCTTCCCACTGGCCAGTTCCAAGTGCAGACTTCCAGGTAAAGGCAGTTTCTGGATCTAGACACTGTTGAAACCTAATTCCTGATGGAACATTTATCAGTAGGAGATTATGGAAAAGTGGCAACCTCTCTAAGCCCCATTTTCTTTTTATTTGTGAAAAAAAGATACCTAATAAAATAACTCCTTGAAGTGCTGATTTGGGATTAAATGAGTGAATACCGGTACATAATGTAATCAGTCTGTCTTGTACTTCTCTAGTGGCTGCTTGCACTGCCCTGTTGCTGACCTGTTGCTGTCTGAAACTCTTATCTCATCATATGCTATGATGAGGTCTTACTTGTTGCAAAATTCACCCTCATCTTCCCCCATCAAAATTCATGTTTTGTCTATGAAGGTTGATCTCAGTTTGAATTTAGAAATAAAGTGGTCAAGCGAGCCTCCTGAAAGTGTTGGCACCTTAAAAGCAAATGTTACCCACATAAATCTAGCTTACAGACTATCAAGCTGTGTGACAATGTGCAGGGGATTTTAGGTAGGTAGAGAAGGAGAGATATTGTGGTGAGCTTCCTCAGAGCAAAATGTATCAGAACCTTCGAAGGAGTGGAAGAAAAAAAAAGTAAAATGTATTAGCCATGGTCTGTTCTGTTAGAGGGTTGGCGTCTTCCTGATCTGCCCCCTCCTCATTCAAAGGCCCTTTTAAAAGCCTGAACACTTCCTGCTCTGAAGCCAGAACAAGAGGGTCTGAAGACTGGCTGGCCTGACTTTTAAAAGGTTACCGGGCTCACCTTGGAGGTACATGGGGACATTTTAGAGCTTGTGAGAATGCACGTGTGACGGAACAATTAAATTCAAATCAAGTGCTGTGCTGGTTGATCTATGTAGATCTAATGAAACAGAAAGAGCCAGTTATTGAATGGAGAAATACTTTCAGAAGTAGATCAGCAGGGATTGCTTTGCTGAGATAAGAGGGGCTAAAAGTAAGAGCCCTTAAGAATAAGATTCACTTAGCTCAAGTCAGAGAATTTACACATGCTGGGATAGCTCGCAGTAGCATGAGTCTTGTTACTAGAATCTCTCTGTTGGTCACAATATGAAATATGTGATCTTTTCTCTTCCTGACTACTCAGCTCCCAAGGACTATTCACAGATACACGTATTTACAGTGGCTTGTGCACTATGTACTGACCATTGACATTGCTAACACGTAAAGGCTAGGAAGAAAGAGAGAATCCATCAATTTCTGCCTACACATCATCCTTTAGAAGGAAGAATTTATAGAGCTGAAGCAGAAACATCCACTGCCTTTGTGTTTGCTTGGACTTTGTCTGTAGAACTTGCTTCTTTGTATTTGCTCTCTGTGGTTCTATAAGAAGTAGCTTAAAGGATAATTTTATTGGTATCCAGTCCAGAGAGAAGTTCTTTTAAAAACTCAGTGATCTTTAGCACTGCTTTGTCTTTCTCATAAATTCAACATAAGCCCATTAACAATACATTTGCCTGGAAAGGAGCAACTCCCCTTAAGGCCAGGGCTGTCAAGGCTGTGACTTCAACCACCAGGCAATGCAGCTGGTTAAGTCCTTTTGAGGAGCAGAGGGTAGGGAGACTCAGAAACCTAAATCCATTGCAGGAGAAGAAGTGCCCCATACGAGCATGACTGTAATAGAATAGGGAGAGAAAGGAATGCAAATAGCCAAGAGTATGAGATTATGCCCTTTTAAAAATCATTTTACATTTGTAATTTTCTGTTTAGTGAACGATGAGATTGACAACCAGGCCATATGTTCAGCAGAAAAAAATAGGTCAGTATTCAGAAGCAAAAATGAGGAAGAGTCTGGGTAAAAGACAGGGCTAAATGGACTATTTTAGACCCATGTGAGAGACATTGATTGCCTTGAGAAAATAGAAGTGCCAATTTCTGATGAGCGTTGTCTGTTGGGAAAAACTCTGTTGGGAGCATGATCTTTGATTTTTGTTTATAGGATGGACTCTTCTTATTTTATGACCTCAGGGGGAGGAGAGTTACTTTACATGAGGTTTCAGATTTTGCTTCTCTTAATCCTGGTTTGTTCTCTGCCTTCTGTGGTCAGGGATTTTATTGTTTAGGATGAGGCATGTTAGTTTGTAGAATTGTCTGTCTAACATCCTCATCAATATTCCCTGCTTAGTATTCCTGGCCTTCCTCACTGTGTTCTGTGAATTGTTATCTGATTCTGTTTATGCCACCATCACCTGCACCTCATGATTATATTGGTGACCTTGGTTATATCACTCATTCTCTCTGTCTCAGTACCCTCCTTTGATAAAAAAGAATGACAGTTACTTCTAAGCTCTTTAGAGAAAAATGTATGTCCTCAGTTATTTGTGAAATTATCAGTCCTAGGAACTGTGAAACTGAGAAAGTACTTAAACAAAAAATATAGCATTGGAAATTCTACATTTTTGTTATTGTCTATTTTTTTTTTTAAACTAAATGTAACACAGTCATAAGCTGTTGCTATGTATTTGAACATGTTACTGTGTTGGATTCTGTATACTGTAACTAAGACATGGCTCCTTTTCATCAGAAAAAGTGAGAATAATGTGCTAGGATATTTGAGACACATAAATGAATGAGTGACATAAAATATAATCATGTATAATTGCTCTAATCCCAGATAAAGTAAAATATATTTGAATCAAATATATATTTAAATCCCAGGAATTACCCACTAATTTCAACCAATACTCAAACAAATCAAACCAATACATCTTTTGTCAAATGTTTGTGTTTCAGACTCTTTGCTGACCGCAAGGTTTACAAGAAGAATATGAAGACCCTTTTGTTGCTGAGATTATAGTCTGATGGGGAAGACAGACCTTGTCATAGGGAAAGAACAGTCATTAAATGTCTTACAGCAGAGAATGCTTTGTGTAGCCTTGTATTTTAGAAACATAATTTTGAGTTTCCTGTGAAGAACATTTTGTGGCAGATATCAGAACAAAACTGAAGACTGAAGAACAGTTTGTAGGCTCTGGAAATATCGAGTGCCTACAAAATACAAAATTCTGTTAAGCACTGAAAATTCTAGAACAATATATATGACATGGTTCTTGCCTCCATCAACCTAAATAACTGAGAGAGACTTTCTAAAAGAAAATCATATTTATTTGGGAATAGAGCATTGCAATGGGTATAAATATGCCATAGTAAACTATTTCATATGTGTACATTCAGGCAGGTAAAGGAAGACAAGGGTTTTTGAAGGAAAAATGAGGAAGATTACATAATTGTTTTGAGATAATTCTCCTCGGTAACCAGGGTCAACAGCTACAGTCCAAATTTGGACAGGCGATTGTCCTCTCAGAAGTATTGTTTTGTAAGGTTGTGGTGACCTTTGTGCAAGGTTGTGGTTTTTGTAGTCTTTTGTGACAATTCTTATTAGTCATTTATGCATGAGAATGTTCCCTTTCTGCCTTCTGAGACTCCAGTTTTTTTTTTTTTTTTTTTTTTTAAACACAAGTGGCTCCATTTTGATTCTGACATCTTTCACATCTCCAAGTAGTTAGCGTATATGTACAGACAGATGGCATAAAATCACAGGAAGGTAGGTAACAATACTGGCTTTGTATCCTTAGAGGCTTGGAGTGTTTTTATCTTTCTTTGTATTTCATATTTGGAGCAGAGTTGTTGCTCAGTAAGTATTTTAAAGAATGAATGGGCTTAAAGACTATCAAACAAATGGTAAACAATTTTAAAGGGATGAGAATTTCACCTAAACAAATAATTACCACTGAGTGTGATGACTTCAGGGATCAGGTAGAGACAGCAGAGAAGAGGGAGCGATTAACTCCCTTCACATGAGACAGGATATCTTATCTGAAATGGACCTGAAGGTAAAATTATTTTCCAGATAGGCACAAGGAGATAAGAATATTTTACAGAGAAATCCATGTACAAAAGCACGGTAGTTGAGAAAATATTTGCAATTCTCCAGCTTTCTGTGAATTAGTCTGCCTGCGGTATATGCGGGAAGGGATTAGGGCCAAAGAGAAGAGGAGTTAAATAAACAGAGACCACATGTGGAAGAGCTTCATACGCTATGCAAAGTAATTTAAATCATACTTCGTAGTCCCTTAAGAGATTTTGAGCAGGTGAGAGGAATGGTCAGATGTGTTGGTAGTTCACTTCAGCAGCAATATGGAGGATGCATTGGAGAAACTGAAGCAAAGTCAGGAAGAGTAATTAAATTGTTATTGGGAAACTTCCATTTAAGGGCAGTTAAGATGATGGTTCTGCTTTCCAAATTCACCCCAAACAACAGAAAACTGAAAACTTAGACTCTAGTATTGACAAAAAACAAAACAAAACAAAAAACCCTAGAAGGCCTCTTGACTCTGAACTACCATTTATGAGGGGTTGGAAGATTATGGGAAAACACAAAGAAATAATCCTCTTGATCGAATATTGTAGACATTAGAGCTGAGTACTATACTTTCAAGCAGGTGGAACACACTGAAGCAAGGTTATAAGCCATTACAGTATAGAAACATAGCATCTGAGGGCAGAGAAGGAAGAGAGAGTTATTGGGAAATAGTGTAAGTATGCTATTATAGTCATATAGCTCTCAATAAAATAAAGGAATTTGAACTAGGATTGTCATTTTACCTCCTTTTGGGCAGAATGCGTAAGTGGCCAAGAAAACCCAAGGGTTATACTAAAGAAATTCTCTACATCGAAGAAACATGAGCGGTGGGTAAAAATTGTTCTGCTGAGAAATATGAGTGAAAAAAGACCCTCATTTTATCACAGCATTCTGAAAATTTATGTGATGAGAAAAAGGACAACAACTTCCAAAATTAAGGTATAGTTCAATATATGATAAAAGTCATCTTTTTAAAGTGTACAATTCAGTGATTTTTAGTATATTTACAGAGTTGTACAATGATTGCTATTATCTAATTTCAGAACATTTTAATCACTTGTAGAAGAAACGGTATACATGGCAGTCACCCTCTATTTCCCCACTCCTCCCACTCCTGGCAACACTAACCACCTTTATGTCTCTATGAGTCTATTCTGGACATTTTATATAAATGGAATCATATAATAAGTGGCTTGTTGTGCCTGGCTTCTTTTATTTGGCATTTTTTTAAGGTTCATCCATGTATGTATCAGAAATCCATGATGTTTTATAGCACAACACTGTATTATATGGATAAATCACTTTGTTTATTCAGTCATTAGTTGATGGACATTTGGATTGTTTCTGTCTTCAGGCTATTATGAAAAATGTTGTAATGAACATTCATGAACAACTTTTTCTGTAGAAATACGTTTTAATTGTCTTCGGTGTATACTTGGGAGTAGATATACTGGGTCATATGGTAACTCTGTGTTTGATTTTTGAGGATCTGACATTGTTTTAAAAGTGACTGCACCAATTTACATTCTCACCAGTAATGTGTGGGTACTGTAGGTCTTCTTTGGAGAAATGTTTATTTAAACTCTTTGCTCATTGTTTATGTCTTTTTATTGTTGAATTGTAAGAGTTCTTTACATATTCTTGATAATAGTCCCTTATCAGATACATGATTTAAAATCATTTTCTTCCATTCTGTAGGTTGTCTTTTTATTTTTATTTTTAATTAATTAATTAATTATTTTAGAAATGGGGTGTCGCTTTGTTGTCCAGGCTGGTCTTGAACTTCTGGTCTCAGGGAGTCCTCCTGCCTTGACCTCCCAAAGTATTGAGATTACAGGCATACACCACTGTGCAGCCTGATTTCCTTGATAGTGTTTTTTGAAGCACAGAAGTTTAAAGTTTGAATAAACTCTAATTTATCTATTTTTCTTTGTTCTCATGCTTTTAGTTTCACAGCTATGAAACCCTTACCCAACCCAGCATCACAAAGATTTATGCCTATGTTTTATTCTAAGATTTTTTATAGTTTTGGCTCTTATTTTAAGAATTTGATTCATTTTAAGTTAATTTTGTGTATGATGAGAGGTAGGAGGTCTAGCTTCAGTTTTTGTGTGTGGAAATCTAGTTGTCCCAGTGGCATTTGTTGAAAAGTCTATTTTTTCCCCATTGAAGTGTCTTGGCACCCTGGTGAAAATCAACTGACCGTAAAAGTAGAGTTTTTTCCCCTGGATTTCTATCATATTCTGTTGATCTATATTTGTATCCTTGTTCCCGTATCACATTGTCTTGATTATTGGAAATTGTAGTAAGTTCTGAAATCAGAAAGTGTGAGGCCTCCAACTCTATTTGTTTTCAAGATTGTTTTGGTTATTCTGTGTCTTTTGCCCCTCCATATTAATTTTAGAATTAGCTTGTAGATTTCTGCAAAGATGCCAGCTCAGATTTTGATGGAGATTCTGTTGAATCTGTAGATCAATCTGGGGGAGTATTGTCATCTTAACAGTATTAAGTCTTTATATCCATGAACATGGGATATCTTTATATTTATTTAGATCTTTAATTTCTTTCAAGAGTATTTAATATTTTTAAGAGTTCAAGTTTTGTACTTCTTTTGTTAAATTTATTGCCTCATATTTTGCTCTGTTTGATGCTATTATAAATGTAATTTACTCCTTGATTTTTTTTTTGATTGTTCGTTGCTAGTACATACAGATACAATTAAATTTTGCATGTTGATTTTTTTTATTCTGCAACCATACTTGGTTAGTTTATTACCTCTAGTAGGTTGTGTGTGCATGTGCATGTGTACTTTTCTTAGGATTTTCTACATACAAAATCAGGTCATCTGCAAAAAGAGAGTTTTACTTCTTCATTTCCAGTCTGGATGCTGCTTATTTATTTTCCTTGCCTAATTGTCCTACATACAAACTGCAGTGCAATGTTGAATACAAGTGGCAAGAGCAGATACCTTGTTCATTACTAATTTTAGGAGAAAAGCTGTCAGTTTTCATGACATGTGATTCATTAAATATGATGCTTTCAGTGTCTTTTTTGTAGATTTCTTTTATTGCTATTATGTTATTATGAATGTAAATAAACTCTGCATTCTTGGGATAAATTTCAGGTCATGGCCATGATGTATAACTCCTTTTTATGTGTTTCTGAGTTTGGCTTGCTTATATTTTATTGAGAATTTTGAGTCTTTGTTCACAAGGCAAATTGATTTGTGATACTCATTCCTTGTGATATCCTTGTCTGGATTTGGTGTCAGAGTAATACTGGCCTCATAGAATGAATTAAGTATTATTCCCTCCTCTTCTTTTTTTTTTGGGGAAAGAGTTTGTAAAGGGTCGGTGTTAATTCTTCTTTAGATATTTGGTAGATTTCATCAGTGAACCTATGTGGTCTTGATCTTTTATTTGCAGAAAGATTTTTAATTAATAGTTTAATTTCCTTGCTGGCTATAGGTCTATTCAGAATTTCTATTTCTTCATGATTCAGTTTTGATAGGTTATGTATGTCCAAGAATTTATGTATTTCATCTAGGTTGCCCAATTTGTTGCAGTACAATCATTTGTAATATTCTGTTATCATAATTTTTATTTATATAAAATTGATTGTAATTTTCTCTTTTTCATTTCTCATTTTAGTTATTTGAGTCTTCTCTCTTCATTGCTTCATTGATCTAGCCTAAGGTTTGTCATTCTTTCCAAAACTAAACTTTTGCTTTCATTGATGTTCACTGTTGTTGTTCTGTTCTTTGTTTCATTTATTTCCATGTTAATCTTTATTATTTCCTTCTTTCTTCTTTGTTTGCTCTTTTTTTTCTAGTGTCTTACGATGGAAGCTTAGGTTATTGATTTGAGATCTCTTTTTAAAATATAGATGTTTACAGCTCTAATTTTTCCTCAAAGCACTAATTTTTCTCATACTTTCAATTATTGAATATAGTGTTTTTTTTGGTTTTTATCCATATCAAAGCATTTTGTAATTTTTCTTATAATTTTTCTTCGACCCATTAGTTATTTTGGAATGTGTTGTTTTATTTCCACACCTTTGTGGATTCCCTAAATTTCCTTCTGTTACTGATTTCTAATGTCATTCTATTGTGGTCAGAGAAGATATTTTATATAATTCCAGTACTTTTAAACCCATTAAGACTTGTTTTAGGGTCTAATACATGGTTTTTTCCTCTGCAGAATATTCTAGGTGCACTTGAGAATAATGTGTATTTTATTTTTTGATGCAGTGTTCTACATATATCTATTGGGTCTGATTATAATGTTCAAGTCCTCTGTTTTCTTGTCGTCTTCTGTCTAGTTGTTCTATTCATCATTGAAAGTGGGATATTGAAGTTTTCAACTATTATTGTTGAATTGTCTGTTCCTCTCCCTCAATCTCTCTCTGTTCTTTGCTTTCTTTTGTTCTTTGGACTCTGATTGTTCAGGGTCTCACTCTGTCATCCAGGCTGGAGTGCAGAGGCGTGATCTTGGTTCGTGGCAGCTTTGACCTCCTGGGCTCAAGTGATCCTCTCATTTCATCTTCCTAGTAGCTGGGAGCACAGGTGCATACTACCATGTCTGGCTAATTGTTTTATTTTGAGTAGAGATGGGATAACATTTTTAATATTACAGTCACTCCAGCTTTCTGAGGATTGTTATTTGCACAAGATAGTTTTCTCTTCATCTTACTTTCTATTTGTATCTTTGGATGTAAACTGTGTCTTTTGTAGACAGTACAGAGATGGATCATATTTTTAAATTCTTAATCATTTTTTACTATATTTTGTTGAGTTTCTTTTTTAATGGTTGCCCTGGGGATAATATTGGCACCTTATTAATACCTTATAACAACCCTGTTCTGATTATTCCCAGCTTTATGTTAACAGTATATAAAACTTTTCGTTCTACTTAGCTCTGTTATGTCCTCCATCTTTTGTATTATTTTTGTCATACAAATTACATTTTTATACTTTATGTGGTCATCAATACAGATTTATAGTTGTTGTTATTTTCAGGTTATTTTTAAATCAGGTAGGAGTATAAAAGCCTTACAGACAATTATTTTTGTCATTCAAATTTACCTATCTAGTTACCTTTACCAGTGCTATTTATTTATTCATATGGATTCAAGTAATTGCCTAGTGTCCTTTCATTTCTATTTGAAGAAATCTCTTTAGTATTTCTTGTAGGACATGTCTGCTTGTGATGATTTTTTTTGGTTTTGTTTATCTGAAAATATATCTTAATTTCTCTTTCATTTTTGAAGGATTGTTTTACTGGCTACAGTATGTTGGTCAATAATATTTTTATTTTATCACTTTAAATATGTCATCTCACTGCCATCTGGCCTCCATGACCAGAAGAGAAATCAGGTGCTAATTGTATTGAGGATAAATTGTATGTGGTAAATTGCTGCTCTGTTACTACTTTCAAGATTCTCTTTTGTCTTTAGATTTGATAGTTTGATTATAATGTTTTTAGGAGTTGATCTCTTTAAGTTTATTCTATTTGGAGTTTGTTGAGCTTCTTGAATGTGTACATTAATGCCCTTCATCAAATTCAGAGCATTTTTGACAATTATTTTCTCAAATATTCTTTCTGCCTCCTTCTTTCTTATTCTTCTGGGACTTCTATGATGCATATTTGATATGCTTAATGGTATTTCAAAGGTCTCTGAGGATCTGTTAACTTTTTTCATTTTTATTTCTTTCTGTTCTGAAACTGGACAACCTTAATTCAAGTCAGTCAATTTGTCCTTTTATTGACACATGTCTGCTGTTGAGTTCTCTCTAGCAAATTTATTGTACCTTTTACTCCATAATTTCTATTGGTTCTTTAAAAGATAATATCCATGTGTTTGTTTGTATCTTGTGTTTTACTGGGTAGTGTTCTCATACTTTCCTTTAATAATTTTAGATGTGTTTTTTGGGAATATATTTGAAATAACTGATTTAAAGTCTTTGTCTCATAAGCCAGTCATCAGCAAATTCTTAAGTGGCAACCTCTAGTGATACTTTTTTTTCTCTGTATAGGCCATACTTTCTTGATTATTTACATGTCTCAATTTTTTAGTTGTTGAACACTGAACATTTAAAATAATATAATTTTGGGTTGGAAACAGTGGCTTATGCCTGGAATCCCAGCACTTAGGGAGGCCAAGATGGGAGGATCACTTGAGGCTAGGAGTTTGGGACCAGCCTGGGCAACATAGTGAGACCTCTATTTGTCCAAAAAGTAAAAAAAATTAGCTAGGCACAGTGGTACATACCTGTATTCCCAGGAACTCATAAGGCTGAGGAAGGAGGATTGCTTGCGCCCAGGGGGTCCTGGCTGCAGTGAGCTGTGTTGATACAACTGCACTTCAGCCTGGGTGACAGAGTAAGACCTTGTCTCAATAAATAAATACATAAATACAATCGTAATGTAAATTGACAACTTTGTAACCCAGATTTTTCATCTCTCCTAAGGTTCACTGTTGCTCTATATTGTTGTGTTGCTGTTTCTTTATTTAGTGCCCCTCTTAAGCTAACTCTGTAGTCAGCTAATGACTGAATAGAGATTTCCTTAAATGCTTTGAATGGATATGACATCCAATCTTTGCAAGAGCTTCTGTGTATGTTTCAGGACATGCCTTCAATGCCTTCAGTCAGGAAGCGTACATCTCTGTATTTGTCTTCATTCTTCCTGCCTTTACAGTGCCTAAACATCAGCTTAGGACCTTCTCAGTTTTTTTCTATATGTATTCACAAGCTTGAGTATGTGTTCAGCCCTATACATTTCCATGGACTTCTCAATTTCCTGTAATATAGTGGAGTTTTCTAAAGATATGCAAAGCTTATACATACATCGCATACCCCAGCTTTTTCTTTTAGAAATTTTTGGCTAGGCTCTTATTTACTGGTGTTACTGTTTTAGGCAGTTTCAAGGTTAAACAATTGCTGCTGACTGCATTGGGCAAAGGTTCCATGGAAAAGGCTACTGGCACTGACCAAGGTCTGAATCAGATCAAATAACAACAAACCCTGAGAATGGGTTTTCCAGGGACTTTCCAGACATGGAAAAAAGTAACAGTTCTCTGAATGTGGTTTTCTTAGTTTTGTTCTGCTATAACAGAATACCACAGATTGGGTAATTTAGAATGAACAAAATTTTAGTGACTTACAGTTCTGGAGGCTGGAAACTTCAAGATCAAAGGACCAGTATCTAGCAAGGACCTTCTTGCTGTGTATCCCATGACAAAAGGTCAAAAAAGAGAGAGAGGCAAAAAGGGCTGAAGTTGTCCTTTTATAAAAAAATCCACTCCCACAATCATGTCATTAATCCATTTATGAAGGTAGAGCCCTCATGTCCTAGTTACTTCTTAAAGGTCCTACCTCTGAAAACTTGCATTGGAAGTAAAGTTTTCAATGCATGCTTTTTGGAGTATATATTCAAACAATAGTATTCTGCCCCTGGCCCCCCAGATTTACTGGAGAAAGATCACTGAGACTCTCAGAGGAAAGTCTTAGAAAAAAATGAAAACTTATGAAAAATATAGAGTTTTATGATGAAGACTTTTTTTTTTTTTTTTTGAGCCAGAATTTTGTTCCATTGCCCGGGCCAGGGTGCAATGGCAAAATCTTGGCTCACTACAACCTCTGCCTTGCAGGTTCAAGCAATTCTTCTGCGTCAGCTTTCCAAGTAGCTGGGACTACAGGCATGCGACACCACACCCAGCTACAAAAAATTTCTACCAAAATTTTTTTATTTTTGGTAGAGATGGAGTTTCACCATGTTGGCCAGAATTACCTCAAGCTCCTGACCTCAGGTGATCTGCCTTCCTCGACCTCCCAAAGTGCTGGGATGACAGGCATGGGCCACTGTGCCTAGCCTGAACATTTTCATGAGGAGGCTTTTTACACAGATGGTAAAAGTATGAGGGGATATAGCCTAAGATACAGAGAAATCAAGCAAATGAAAATATTAGGGATATGTTTTACACCTAGAAAAAAAGGGTGTTAAAGAAAGGGAATCTAGTTGTAGTTTGTTACTTGGCTCAATCTTAAGTAATAGCTTGCATACTCATAGTAATACAAACATGGAAATGAAAATAACCAAAATTTGTGATATAACAGTGTAACAAGATGAGATATAGAGAAGGGTGTAAATTCCCGTAATAGCAATTTAACAAATATTGCCTAAAATTGATGTAGTGATAGCAGAATACACCTATTACTGAGAAGTTTTGAAGTCAATTCCACAAGTAAAATTTGAACATAGTTGCTCCTGAAGAAGATGAAGGTTATAGGAGATTGTGCGTGTGTGTGTGTGCGCGCGCGCGCATGTGTGTGTATAAAATGTCTCATAATGATATTTACTTTTATCTAGTAAATACTGACCACATTCAGCCCAGTTTTGGTGATGTGTTTAGTATGAAGCTTTATGGTAAGGGGTTGGAAACTGAATGAGAGTAAGAAGTGTAGTCTGTTTTTCAAAAAAAATAGTAAGCTAGTTTTTCAAAAAAGTTGACTGGAAGAGTGGGGTAATAAAGCAGAAGGGTGAGGCAAATGTTCATTAATGATTGGGTGACTTTATTGGCCCAATATTTGTTTTCAGAAAAGTTTTTGAATGTGTGTAGACTGAGGGAAAAATACATGGTAAGAAAATTTTAGAGAATAAGGCCGGAGAGGTTTGAAAAGATGCTTCTTTGAGATTCTCATCCCTTCAGCTAAAGGGATGAGAATGAATGTAAATAGATTTCTATGGAGACAGATAAGGAACTGAGGACTATTTTTTTCCTGGTAAACCTCTAGAATAAAAATAAAACAAGGTTATTCACTGTGAAGTGAACTGATTGGTTTTTGAAGGGAATGATGAGGATTTGAAATAGCTGCTTGGGGGATTGGCAATTGGCACGGACATGTATAAAATGCAAGTGGTGCTGAAAAACCAAATGATGTTTGTGCCAATATGAATTCATTATCACTCAATATACACAAGATTATGCCCACTATCCCTGAATTCACTATCAGGTATTTAGGAGAGAACAGTAGTGCTCAGTAGTTTGGGTGTGAGAGTGGAGAACAGCGATTGCTAGTTAGGATCAGGGGTGAGGAAGTTAGAGTTAATTTGGATAAAAGGACCCTGTTAGGAGAGTTAGAAAAAGAGTGGCCCAAGTGGGTATGCTTGGGTAGGGAAGGAGGCAAAGTCAGGAAAATGGTGCGTTCAAGAGACTAATAGTATCCATAAGGTTGAAGAAAAGTTTTAGTGAGATAAAATGGATTTTGAGAACTTACAAAAAAAAAAGAAGTTGAGATGTAAATTTTCAGTTAACCAAATAACTTGCTTTGTGTAGTCTCTTGAGGTTTAAGTGAAAAGCAATTTAATTTTTATTTATGTAATTATATTATCTGTAAAGACAAGCTATTTGCATATTTAGATGGGGAATGATGTATTGATGTTGAATAGTAGGACAAATGGCCTCTACTCCTTCAAATTTGAGGAAGAATTTCTTAAGGAAATGTGGTTTCAGAAGATTTTTAAAGGATGGTAAAAAAAAGAGTTTTTGAGAAGGTAGGGTGAAGAGGGCAGTCCAATTACTGCATAGGAGAAATGGACTGAGAATTGGATAAAGAGAACCATGAGTTTTAATTCTTAACATTCAGAAGTGTCTTTCCTAGGAAAATGAGATCCAATTGGGCCTATGTTCTTAATCTCCCCTTGGGTTAAATCTCTTTCTTGTTATCTCTCTGAATAACGTATGTGTGGTTGGATGTTAAAGCTCATGAATTCTCCTGAATGACATATTCACATAGATAATCAGCTTCCTTTCACTCTGCCCCTTCCAGCTCTGCTTCCTCAGCCACAGCTGCTGATTTAACTGCCTCTGTTTCCAAAGCAGGAGCTGGAGAGTGAGGTGGGCCTGAGAAAGTGTACCCCAAAGAGGAAAATGTAAAGAGTGGAAGAGGAAAATTTAAAATAACAAAGTAACTAAAAATGAGAACGAGAGATTTGAATAAAAATATTATTTATGAAAACAATAGAGTTTGTGAAAGGAAGGAAAATGGTATCGGGGGAGGAGGAAAGGTGAGGAAGAACATGAACAAAAGGATGACAATGTCAGAAACTGTCTTAGTCGCTTTGAAATTGCTGTTTTGCTGGTTTGTATGAAAACCAATACATGTGGGGCCTTTATTCAACTATTTGTTCTTACCTCTTTTTCCATTATGAACGTGTTTGGGAATAGATGTCACATGGAAGGCACACTCTCATGGATATACCCAGGTTTGTGTGTCATTTATAGCACACTAATTTTAATTTTATTCCTTTCTCTTTCAGCTAAGAATGTATACATTGTAAGCAAATAGGTAAAAGTGATCTTGTTCCAGAAATAACCACTTTATTTATTTGTTTATTTATTTATTTTCTTTTTCTTTTTTTTTTTTTTGAGATGGAGTCTCGCTCTGTCATCCAGGCTGGAGTGCAGTGGCGCAATCTCAGCTCATTGCAACCTCCACCCTCCTAGGTTCAAGCCATTCTCCTGCCTCAGCCTCCCGAATAGCTGGGATTAAGGCGTGCACCACCATGCACAGCTAATTTTTGTATTTTAGTACAGATGGGGTTTCACCATGTTGGCCAGGCTGGTTTTGACCTCAATTGATCCACCTGCGTCAGCCTCCCAAAGTGCTGGGATTACAGACATGAGCCACCGTGCCTGGCCACTTTATTTTTAAAATATAAAATCTTTCATAACTTAATTGTTATCATAGATCACTTTTCAGAACTCTCACAACCAGCTAAAACACCTAGATCAAAGACAACCATGATAAGTTACTTCTGAAATTTTGTATGCCAGTTTGCTGTGTAATACAGAGTAGTTTCTATATATATACATAAGTAGCTGGGGGGAGTAGGAGTTGCAATCAATTCGGCGAATAGTTCTTGAGCATCTCTAATGTTCTAGGCACTTTGATCTTGATCACTCATCATAAACTCTCTGAGAGCAGTATCCTTGTTGATTCCATCACCTTTTCCTCCTCCAACTTTTCCTCCTCCTTCTGACAGCCATTTCTGTCTAATATATACTATGTGTTCTACAAATAAGTGCATAAATTATGGGTGCTTTGGTGCTAAAGAAAACAAATGATATAGAATCTTTCTTCAAGTACCATTCTAAATGAAGAAGAAGAAGACATATACAATTAAAATGGTGATGGTTGTAATTTCTTCATATGTGAGTGTTATTTATTTTCTCCCTGCACTATACTAGTGTTATTCAATTCCTGTGTCATCCAAGAAGAGATATCTTTTCCAGGGAAGTTCTAAATTTTGGAAGATGCAGAATCAGGAGTGTCTGAAGTCTGGAGCAAAAACCAGATAAATAAGAGGCTAATTCAATCTAAAAAAAGGAAAGCAAGAAATGCCATGGGTACTGGGTAAATGAAAGAATGTAGGAAGCTTTAGCATGTGAATTATTTTAGAGCAGCTTGAAGATATGAGAAAGAATTAGGAAAAGATAGAAGAACTTTTTGAGAAGTGTTCTTGTGGGTTATATACTGCAAAGCACTTAGAAAGTCAAGATGTGAATACAAATTAAAATTATATTTTAAATATTTGGATTGCTGGTCTGTCCTTTGAACATACTTTGTGTGTGGAGTGAGTCATGTGGCGCCCCAGCTTTTAGACAGGCTACATTATTATTTTAAAGAGATAAAGCAATTAGTTTCAACGGAGGTGGTAAGGTATTTTGGGGACCAGAGTAAAATTCTAATGAGACATTGAGAAAAGCTTTAAAAAGAAGGTAATATTTTAATGGGTCTTTGAAAGCTGTGTAAAGTCCTCCTTGCGGGAGGGAACGAGACATTCCATGATGAAGATACTGTCTGAGGAAATACCAAGTTGTTGTAGGAAAGCATAAAATCTGTGTATTGGAACATAAGTTTTATGACTCCATGTGGTAGGAAATGAAGATGAAAAGATTTTTTATAACTACTGCTATTTATTGAATGCTTAGTAAATGCCAGGCATTGTATAATTATCTTTAATTGTTGCAACAAAGTTTAACTGCATTCATCATTATAGCCAAGGATGAATAATAAAAGAAGACTGGGAAAAGAATCCTAGTCAAAATTGTTACTTAAAAGATAGGCAGAGAAATAGAAGACTAAAATATGAATGATCATGGGTAGTAGAGACTCAACAGAAATCAGGGTTCCAAAGCAGAGAAATATTTCTAAAAGGTAGGTGTAGGCAACAGTGCCAAACTTCAGTAGTTTGAGGCTGAGAAGAGACAGTAAGAGCTAACCTTTAGGAGGCTATTGTTGATATTTTGGGAGAGCATCTTCAGTCAAATATTGGAAATAGAAATGACAGTACAGGAGGCTTCAGTGAATGTGTGATGAGGAGGTAGAACCAGTAAAGAACCAGCTGCTCTTGAGGATTAATAGCCCTTTAAAGAAGGAAATGGGAGAGTGACTCAAGTTGTCAACAACAGCTGAGAATCTAACAAATGAAGAGGGAGGAAAAATAAAGACAGAAGAATTGATCTATGAGAGATAAAAGATCATGGATGCAGACAAGTCTGTGGGAGGGGATGGGCTCTAAAGCCAGGTGAAAGAGTTGGGCTTGGTAGGGAGGGAGACTGCACCAAGGCAGAGCTGGAGGGAGGTCTTAAATGATGATGTGATTCTAAATTGATTTCTTGTTTTTACTGTTTTGCACCGCATCTCCCTATATTTCTGTAGGGGTAAGCAGCCAAATCAAATAACTAGATTATTGTAATAATTCCAATGCAGCCCTGTAGGATCCTGAGTTTGCTCCCAGTCTTTGGCCAGAATCAATAGTTCCAGCCAGGACTTCTGTATAAAGTAGCTGTGGCTTCCCTGACTATAGGAAGTTGCTAGAGTAATGTAGAAATACGACTTGTGCATCAGGTCAGCTATGTTTATGTGTAGGAGCCCAGCATGGACAAAACAGGACATAGTATGAAACACCGGCCACGCAGGGCCTTAGGTGTGCCTTAGCCTCCACCCCTGACCCACTCTCTGAGCAAACTTTCTGCAGTGGATCCCTTAATTAGAACACCAATCACATCAAATAAGAATTTTAATCATTCAGCCATCCCATAATATTCCCGGTGTGTGCAGTTGCTCAGAAGCACAGAATTCTGTCCAAGTGCATTCACCCTGTAGTCAGCGCTCGCTACATACAATTAATGTTGGACTACATTTTTGGCATGCTACAGTTTTAAATTTTTTTGTAGGGGACAGTTTTTCCTTACTTAATTGAAATCTACTGTTCAGGCAAGGAAAAGAATTCACTAATTTTCAAAACATAAGAACAGATGCTCTGTTAGGGCTGGCTTCATGAATTGGAAACGAAACATAAATTACATGGTGTTATTTGAGTGCCTCGCCAAGCAGTAAACTGTCTTCTCTGACTTATCTGCTGTCTAGTACCTCAAACACTGGAATTAGAAAAAACAAAACATGAGGTAGGTGGTGGTGGTGAGGGAGTCCTAATAGGTTAACCCTATAGAGAAATTCCTTTAAATATAGCATTTCTCAAGATATTCCACTTTATTTAATCAGACCCTCAAAAGCTCCAAGGAAAGGAAGACCCACCCCCCATTTCACAGATGAATAAACTGAGGTTTAGAGGTTTAGTGACAACCCTGTTTGAGAAAGTGGCTAAAACAGAAGGACAAGCCAGGTCTTTGCAGTTCTCAAAGCTTTCTTACTCAACCCCTCACTTAATGGAGAAATGAATTTGCCTAAGAGGCAGGACAAAATGGTCCTGGGAGCATAGGCTTTATAGCCAGGTTTGAAGCCTGGCATCTCTGCTTCACATTAAGAGTTACCATTTCTTGAGCACTTAAAATGTGTCAGGCACCATGCTGTTTGCTTGACAACTGCTCTCACTTATCTATCATACACAGAGCTGCAGTGTTGACAGTATTATCCACTTTTTAATAAACACAAAACTGTTACTCAAAATGATTAATTCACTGGAGGTGGGCCAGCTAATGGGTGATGGAGTCAGGATTTGAACCCTAGTCTGCCTGGTTTACTCCATTCTGCTTTGCTGGAGTTTATAGCTAACATGCCATGTGACTGTAAGAAATTCACTTTAGCTTCAGCCTCTTTATCTTTTGAATAGATATTTTAGCACATACCTTGTAGTATGTTTTGACAATTAAATCAGAGCACAAAGGAAGCATCTAATATAATATCTTTAGCTGCTTCAACAGCAGTCATGGGCCTATTTGTCACTCTAAGTTGCTCGGTTAGTTACTGTTGGAGGTAGAGCTACACACTAGGTTTTCTGATTTCCGATTTCCCTTATGTTGCTGTGCAGGGCTGAGAGAAGAGTCTTGTGAGGCAGACAAAGAAACACAAGGAAGAGGAAGAGCAAACAGGACAGAATAAAAGGGAGAGTTGGCAGTGACAGTCACAAATGTAATGATGGGCACATGGTTAATCAAGAAGGGACCCTTGGGGCGGATTCAGTCATGTGTGCAGGGGAATGGCTGTGAAGCAGAAATAGCCCCAGTGGGAAGGCAGGCATTGATGGATGTGAAAGCAAGCAGAGCCATCCTTTGGCTTAATTTCCCATTTATTTGACTTGAGGTAAACTAGAAGAAAAGATCCATTTAAAATGGATTTCAAATTATGAAATTAAAGAAGCTGCAAATTGCAGGTATAGAAATTACAGATGATCTGACCGCATCCAACTAGAGAAAGGATCAAATAAATAAGACTAAAAGATAATTGGAGTTTAAAACGGATATAGTGATTGTAAGAAAGGACCAGGCTGTTTTGAATGAGTTCACTCATCCATTTCTTGTTCATTAAGTACTACTCAGCCCCAGCCAAACGGGAGGCACCGTGATAGCAGTGAGCCATACAGAACTGAATAAAGAATGGCCCTTTCCTCAAAGAGTTCAGTTTCTGGGAGCAAAACATATGGACACAAGTAGTTATGATACAGCATGAAAAGTCCTATTAAAGAGCCTTGTACAGAGCATTGTTGGAGAACAGAATAGGAACATTTAATGTAGCCTTGAAGAGCAGTTTAGGAAGCACTTCACTCGTGAGTTAAAATGATCATTTTCTTGAAGAATCAGTAGCAGTTATTCTAATGGAAAAGAGGGGGAAGGTCCTTCCAGAAAGAAGAAATACATACAAAGACACAGAAACATCCTGTGCTCAAGGATACGCAGGATGTTATGGCTGCAGTGTTGGCTCCATGAGGAGAAGTGGTAGAAGGTGACACTGAGAGCAAATGTTAGGAGTTTGGAATTCTACCTGTACATGATGGGACAGAACAGCAGAAGCAGGTGACTTAGATCTCTGCATTTGTCTAGGTGAGAGGGGAAGGCCTGAAAGAAGGAAGAGCAATGAAGAGAAAGGCTGGAGAATAATATCTTTAGCCTCTTCAACACTGTTTTTTTTTCTTTAAGGTCCCATATAACTTGCTATTTAAATTGCCTAAATAAAAGTTCCTATGTACTGTAACTTGTTATTTCTAAGTACATACCCAAATAAAAGAATTCTTTTTTAGATCACTGGGCAGCAGCTTCCTTCATTCGTCCACGTCTTTGTCCAGTCTTCCTCTGCTGTCCTCTCCCTGGGCCACAGTCCTCCTCTCAGCTCCTGCAACAGCTCTAGGCCCTCACCTCTTCCCCAGCCCAGTCCCTGACTCCAAAATAGGGGGAAGGATAAGCATGGAGCTGGTGAGAGAGATTCTCTGAAATGGGTGGATATTTCTGTTGGGAAAAATGTAGACTAAACCAAGGCCAGGCCCCATGGGTTGGTGGAACATTGAATCGTAGTTTTGGTAATATGGCTCCACTTTGCAGAGCAGAGTTACAGTTGGGAGGCAGCAGTCCTGACAAATCTATGCAGGAAGTCAACTCAGGTGAAAGGTTCTGAAGCTCATTCGGGTCTACATTAAGAGGCAACAATGCCAACAGCTCCTGATTTAGAGGGTGCTGAGTAGAGGGAAGCATGAGAGCCAGGAGCAACTAATTACATATACATATGTATATATATGCATAGATATAAAATGATAATGAATGTTTAACATTTAAATTTTAGTAATTTACTTTTTTGTATTGTAACATTTAAAAATATTTTACTTGCAATAAAATGCACTATTTTGTTTAGTTGCTTGTCCAGAACTCATAATATTAAATAAATCACCTTAAAAGATAAAACACCATTGAGACCATCCTGGCTAACATGATGAAACCCCGTCTCTACTAAAAAATACAAAAAAACTAGCCGGGTGAGGTGGCGGGCGCCTGTAGTCCCAGTTACTCGGGAGGCTGAGGCAGGAGAATGGCGTAAACCCGGGAGGCCGAGCTTGCAGTGAGCTGAGATCCGGCCACTGCACTCCAGCCTGGGCGACAGAATGAGACTCCGTCTCAAAAAAAAAAAAAGATAAAACACCAGTGTTACTATAGGTATCAATATTAGAGATAGAAATACCATGGCAGTTACTTTGCTCTGGTGTTACAATCACTAAATGAAACAGCTTTCCTATTCGAGGAATTGCCGTATGTTATAGAGAATGATAGATATTCCAGAAAAATAGGGTAGACCCAACTTCCAAAAAAACGGGTAAAACATTTTAAAAGCTATAGATTGACGATTCCTAGCCTTATTTTAGAATGAGAAAAATACAGGAAAATCTAAACAAAATTAATTTCATTTCCTTTTTGGAGATGCTTTGAAATTCTACAGACCAAGAGAATGCTGTGGATTTAGATTTTTTCATTTCAGCAGAATGACATTTGAAATTTCTTCATACGACTGACAAAGGAATGATAGTTCCATCAGGTGGCATTTAGACCTGACTGACCCATCTGTCATTTAGAGCAACAGACAGCAAACTTTTGCTGTACATTTCCAGAAAGCAGATAGTGTTGGTTTTATGGCCCATGGTCACTGATGCAACTATTCAACTCTACCACTGTAGCAGAAAAGCAGCCACAGATAGACATAAATGAATGAGCATGCCTGGGTTTCCAATAAAACCTGCTTTACAAAAACAAATGGCAGATCACATTTTGCCTGCAGCTTGCCGTCTACCAATTCCTCCATGGCTTAGGGTGTTAAATAACTGGTTGAGATCAACCTGGACTAATGTTTTCAGTGACATGCTGTAGGGTCCCAGCTGTGACTGTTTTGTTCAAAATATTATCTACAATGTTGATGAGATGGAAGGCATGTTTATCATGTTTGTGAGCAATAAGCACTGATGAGAAACAGTTAAACTTTTAGAAGACAAGGTTCAAAATGGTTTTGAGGGACAAATAGTGAACAAAAATAAGAAAGATAAAACTTAGTAGGGCTAAATGTCAAGTTGTACACTCAAATTTAAAAAGAGCCCTAGATGTATGGGGGGCTTTGCCTGACAATAATTCATGTGAAAAAAATCTGTGTGTCACTGACCAAACTGTTTACAGTCAGCCAGTGATGTGAGGTGGTTACCAAGAATGCTGAGGATACCTTTGTCCGTATTAACAGAGCACAATATCCAAGGCAAGGGCAGTTGTGATCACATTGGGTTTGGCATGGACCAGAGTCCACTGGTGGGCTGTATTCAGTGTTAGGTATCATGCCTTATTAAGTATTTTGCCATGTAAGACAAATACCCATTGGTTTGAGACAGACATAAAAATCCAAGATGTTTATTCCTAGAACTGGCATGCATACTTTATAAATATGTGTTTAGTGGAGAAGATATTTAATTTTTTTGAATTGTTGAAAGCTGTCATTTGGGGAGTTTGTAAAAAATTTCTACCTTTTTTAGAAGAGATGGGGATGGGGTATATAATTCCTTTGTTCTAGGAGGAAATATTTTGAAAACCATTTTTAGTCACATATGACCTAATTTTAGTTTGGGAAGCTCTAAATTGGTGAATTAATTCAAATGAAGATATTTTAGACTGAGATCTTAAGGGTATCGTTTAGGAATGTGCACTTGGATATAGTAGAAGAACCCTGGCATTAAAGAATTAGGTAATTTTCTCCCAATCTGAACTCAAACCTGAAGTTTGACTGCTGTATGCTTGAAAATTATTTTCTTGAGGGGGGAGATATATGTGTGATATATGTGTAGGTGCATATGTATGTTCTTACCTAAGTAAGACTTTGTTTACTAGGGATTGGGAGTTAAGGCTAGACTACAAAGGCTATGTTAATTTGGAAGACAGGCTGTGACTTGAACTTGAACTGGGCTTAGTCAGTTAAGTACCACCTGGCCTGTCTCTGTATGTTCTCATGTTACTGAAGATACATAATCCTGGACTATTGTGATATTCTCGTCCTGATTATGCAGCTCAGTTCACATCCTTATGGACTGGAATGGAGTTTCCCCTGAATGGAATGAATGGTCCCTCTGTCAAAAAAAAAAAAAAAAAAAGGCAAGCCTTGGGCTGGAGGAAGGAAAGGTTCTCTGTTCTTCTGGGGATGAAGAGAGTTTGTGTTAGAGCCGTTCTGTGTGAAGACTTCTACTTCATTTGTTTGGGTTCACCTGGACCTATGAATTATTTGCAGGAAGTTTCCAGGGACTTAGGTTCGGGTTGACCTCGTGGGCACTGAGGCCCACACACATTTATTGGAAGTTGTTAGTTCTCTGTGTTGCTGTCTGTTATCCTCGGGCCTTCTGTAATACCTAGCTGAAACTGTAACTTGAGCTCAACAGGTCTTTGAGAATTAAAAAAGATATATGTGGAAAGTGGCAGTAACCTGAAGAGGTTAGTTATGAGTTGGCAAAAGGTAAGCTATAGGAAGGGAAGAAGCAATCTAAAGTGAGACAATTGCCCAAGATGACATACATCAAAGAGGATAAATTTGTGGAACAAGTGGTAATTCCCCCAAAGTCCCAGAAATATCCAGAAATCACAAGGAATAATTTTCATTAAAAACTGTGCTTCAAGTGGTCTTAAATCACTGGAACTTGATCTCTTGCTATTTGAGTACTAAAAGGAAGAATGGGCATCCATTTTGAGTGTGGCAGAGCAAAGCTGTCTTTCCCTTTCTCCACTCAGAAATTATTCAATAAAAAACACAAGGAGGATGACATACAATTCTGCCTCCGACAAAACCAGAAAACATCTGAAACACTGACCACGTCAAGCACTATCAAAGAGCTATCAAATGCCGTGAAAATCAGGTAGAGCTGGTGGAAGAGAGGATACTATTGGTTACAGTCCTAATGGGCCAGCAAAGCACACTTTTCCAAGGTAAGAGGTACTTTTCTTCTTTTCAGAAATGGGTAGAAGGTACATAACTTGTGGGTGGGAGACTTAGAGAGGTTCCTCCATGAAGGAGGTAATGCTAAGTGGAGAATCACACAGACAAGCCCTATCAGCTTGAGGCAGTCTTATCACGGGGCAGGAAGCTTGATGGAGAGATGAGACTCTTTCCGTAGTGAATATCTCCAGTGCTGCCTGCCTATCTAAGTAGGATGGAAGTAAATACTGAAGAACCTAACTGTATTACTAGTGAGATATAAAACAGCACAACTGCTTTGGAAAAAGTTTGTCAATGTTAAATAGAAAAACATAACAACTATCATTCTGCTCCTAGATATTTACCATAGAGAACTGAAAGTCTATGCCCAATAAAGACTTGGGCAAGGTATACAAGGCAGCTTGATTTGTAACAATCTCGAATTGCAAACAGCCCAAATATCTATCAACAAATAAATGGATAGACGAATTGTGGTATGTCCTTAAAATACTACTCAACAGGAAAAGGAATGATACACCCACCAAAATGGATTATATTCTTAATCCACAGGCAAACATTTGTGGATTATGAATACGTCTATTATTTAGCTTTTTATGATAGTTTTACGTGTCTGGGTGTATATATGTGTGTGTGTATATATATACACACACATATATATGCAAATGTATCAAATTACATACTGCAAATATTTATAGTTAACTCTATATAAATTATATATCAATAAAACTATTTGAAAATAATAGGGCTGTGATACCTCCGGACTAAATATGGTGATTGATTATAATTCAATTGAGAGCAAGTAATTTGATCTCCTGCGTTGTTTTAGAATAACTAACATTCATCAGAATACCTGTAATAATGAAATTTAAGTTGAATTTCAATGTCATATTTTAAACAAATGTTCTCATGCTTCAGAAGGACTTATATGCTATGAGAACTGTTGCCATTTCAGCTTTATTTCTTACTTGGCTTGGGAGAATAAACAGCCTTAAGGGGCAAGAGATATTTGTTTGGTTTCGTTTGGTTTTGGTTTTTAATTCCCATGCCCATCCGCCATCTCTTTATGCCTAGAACAACAGTGCTTTGATGATAGTGGATGTTTGACAAATGTTTTGACTTCATGTATAATTTAAGGGCCTCAACAATGTCTTAGTTGCTTATTAAAACATCTGGGAGTATAAATCAGTTCAACCATTGTGGAAGACAGTGTGGTGATTCCTCAAGGATCTAGAATTAGAAATACCATTTGACCCAGCAATTCCATTACTGGGTATATGCCCAAAGGATTATAAATCATTCTACTATAAAGACACATGCACACGTATGTTTATTGTAGCATTATTCACAATAACAAAGACTTGGAACCAACCCAAATGACCATCAATGATAGACTGGATAAAGAAAATGTGGCACATATACACCATGGAACACTATGCAGCCATAAAAAAGGATGAATTCATGTCCTTTGCAGGGACATGGATGCAGCTGGAAACCATCATTCTCAGCAAACTAACACAGGGACAGAAAACCAAACATCGTATGTTCTCACTCATAAGTGAGAGTTGAACAATGAGAACACATGGACACAGGGAGGGGAACATCACATACCAGGGCCTGTCGGGGGGTTGGGGGGTGTGGAGAGGGATAGCATTACGAGAAATACCTAATGTAGATGATGGGTTGACGGGTGCAGCAAACCATCATGGTGCATGTATACCTATGTAACAAACCTGCATGTTCTGGACATGTACCCCAGAACTTAAAGTATTAAAAAACAAATCTACTGATGGGGAAAACTCTACTAAAAGTATAACATAATCTTAAAATATAAGATAGAAAACATTGAAAGTAGTAGAATATAGAAGTATTTTCAGCCTTCAGGTAAATAACTATTTTTTCTAGGTAAATTGAACTCTCTGAGTATGAAAACAAAATTTTGTTCTGTTTAGTAAGCTTGATTAAAAGAGTGTAGGCATGAGTGGTAAACAGTACAGGTGTTGTTGCTAGTAAGATGATATGATGCTGGACAAATTGTTTAACCACTGTTGACTTTGTCATTTGATAATAGCAGTATATTCCTTATAGGGTTGTTGTAAGAATCAGTGAAATAATGTATATGAACTACTATAGTGGGTGCTGTGGTATGACCCCAAATCCCTCTTTCTGTCCAAGGCACTTATTTTTCCAGTTGCCTGAATGTTGACTGCTGAGGGCTCACAGATGAGGCCCTCTTCAGAAATTGTTCTGGACTAAAGGCCAAACCCAAGGATACACCATCCCCCCAGGAGCTGCCTGTATCCAATGACTAGTCCTTTTAGGGATAATGGGCCTAGCTCTCTTTCCACAATTAGGGCAATTTTCAAGGGCCATCCTAGCTCCAGACCTCCCTTTAGGATTAGCTGAATATATGGTGCAATTGCATTGCAGTTACAATTCCCATTCTGCCCAATACTGTGGTCCTTCCTCAGAGTTGTTCTTGAGAGTAGTCCCTAATAAGTTGCCTGCATGCAAATCTCAGAGTTGAAGCTTCTGTTTTCCAGGAAACCCTACTGCTGTGGTTTGAATGATAGTCCCCTCTAAAATTCAGGTGGAAACTTAATCCCCAATGCAGCAGTAAGTGTAGCCTGTGGGAGGTGATGAAGTGATGAGGACTCTGCCCTTGTAAATGGAATTAGAACTCTTATAAAAGGGCTTGAGGTTGAAGGCAATACCCTTCTACCTTCCATTGTGTGAGGACAAGTTGGTTCCCTCTGGAGGACTTGGCAACAAGATGCCATCTTGGAAGCAGAGATTGTAGACCTTACCAGACACCAATCGTGCCAATGCCTTGTTCTTGGACTTCCCAGCCTTCTGAACTATGAGAAATAAATTTCTATTGTTTATAAATTATCCAATCTGTGGTATTTTGTTATGGCAGCATAAATGGAGTAGACACCTAATTATCACAGTTAGTACTAGAAGTTGTTATAGAAGGCAGATGCACTAATTCTGCCAAGATTTTGATTGGTATTGTTTTAAATCAATTGATCAGTTTGGAAGAGAGTTGATATCTTTACATATTGAATTTTCCAGTTCATGAGTATGATATATACTTCCATTCATTTCTTTAATGTTTCACCACAAAGTTGTGTGTGTGTGTGTGTGTGTGTGTGTGTGTGTGTGTGTGTAGTGAATGATAGAAATTTAATTGCATATTTATTCCTGAGTACTTTATATTTTGATATTATAAATTGTTATATAGAAATATAACTGTTTTGTACTATATTAACTGTGCATCTCACATTGTTAAATTCATTTCTTAATTCTTATAATTTTTTTTCTTTTTTTTTTTGAGACAAGAGTCTTGCTCTGTCACCCAGGCTGGAGTGCAGTGGCTCAATCTCGGCTCACTGCAAGCTCCGCCTACGGGGTTCATGCCATTCTCCTGCCTCAGCCTCCCGAGTAGCTGGGACTACAGGTGCCTGCCACCACTCCCAGCTAAATTTTTGTATTTTTAGTAGAGATGGGGTTTCACCGTGTTAGCTAGGATGGTCTCTATCTCCTGAGCTTGTGATCCACCCGCCTCGGCCTCCCAGCATAATTTTTTAATAGATTGTTTTGGAGTTTTTATGTCACAATCGTAACTGAGATAACAATATTTCTATTTCTTGCTTTCTACTCCTTACAATTTTTGTCTCTTTTCTTACATTATTTCAATGGCACGCACTCCTATACAACGAGAAAAGGAGTAATATTAATGAACATCTTTGTCTCATTCCTGATTGCAGGGAGAACTCTAATATTTGTCATTAAATATAATTTCTATAGCTTTAAAATAAATACCTTTTATCATATTAAGGAAGATCATTTATGTGCCTAATTTGTGAAGAGTATTTAACATCTAAAGGGTTGGGCTTTATTAAAGCCTTTTTTTTTTTTTTTTTTTTTGCACCTACTAATATGACCATATAACTTTGCTCCTTTATTCTGTTAATAGAGTAAATTTCACTGATTGGATTTGTGTAAAATATTTTTTTCTTTTAACGTTGGGAAGAAGATAGTGGTAAAGCCATCTGGTCCTGACGTTTTCCTTGTTAAGAAATTTTAGTTACAGATTTAACTTTTAAATAGGTAGATAATTATTAAGATTTTCTATTTTTCCTGTTCTAGTTTTGTTGTTCTTTCGAAGGAATTTGGGCATTTGAATGTTCAAGTTTATTGTCTTAAAGTTGTTTATCCTCTATCCCTTTTTAATGTCTTTAGCATATAGACTATAATCCTTTTTTTTTTTGACTTCTGATAGTGCTAATTTGTGTTTTCTTTTTCTCTCCTCTCAACCGTTGTACCCTTCCTTCCTCCTTTCCTTACTTTCCTTCCTCTCTTCTTCACTTTTTCCTTTCTTTCCTTACTTTCTTTTCTTTTCTTTCTTTCTTTCTTTTTTTTTTTTTTTTGAGACAGAGTTTCACTCTTGTTGCCCAGGATGGAGTGCAATGGCGTGATCTCGGCTCACTGCACCCTCCACCTCCCTGATTCAAGCCATTCTCCTGCCTCGGCCTCCCAAAGAGCTGGGACTACAGGCATGCACCACTACAACCGGCTAACTTTGTATTTTTAGTAGAGATGGGAGTTTCACCATGTTGGTCAGGCTGGTCTCGAACTCCTGACCTCAGGTGATCCATCCACCTTGGCCTCCAAAAATGCTGGGATTACAGGCGTGAGCCACCGTGCCTGGGTCTTCCCTTACTTTCTTTCTTCTTTCCTTCCTCCTCCTCCTTCTCTCTTTCTCTATCATGCTTGGTAAAGGTTATTAATTTTATTTATTTTTCCAAAAAAACAAATTTGTAAGAACTATCTTTATTATACATTTAGTCTCTATTTCATTAAATTCTGTTCCTTATTAATTTCTCCCTACTTTCCTCACATTTAGCATACTATTCTTTTCTAGCATCTAGAGAGGAACACTTAGACAATTAATTTTAAACTTTTCTTCCTTTTCAATATGTTCATTTAAGGCTATTAATGTTCCTATAAACTATATGTTTAGCTGTATGCTACAATTTTTTATATCACAGCTTTACTTTTATTCAGTTCAAAGCATTTAACAATTTTCATTGTGATTTCTTTTTCTACTTACATGTTAATTAGAAGTCTATCACTTATTTTCTAACTATGGACATTCTAAAGATATATTTTTTAAAAGTACTGATTTCTAGTTTAATACCACTGTGGTTAAAAAACATGTTCTCTATGAATTCAGTTCTTTCAAATTTGTTTAAAATTGCCGCATGACTCAGTGCATGGTCAGTTTTGGTAAATGATCTTTCTGTATTTAAAAAGAATGTGTATTCCTCACTTGTCAAGTGTAATATTGTATATTAGGATATATATTAAATTTGTTAATCATATCGTCATAGTTTGTTTATTGCTACTAATTTTTGACTGCTTTCTTTTTTGGTTACTGAGAGATGTAGGTTGAAATTCTCCAACAATGACTGTGGATTTCTTTATTTCTCCTTTAAATCCATCAGTTTCAGTTTTATATATTTTGAAAACATGTTACTAGACACTTGCACAATAAAAAATTTATATTTTCCTATTGAATTGATATGTTTATTGATATTTTATTGATACTGACACTGGTTCTCCTATTAAAGTCTATTTTGTCTAATATGAATATAGCAATACTGGCCTTCTTTTGGTTAGCATTTGTGTGGCATATATTTTTCCATCACTTTATTTTCAGCTTTTCTGTATTCTTGTATTTAAAGTGTTTTTAATAAGCAATGTGTATTTGGATTTGATTTTGCTCAGTCTAATGATCTTTGTCTTTTAATTGTAGTATTTAGTTTATTTTCATTGTATGTAGTTAGTGGGTTTAAAACCACATACTTTTTTCATGTGATATTTCATTACATACATAGAATGTCTAATAATAATTAAGACAGAATATATAGAGTATACATTACCCTTAGCATTTATCATTTCTATGTGGGAACATTTTGAGTCCTTCTAACCTTTTTTGAAATATATACCATCTTGTTATATCTGCTAATGTTTCATGGCAGGGTCACCCTACTCTGCCATGGAACATTAGAACTTATTCATTCTATCTAACTGTATGTTTTAACTCATTAATCAACCTCTCTTTACCACCCCACCACACAACTCATGCACCCTTTCCAGCCTCTGGTATCTATCATTCTACTCTCTGCCTTTATGAAATCCACTTTTTTAGCTCCCCCATATGGGTGAGGACATACGATACTTTTATTTCTGTTACCGGCTAATTTCAATTAACATAATAGCATCCGGTTTCATATATGTTGCTGTAAATGACATGATATCATTATTTTTTATGGCCAAATAGTATCCCATTGCTTATACCATTTGTCCATTGATAGGCAGTTAGGTTGATTCTGCATCTTTGCTATTGTAAATAGTGCTGCAGTGAACACAGAGTGGGGGGCAAGTATCTCATTGATATATTAATTTATTTTCCTATTGATAAATACCCAGTAGTGGCATTGCTGGATCATACTGTAGTTCTATTTTTAATATTTTGAGAAATCTTTCTACTACTTTTTATAGTGGCTATAGTCATTTACATTTCTACCAACAGTGTAGAAGCGTTCCCTTTTCTCTGCATCTTCACTAGCATCTGTTATTTTTCTTTTTGTATTTATAGTAATAGCTAGTCTAACTGGGGTAAATTGATATCTTATTGTGATTTTGACTTACATTTATCTGGTGACTGGTGATATTGATCACTTTTTTCATATACCTGTTAGTTATTTGTATATCTTATTTTGAGAAATGTCTATTCAGGTCCTTTGTCCACATTTTAATGGGATATATATCTATATAGCTCTCTATAAATATATATCTATATATGTATATCTACCTATCCCATTACATATATTTACTGTTGAATTGTCTGAGTTCCTTGTATATTCTGCGTATTAGTCTCTCGTCTAATGAATAGTTTGTAAATATTTTATCCTATTCAACAAGTTGTTTCTTCACTCTGTTGATTGTTTCCTTTGCTGTACAGGAGCTTTTTAGTTTAATATAGTTCCATTTGTCTATTTTTGGTATTGTTGCCTATGCTTTTGAGGTCTTGGCCATAAAATCTTTTTCTAGAATAATGTATTGAACTGTTTCCCCTGTGTTTTCTTCTAGCAGTTTTATAGTTTTGGATCTTACGTTTAAGTCTTTAATATATCTTGACTCGATTTTTGTATGTGGTGAAAGACAGGTGTTCAGCCTCATTCTGCCACATATGAATATTCAGTTTTCCCGGCAAAATTTATTGATGAGGGTGTCCTTTCCCCACTGTATATTCCTGGCACCATTGTTTAAAATAAATTGGCTATAACTATGTGGATTTATTTCTGGGTTCTTTATCCTATTGCATTGGTTTATGTGTCTGTTTTTATGTCAATATCATGCTGTTTTGGTTACTATAAGCTTGTAATATATTTTAGGTCAGATAATGTGTTGCTTACAACTTTGTTCTTTTTGCCAAGGATTGCTTTGGCTGTTTGGGTTCTTTGTTGATTCCATACAAATTTTAAGTTTTTTTTTTTTTTTTTTTTTTCCTGTTTCTCTGAGATGACATTGATATTTCGATAAGAATTGCATTAAATATATGGATTGCTTTAGGCAATATGGTCATTTTATTAATATTAATTTTTCTGATCCATAAGCATGGATGTCTTTCCATTTGTTTATGTCTTCTTCAATTTATTTCATCAGTGTTTTATAGTTTTACTTGTAGGGGTCTTTTATTCTCTTGGTTAAATTTATTTCTAGGTATTTTATTTTATTTACATAATTTTTGAGACAGTGTCTCACTCTGTTGCTGAGGCTGGAGTGCAGTGGTGCGATCTTAGCTCACTGCAACCTCCACCTCCTGGTGATTCTCCTGACTCAGCCTCCCAAGTGGCTGGGACTACAGGCACTGGCTACCATGCCTGGCTAATTCTTGTATTTGTAGCAGAGACAGGGTTTCACCATGTTGGCCAGGCTGGTCTCAAACTCCAGACCTCAAGTGATCCACCCACCTCAGCATCTCAAAGTGTGAGCCACCTCCCCCGGCCTGATATTTTGATTTTTTGTAGCCATTGTTAATGGATTGTTTTCTTGATTTATCCTCAGCTAGTTCTTTATTAGTATACAGAAACATTACTGATTTTTGCCTATTGATTTTGTGTCCTGCAACTTTACTGAATTTATTTATCAGACAGAGTTTTTTAGTGAAGTCTTTAGATGTTTTTTAGATATAAAATCATATTGTCTGCAAAGTGGAACAATGTGATTTTCTGTTTTCCAATTTGAATGCCTTTTATTTCTTTGTCTTTACTGATTGTTCAGGCTAGGACTTGCAGTATTATGTTGACTAGAAGTGGTGAAAATGGGCATCTTTGCCTTGTTCCAGATCATACAGGAAAGATTTTCAGCTTTTTCCCTATTCAGTATGATGTTGGCTGTAAATTAGTCATATATGGCATTTTTTAATGTGGAGGTATGTTCCTTCTGTGCTCAGTTGGTTAAGAGTTTTTATCATGAAGGATTGTTGAATTTTATCAATTTTTTCTGTGTCTATTGAGAAGATTATATTATTTTTCTCCTTCATTGCATTGATGTGACATAGAACGTTCATTGATTTTCATGTACTGAATCATCCTTACATCCCTGGGATAAATTACACTTGATCATGGTGTATTATCTTTCTGACGTGCTGTGGGATTTGTTCTGCTAAAATTTTGTTGAGAATTTTTGCATCAATTTTTGTCAGTGATATTAGCCTGTAGTTTTCTTTTGTGTGTTTTACCTTTTGGAAATGTTATGCTGGCCTCATAGAATGAGTTAAGGAGAATTCCCTCCTATTAAATTTTTTATTATAGTTTGAGGGGAATTGGTATTAGTTCTTTATAAGTTTGGTGGAATTCAGCAATGGAACCACTGGACCTGGGCTTTTCTTTGTTGGGAGACTTTTTATTACTGATTCAATCTTGTTATTATTGACTGGTCAGATTTTCTATTTCTTCTTGATTCAATCTTTGTAGGTTGTCCAGGAATTTATCCTTTTCCTCTGGGCTTTCTAGTTTGTTAGCATATAGTTGTTCATAGTAGTCTCTGATGATCTTTTGTATTTCTGTTGTATCAGTTGTAATGTCTCCTTTTTGGTTTCTGATTTTATTTATTTGGTTCTTTCTTTTTTCTTTGTTAGTCTAGCTAGTGATTTATTAATTTTGTTTATCTTTTCAAAAAAGGCAACTTTTTGTTTTCATTGATCTTTGGTATTGTTTTGTTAGTCTCTGTTTCATTTAGTTCTGCTCTGATCTTTATTTCTTTCCTTGTACTAATTTTGGGTTTAGTTTGTTCTTGCTTTTCTAGTTCCTTGAGGTGAATCATTAGATGGTTTATTTGAATTCTTTCTACTTTTTTGATGTAGGTCCTCATTGCTATAAACTTTCCTCTCAGCATTACTTTTCTTGTATCCCATAGGTTTTGATATGCTGTGTTTCCATTTCCATTTGCTTTAAGATTTAAAAAAATTTCTGTCTTAATTTCTTCATTTACCTAATGGTTATTTAGAAGTATGTTGTTTAATTTCCATGTATTTATATAGTTTCTAAACCTGCTTTTGGTATTGATTTCGAGTTTTATTCCATTGTTGTTTCAGAAGATGCTGTATATGATTTAGATTTTTTTTTTTTTTTGAGATGGAGTCTTGCTCTGTTACCCAGGCTAGAGTGTAGTGGCATGATCTTGGCTCACTGCAACCTGCTCCTCCCAGGCTCAAGCAATTCTCATGCCTTAGCTTCCCAAGTAGCTGAGACTACAGGCATGCACCACCACACCTGGCAAATTTTTGTATTTTTAGTAGCGATGGGGTTTCACCATATTGACCAGGCCAGTCTTGAACTCCTGATGTCAGGTTATCCAACCACCTCAGCCTCCCAAAATGCTGGGATTATGGGCATAAGCCACTATGCCCAGCTATTTATATATAGATATATATATATATAGACAAAGTCTTGCCCTGTCGCCCAGGCTAGAGTGCTGTGGCATGATCTGGGTTCACTGCAACCTCCACCTCCTAGGTTCAAGCGATTCTCCTGCCTCAACTTCCTAAGTAGCTGGGATTAAAGGTGTGTGTCACCATGCCTGGCTAATTTCTGTATTTTTAGTAGAGATGAGGTTTCACCATGTTGGCCAGGCTGGTCTTGAACTCCTGACCTCAAGTGATCTGCCCGCCTTGGGTGCTGGGATAACAGGCATGAGCTACTGTGCCCGGCCCATAATTTAGAATTTTAAAAAACTTGTTGAGACTTCTGTGTTACATAACATGGTCTATTCTGGAGCATGTTCCTCGTCCTGATGAGAAGAATATATATTCTGCAGCTGTTGAATGAAATGTTCTGTAAATGTCTGTTAGGTCAATTTAGTCGGAAGTCCAGTTTAAATTTACTGTTTCCTTGTTGATTTTCTGTATAGATGATCCACCTAATGTTGAGAATGGGGTATTGAAGTCTCCCACTACTATTGTATTAAAGTCTATCTCTTACTTTAGATCTAGTAATCTTTGCTTTATATATCTAGGTGCTTTAGTGTTGAGTGCATACGTATTTAGAATTGCTATTTTTTCTTGCTGAATTGATCCCTTTATCACTACATGGCTTGTCTTTTTTATTATTTTTGACTTAAAGTCTCTTTTATATGATATAAGTATAGGTACTTTTGTTTTTTCTATTTGCCCATATGTTTATGGTTGCCTTTTTTCCTCCCTTTTTTATCTTCTTTTGCTATTATTCCATTTTCCATGCTATACTAATTTGTTAGTTATACATTTATTGACTACTCAACTAGTTGTTATCCTAGAGAATTAAACTTGTATACTTGAATTATTATGTATGTTTTAAGTAACTTTTACTTCTGACAACTTTCGTGCCATTGTCGTCATTTATGTTAAACTTACATATATTTTTAAGCCCCAGGAGAAACTATTATTGCTGTTTGAAACAGTTAATATTTATTTAGATTTATCAACATTTTAACTGTTTTCAGAGATTTTATTCTTTGTTTTTATTTACCATATTTCTATTATCATTTTCTTTTGCCTGAAGAACTTCATTTAGGATATATTTTAAAGCACCTCTGTAGGCACTGATTTCTTTTTGGTTTGCTTACTTAATAATATCTATCTTTAGTCTTCTTTATTTTAAGAATATTTTTAGTGAGCATAGAATTCCGGGTTGGTAGTTATTGTCTTTCATCGATATTCCAGTCGTGGAATGGGGCAATGAGGAATTAAGTGGTTATTGAAATAATCCAACTGAAAAGAAATGAGGCTCTGAACTGAAGAAATGGAAATGCAAATGAGGGAACAGTTGAGATGAAGGTTGAGAACAGAATTAATCAGTCTCAGATATGAAGGGTGGATAGATAAGAACACTTGTGCTATCTTTGCTTTTAAATATTTCTTTCTATTGTCTCATGGCTTCCCTCTTTTGTAATAAAAAGTTAACTTTAGGCCTTATGGATGCTCTTATGAAATAAAGGTGTCCTTTTTTTCCTGCTGGATCTATCTTTCTTTAAGCCATTATCTCTTTAAACATTTATTACATTTTTCTCTCCTTATGTTAGACATTTTTACCTTGTCCTGTATATTCCCTACATACTTTTATTTCTATTTATCTCTCTGTGTTTTCATTTGGATATTTTTTCTCTGTGTGCTTTCAACTGGATATTTTATACTAATCTTTCTTCCAGTTCAGTAATCATCCTTTTTGCTTTGTCTCATTGGTTGTTAAACCCATCCCTTAGTTTCTCAGTTTCATTTCTAGATTGCTCATGTATTATTTTTAGGCATAGGTTCATGTCTCTACTTGATTTTCTGTATTTTATACTGTTCTATCGTAAGGGGACAGAATAACTGTCTGTACTTGCATCACTGTAGCTGTTAGTATTATCTCTTTTTTCTTTTTCTGTTTGTAATTTGAGCCTATTTCTAGTCATGCTTGGTAATTTTGGATTGCATGCTTGATAGTGTATGTAAAAGATCTTGATAATATCTTTCTCCTGTGATTTTTTTTTAGAAGGCAGCTAGAATAAAGGCTAATCATCTTGATCCAATCAGTGATGAGGTGAACTGAGACTGCTTTCCAGATTGATCTCTTTCTGGTTTGTTCTTATCACTAGTCTATTGTCTTTCCAGGGTCTTACCTGAAGCCTGAATAGTTTACCATACCCCTGTACCTTTAAACTCCCTAAACTCATTTTGACTGCCAAGCTCTGTCAGAATGTAAAGTTCTGCTTAGCTTTTACATATCTTGGCAGCTGCTCTATGCTGACTTTTTCTACTTCTTGCTCCATTCAGCCATTTCCTAATGGGTAAAATCCAAGCTCAACATGATTTTGTTTTCCCCTTGATTTTGGTTCCTCAATTTCTGGTTGGCTTGAGAGTTCTGAATCCAAAGTTTTCTGAGTATAATTTTGAAACTTTGAATTTTAAGATTCAAATTGTTTGTTTTTTATGTACCATCCTGGAAATTGGCAAATGTATCAAAGAAAAGAATGGTAGTAAATGTGGGGCTTACTTAAATGTATATCCCTTCTCTCCTGGGAATTAATCCCTCAAGTCCAGGCTACCTTGGTTGTTGTCTGATTCCTTTAAATAGCTGTTTAGTCTTCTGTATTTTATGTATGTTCTATGATTGTCCATGGCAGAAAGTTTGATTTCATGCAAGCTACTCCATTATTGATATAAGTGAAAGATCTCTATTTTTTCTTAAAGGTCAGAGGACGTGAGAATCATTTGAAGTCCTTGAAAAATAGCTTTCTAGGTTCCATATCTGAAGATTCTGATCTATATCTCCATGTTTAACAAAGTACCAGATAATTTTGACATAGTTGGTCCTGTAATGAAATTCTGCATCCTTTAGATTCTATATTTCAAAATCTACTATTTACCTATTCTATTGTGATAAAATGTTTGTTTTATTGACAACAGTGTTAATAAGAAGAAAGCTAGCATTATCACAAACTTGTGAATTTCTTTTTGCGTGGTAAGAGTATGTAAAACCAGGGAATATAAACTCATTAGGAAAGGAAAATGAGGGGAGAGTCTATTTAATGGGGGTGGAAAACTCTCTAGGTGTGAAATTAATATATAATCCATTAGTCATAAACTTTTCAGTAGCAGTATTTGGTAGCTCCATAGAGGATTCATATTCAGGCTATTGGGATTCATTCTACATAAGCCTGCCTTAAATGTGATTATCACTGAATTGACTTATCTTCTATCAAGACACATTTTCAGATACATTTTGATGTAGAGATCTTGTTACTTCTTTCCTTATTATGATTTATAAGATGGGATTGTGTTAAACTGGAATGATTTTCGTGTGTATGTGTGTTTGGTTTAATTTTGTTTTATAGTTATTGTATGCAGCTATATCTCTGCTAGGCTGTTCCTATCAACAACTAATATCTGTAAGTCTCTATTTACTCTTCTGTTTAATGGAAAGGAAAATGCCTAGTGTATACCTCTGTTTATATCCTCTTTGAGGGCCTATTGAAACAATTCTTAAAACATTGTTTTATAAATAATAAAGCACTAATATTTTTATTGGTTATTTAAAGAGACAGAGAGATAGTGCAGTCTATGACATACAGGGAAGAAAACTCAAGATTTCCCAGAAGTCATTGGTTGTTCCATATGGCTGAGTTGATGCGAATGTAAAAATAAACTAGTAAAATGAGGTTGGGCCAGATGATGGAGGTCTTGATTTTCTGGCCAAATTTGGTCATTTCTTCACTAGGCAATACAAATCATTTCCTTATGAAGAGAGGGTTGGCATGAAAGGAAAAATTATATGACATGAGGTATAAGATGTCCTGGAATGGGGCAATGAGGAATTAAGTAGTTATTGAAGTAATCCAACTGAAAATAAATGAGGCTCTGAACTGAGGAAATGGAAATAAAAATGAGGGAACAGTTGAGACGAAAGTTGAGAACAGAATCAGTCTCAGATATGAAGGGTGGATAGATAAGAACATTTGTGCTATCTTTGCTTTTCCTAAGTTTTGATGACAGAGAAAATTAATAGAAATAGGGAACACAGGTATGGCCCCAAATCTCAAACTTAATCTGGCTCAATAATTGCTTTTTTACTATACAGTTACAAAAGAGATTTTCCATGTCCCCAGGCACTTCTTTTTCTCAAATTGCCACTACATATGGGCATTAATTGCTTAAAAATTATAACTATTAGATATTCAGTAGTATTTCTGTGTCTCCTATGGATGAGCCAACATTCCAACTTCCAAATGTTCACTTTTAAATAAAACACATTTACAGAATTTTTCTGACACAAATTGTATTACATATGTAAGGGCTAAATCTGGAAAAGTTTAACAGATAAAAATCCAGTTATGCACAAGGGATTAACACAGGCAACTCCCATTAATGTTAATCATCCAACTCCTAGGACATTAAAGTTTCACCACATTCAGAGAAGAGGTCACATATGAAGAGGAAGTAGACACGCAAGTAAATCATTTCCATACAATCCATTGTATGAGCTGTTAAAAATTTTTACAAAAGACATTTGTAAAATGAAGGGTTTCTTTTTGAGTTTTCAGGACTTGTGCTCTTGGTTATGTCTCCTGTGGTTATTCAATGCCATCCCCATCATCTGGCATTTCTTGCCTTCTCTGCTTTAGAAATAATAATAGCCAGTACTTATTGAATGGCCATTCTGTGATAGTTGCATTAGATCACAGGTTTTCAAAGTGTGGTCCCTAGACCCTCACATCAGCATCATCTGAGAACTTGCTGGAAATGCAAATTCTTGGCCTCCACTCCAGAACTACTGAATCAGAAAGTCCAAGGATGGGGTCCAGCAAGTGGTCTTTAATAAGCCCTGCTGGGGATTCTTAGGAACTGAGGACCACTGTTTTACGCTTATCTCCAATCACAATGTGTCTGCTGTTAGGAATCACCTTTTCAGGTGTCAAAACTAAGGCTGAGAGAGGTAAGTAATTTGCCTAAAGTTGGGCAGTGCCTAAGATCTCAAAAGCAGATCTGTAACCTACTTCATTACCTCATCACACTGCCTCTTTGTAGTGTGCATTGACTGAAGACTAAATGCAGGCTTGTGTCACAGAAGAACAAGGCCCACGTCATGACTCCTGATGTTATGTTATGAAGCTGTGGTCAAAGCATTTTGCCCCTTTGTGCCTGCTTTCGTACATGTAAAGTAGGCTTGAGGATCATTTATCACTCTGTGTGTGTGTGTGTGTGTGTATGTATATGACAAGCCAACCAACCCACTACCACCCAGGGCTATGAGACAAAATACTAAGCTATGCTAGGTGACTAGAAAACATTATTTCCAAAAGAAGTCATGCAGATGATAAAATAATATGCTTTGATAAATTGATTTGACTTCTCTTTACAATCCCTACCATGTAAATCTCTACTGAATAGCATTAAGAGCTTTCCATGGTCCTAGACTGAGTTGAAACATTTGGCCCTTGTGGTGAATGCACCATGGACAGGTTGAATTTTCAGCACCTAATTCCCAGCTTGCTCCCCTTTCCTCTAGCAGGAATTATGTTTTCTTCTCTTTATACAAGATTTCATTAGCATAGTTACTCTCAGCTAAATCCTGTGCATGCCACTAATCCCACTACTCCTAAGAAACTGGCTTCTAAAGTTAATGTTTATTCATTTTATAAATATTTATTAAAAACCTATGTTCTTAGTACTATGCACTAGAAGGAATATAGATGATAACCATTGGACAGCATACATTCTCTACTTTATGGCTTTTACCTGGAGTGCATGTAAATCATATACACATAATAAATGGTGAAACAAAGCAACAATATAAGAAATCTCATGGAAGAGGATGTTGCTATTACAATTGCTGTGAATTCAGGGACCAGAGGGAGATGATTTGGTTAGCCTGATCTCAGAAGAATTCATCCTGAGAGTTTATAACCTAAGGAGAACCCAGAGAAAGTGAGAGGAGAGAAAAGAAGGAAGACATGTTATGCTTAGACAAAGCGTGTTTCTTCCCACCACTTCATCTCCCTCTGTAGTTCTTCTTTGGCCCTACTCTCAGTGAAACATTGAAATGGCAGTGTGCATCTGTGTGGCCCAGAAATGGAGGGCTAGTGCTAATGTACGTGTGGGTTATTTTTTCTATTCTTTTTTCAGTCTGCTTAACTGAAATCTGTATTCAGAGTTAAAGAGTTTCACACTTCTCTGAGAGCACTGTTGACTTGTGTAAAATATTAACTTGACTTCATAAGAAAGGAATGATGTGGGTGACAAAAATGCTAATTGGTGAGGAAGGAGTAGAGATAAGATTTCAAGCTGGCATGGATCCTTCCAACCTTGGGAAAACTCTGCAGCTGGGTGGCTCTCTGGGCGCTGTACTCATCTATATGCAGTGGCAGTCTGTGTTCCCGACATGAGTGAACTGAAGACCCTAGAGCTTGTGCCAAAAGCTCCTTCTGAAAGCAATTATCAGGATTCACCATATGACTTCAATTCTTTATGGACTATAAAAGAGACTCTTCACCATTTTTCGAAAAGGGATATGAACAGGAATGCTGGTGGCTTATGCATTATTTAGAGCCTGCCATCCTGCCTTGGTCTCACAAAGGAGAATGACAGCGTTGTCAGAGTGGTTTCAATGTATGTGCCGGTGGAAATAGAGATGCTAGATTTTGTAGCTTCTCTGAATTACCTGTAATCTGATGGCCTATAATTAGCTTCTTGAGGATATTAAATCCTCATTTTTTTTTTCACTTTTCACTGAAGAAAGGTGTCTGGTGTCTCATTGTATTTTAAAAAATCACATTATGCATATATTTGAGAAAGGTAGTTTAATGATAACAAAATTATTAACTCTGCTCATAGTTTGTCCACAGTCATGCATATAAAAGTTTAAAGGACATTGCATGGATACAGCTGATAGCAGGATTTGACTCACTCTTTTTTCTAATACTGCCACATAGAGCTATCTTGCTTTGTTTTGAGACACTTTCAGTGAAATACTTAGGAATTTGGATAAGACTGTTACATCAAGACACATTGATAAAAATGCTTGGCAGTAGCCCCATCTTATAATTTAATAGCTCCTTTACCTCCTTTCCTTTTATCATACATGGATCTCTTTTATCTGTTTATGACAGGAAGCTTAGGTTTGAAACCTTTGAGTCAACCCTGCCCTTCTATGCTGACCAGTTACTAAGCCCTTTTCCTTCCACTGGCACATGCCTCTGGAAATTGCTCCCACTATGTATTAGTCAACCTTCTCCAGAAAAACAGAACCAATATGATGAATGTATAGGATATAAATATGTGTTTATATGGGTATATGCACATACACCATACACACACACACACACACACACGTAAATAAGAAGAGATTTATTATGGGAATTGGCCTGCATGGTTATGGAGGCTGCAAAGTCCCACAATATGCCATCTGCAAGTTTGAGAACCAGGAAGGCTGGTGATGTAATTCAGTCTGAAGTGGAAGGTGAGTTCTGAAGCTGAAACCCAGGGTTGGTGTATGGATTGTGGAGGACAGCTGATATAAGTCCCAGAGTCCAAAAGCCTGAAAATCAAGAGCTCCAATGTCAGACAGCAGGAGAAAATGGATGTCTCAGCTCAAGAAGGGAGAGAAAATTTGTGCTTCCTCTGAGATATGGTTTGGATCTGTGCCCTTCTTAAATCTCATGTAAAATTGTAATCCCCAGTGTTGGTGGTGGGGCCTGGTGGCAGGTGATTGGATCATGGGGGTGGAGTTCTCATGAATGGCTTAGCACCATCCCTTGGGTGCTATTCAAATGATAGAGTTCTCATGAGATCTGGTTGTTTAAAAGTGTGTGGCACCTCCCTCCTCAACTTCTTTATGCTCCAGCCATGTAAGACAAGCCTGCTTCCCCTTTGCCTTCTGCCGTGATGGTAAATTTCCTGAGGCCTCCTCAGCCATGCTTCCTGTTAAGCCTGTGGAACTGTGAGCAAATTAAACCTCCTTTCTTTATAAATTAGCCAGTCTCAGGCATTTCTTTATAGCTGCATGAGAACACACTGATACACTCTGTCTTTTTGTATTATTCAGGCCCTCAAAGGATTGGGTGATGCCTACTTGCATTGTTGAGGGTTATCTTCTTCAGTAAGTGTAAGGACTCAAATTTTAAGATCTCCTGAAGACACCCTCACAGATATACCCAGAAATAATGTTTTACCAGCTATCTGAGCATTCCTTCACCCAGTCAGGTTGACACATAGAATGAATCATCACACACTTCAATTCTTCCCCCTCGATCCCCTAATCTAGTCTCTTCTTACCTCAGTTGCTCTTGATTCCTGTGGTCTTTCTCCTTTCTCCAACACAATGCATAGGCCTTGCCTTACCAGACTAATCTCTGAACACTTCTTCCATCACATCACTGCCAAACTTAAGTTACTTCTAGTTGATACCCAAATAAAGTACAAACTCCTCTGTGTAATAATTAGGGTTATCCTGCAAAATGTAGCCAGATTGGTTACTTCTTCCTGGTTACACCTTATGCTCTAGGCAGCCTGGGCTATAGCTGTCTCCTTCTCTTTTACTGATAGATATTTAAGGGGTAAGTATAAGTGCAGTTATGCTACATGGATATATTGCATAGTGGTGAAGTCTGGGCTTTTAGTGTAACCATCACCTGAATAGTGTACATTGTATCCATTAAATGCTTGCTCATTCCTCATCCCCCTCCCACTCTCCCACACTTCCAAGTCTCCAAAGTCTATTATTCCACACTATATGTCCCTGTGTACACGTTATTTAGCTCCCACCTGTAAGTGAGAATATGCAATATTTGACTTTCTGTTTCAGTTTTTTTAACATAAGATAATGGCCTCCAGTTCTATCCATGTTAATGCAAAAGACATGGCTTTATTTTTTTTTATGGCTGAGTAATAGTCCATTTTATATGTGCACACACACATACCACATTTTCTTTCTCCAGTCATCTTCTGATGGACACTTAGGTTGATTCCATATCTTTGCAGTTGTGAACAGTGCTGTGATAAACATATGAGTGCAGGTTTCTTTTTTATACAGTGGATTCTTTTCCTTTGGGTAGATGCCCAGTAGTGGGATTGCTGGATTGAATGGCAGTTTTATTTTTAGTTCTTTGAGAAGTCTCCATACCGTTTTTGATAGAGGTTGTACTAATTTCCATGCCTACCAACAGTGTATCAGTGTTTCCTTTTCTCTGCATCCTCACCAACATTCGTTATTTTAAAAATTTTTAACAATAGCCATTCTGAATATTGTAAGACGGTATCCCATTGTGGTTTTAATTTTAATTTGGATTTCTCTGATGATTAGTGATGTTAAGCATTGTTTTCATGTGCTTGTTAACCATTTGATGTCTTCTTGTGAAAAATATGTTTATGTCCTTTGCCTACTTTTTAGTGGGGTTATTTGTTTTTTTCTTGTTGACTTGTTTGAGATCCTTGTAAATTCTGGATATTAGTCCTTTGCCAGATGCAGAATTTGCAAATATTTTCTCCCATTCTAAAAGTTGTCTGTTTACTCTGTTGATTATCTCTTGCTGTGTAGAAGATTTATGGTTTAATCAAGTCCCAATTGTCTATTTTTGGTTTTGCTGCATTTGCTTTTGTGGTCTTAGTTATGGATTTTTTACCCAGGCTAACATCCAGAAAAATGTTTTCTAGGTTTTCTTCTAGTATTTTCATAGTTTCAGGTCTTACAGTTAAGTCTCTTAATATGTCCTGAGTTAATATTTTTATATGGAAAAAGGTAGTGGCACAGTTTCATTCTTCTGCATGTAGCAATTCAATTTTCCCAGCACCTTTTAATGAATACGGTATTCCTTTCCAAGTGTTTGTTTTTGTCAACTTTGTCAAAGATCCATTGGCTACATGTACGTTGCTTTATTTCTGTGTTCTCTATTCTGTTCCATTAATCTATGTGTCTATTTTCATGCCAGTACTATGCTGTTTTGGTTAATATAGCCTTGTAGTATAATTTGAAGTCAGCAATGTGATGTCTCAAGCTATATAAATGTTTCTTATTCACATGTCTTTATTTTAGTAATTTCAAAGTTTTAAATTTGAATTTACATCTCCCAAAATTAAGAGATAGTTGTTGCTTTAATAACTTCGGGTTCAAATCACAACCATTCCTTAAAAATCCATAACATCTATAACTAGGCAACCTCTGCAATAAAAGCTGTCCCATTGCTCATTATTAGATATTCTTTCCTTTGAAACTCTATGCATAAATTATCTTTTGCATAACAAATACCTCAAATGTAGTGACTTGAAATAACACACATACATTATCTTATGGTTTATGTAGGCCAGGAGTTCGGGTACAGCTTAACTGGGTCCTCTGATTAGGGTTTCATAAGTCTGAAATTAAGGTATCAGTCAGGATGAGTTGGGTTCTCATCTGAAGGCTTAACAGAGAATGGATCTACTTCCAAGCTTCCTCAGGTTGTTGGCAAAATTCATTTTCTTAAAGCTGTAAGATTCATGGCAGCTCACTTCTTCAAAGCCAGCAGTAGAGCAGGAGAGACTTCAGTAGGATGAGCTGTATACGTTCATGTAATACTGTATATGTAATCAATCCCCTCTGCCATGTTTCATTGGTTAGATGCAGGTCACAGATCTTACCAACACTCAAGGAGAAGAAATTACACAAGGGTGTCAACACATTAAGAATCATGGGGACCTCCTTAGAATTGGTCTGCCGCACTCTATATTTTCTTCTTCTCTTCACTATTTTTATGTCTCTCTTACCTTTTAATAACATGATTTTCTGTTTATTAGATGTTTTAGCTACCTAGATTCAATGATAGCCTATTTGTGCCTTATCATGCCTGCACTGTTTGGTGCAAAGTATATGTGGGTTAAATAACATATAAGTTGAATTGATCACTGGATGCTATGTTTTTCTGTAGAGTCTATGTTTTTCTGTGTTTAACAGATTATAAACTTTTAAAAGGCAAGAGCAATGTTTGTAACTTATTTTGCATACTAGCTAATTAGGAAAAAATCAACATTTAATATTATATTATTATCACTCATTAAATACACATTTTAGAGCCTGAAAGCATTAAACACTTAAATTTGTAGTATGAATATAATACTGCCATCAAAATTATGTAAGTATTATACCCTGTGAGGTATATTGCATGAAAGATACCTTGATGTCTTTGGTTTTCTAGGAATCTCATGCCATTGATATTAGGGCACCATGTGTTTCTTAATTCTCTTTTCTTAACTTTGCCTGAAACATTAGCTGTTGTGGAAAGATGGCAAACATCTTAATAAGGGGAACTAAATAAGAGATGTATTTCTGGGCCACGGCAGAGTGATGGGCCCTGGTAGAAAGGTATGAGGGAAGAGTCTAGGAAGAAAGAGTAAGAAAGTAAAAGAATTCTGCCATTGATGAAAGGATTTGCCAAAGGGTTTCCATAGGACTTATTTTAAAAAAATATATCTTAAAGATGTTATAATGAATTAAAAATTCTATTGTCTAAGGAGTTGAAGTGACATTAAACAGATTTCCTTCAAAATGTACCTTTCAAACTCTTAATATGCTAATGAGCATTATTTGCATCCAAGAGGAAAATTTTAAAAAATAATTTCAACTTTTATTTTAGATTCAGGAGGTACATGTGCAGGTTTGTGTATATTGTGTGATGACGAGGTTTGGGGTACAATTGATCCTGTCACCCAGGTAGTGAGCACAGTACTCAACAGTGAGTTTTTCAACACCTGTCTCCCTCCATTACTATTGCTGCAGGAAGAGAAAACCAAATAACAAATATTCTCACTAATAACTGTGAACTAAACATTGGGTATTCATGGACATAAAGATAGCAACAGTAAAAGCTAGGGGCTACTAAAGCCTTCCCCTCTCTAGCAGCCCCTAGTTTCTATTGTTGCTATCTTTATGTCCATGAATACCCAATGTTTAGCTCACACTCATAAGTGAGAATATTTGGTATTTGGTTTTCTGTTCCTGCAGTAATTTACTTAGGATAATGGCCTCCAGCTGCATCTATGTTGCTGCAAAGGACATCATTTTGTTCTTTTTCTAAATCACTGCATAGTATTCCATGGTGTATATGTGCCACATTTTCTGTATCCAGTCACTGTTGATGGTTCTAGGTTGATACTATGACTTTGCTATTGTGAATAGTGCTGTGATGAACATATGAGTACATGTGTTTTTTTTTGGCAGAACAATTACTTTCTTTTGGATATATACCCAGTAATGGGATTGCTTTTTCAAATGGTAGTTCTCTTTTAAGTTCTTTGAGGAATCTCCAAACTTCTTTCCATAGCAGCTGCACTAATTTACATTCCCACCAAGAGTGTATAAGTATTCCCTTTTCCCTGCAGCCTTACCAGCATCCGTCTTTCTGTGTGTGTGTGTGTTTTTAATAATAGCCATTCTGACTGATGTGAGATGGTGTCTCATTGTGGTTTTGATTTAGATTTCTGTGATAATTAGGGATGTTAAACTTTTTTTTCATATGCATGTTAACCATTAAATGCCTTCTTTTGAGAAGTCTCTGTTCATGTCTTTTGCACACTTTTTGATGGGGTTATTTGTTTTTTGCTTGTTGAATTGTTTAAGTTCCTTGTAGATTCTGCACATTAGACCTTTGTTAGATGCATAGTTTGTGAATATGTTCTCCCGTTCTGTAGATTGTCTGTTTACTCTGTTGATAGTATCTTTTGCTGTGCAGAATCTCAATGGGGCTTAGAATTTGACATGAAATTTTGGTGGGGACACAGATCCAAACCATATCACTAAGAATTCCAGTATTATGTTGAATAAGAGTGGTGAAAGTGGGCATTCATGTCTTGTTTCAGTTCTCAGAGGGCATGGTTCTAGCTTTTGCCTGTTCAGAATGATGCTAGCTGTAGGTTTGCCATAGATGTCTCTTATTATTTTGAGGCATGTTCCTTCAATGCCTAGTTTGTTGAGGGTTTTTATCATGAAAGTATTGGGTTTTACAGTAAGATTTTTCTTCCTGTATTGATATAATGATATGGTTTTTGTTTTTAATTCTGTTTATGTGGTAAATCACATTCATTGATTTGCCTGTGTTGAACCAAACTTGCATGTCAGGAATGAAGCCTACTTGATCATGGTGAATTAACTTTGTCATGTGCTGCTGGATTCAGTTTGCTAGTATTGTTTTTTGGAAGACGCTTATGTCTGTGTTCATCAGGGACATTTGTCTGTAATTTTCATTTTTCATTGTGTCTTTGCCAGGTTTTTGTGTGAGGGCAATGCTGGCTGTAGAATAAATTGGGGAGGAATCCCTCCTTCTCAATTTTTTTGGAATAGTTTCAGAACTAATATAAGCTCTTATTCATATATCTTGTAGAATTTGGCTGTGAATCCATGAGGTCTGGGACTTTTTGTGGTTGGTGAGTTTTTGATTACTGATTCAATTTTGGAATTTGATATTGTTCTGTTCAGGATTTCAATTTCTTCCTGATTCAATCTTGGGAGATTGTTTCCCGAAATTTTACATTTATTCTAGATTTTCCAGTTTGATTGCATAGAGTTATTTATAATATTATCTGAGTAATTACATGTGATATGGGTCTCTTAAAGACAGCAGACAGATGGCTCTTATCTTTTTATCAACTTGCTACTTTGTGCCTTTTACAGGGGTGCACTGAGGCAGTTTACATTCAAGGTCAGTATTGATATGTGATGTGTTGATCCTATTGTGAGGTTACTTGGTTGCTTTGTAGTTTCTATTGTGTGGTTCCTTTAGCGGGTCTGTTCCGTTTTTGGTATTAGGTATCATTCTTTCGTTTCCAGGTTGAGAACTCCCTTAACAATCTCCAAGAGAAAGATTTAACATGTAACTTCTCTGAAATTAGTTTTTACTGGAAATGTGTGTGTGTGTGTGTGTGTGTGTGTGTGTATGTGTGTGTGTGAAAGAGAATTGGGAAATTTCCTGGGTGGTTAAAAAAACAAGTTAAGTTGAAAGGAAAAAAACCAAAAGGGCATTTAAATCCTCCATTGACTCCTACATTGTTTGAGAGGACAACATTTAGATCATAGCTGTATGGATGTGGGTGGGAGAAGTGACACCTGGGTGCAAAAGGAAGGAATAGAAACACTTTCAAGCATCTATGTTTCCATCTTGAATTTAGTTAGCTTGAATGCAGCTTTTTCATTAGTCAGCAAATCTATGATGGAAAGGTCCATGGTCAATGTAGCAATTTGATCAAGTTTCTACTAAGTCATTTGAACAAGTAGTGAAATTATCAAAATCAGTTTTTTTTTAAAACTAATAACTGAATAGTTAATATCCACATGTACCCATATGGTGTTAGAAGCTAAATATGCACCTCAAATTTTAAGCTAAATTTAATTGTTTTGTATCTTGTCATCTTAATGTTGAATTCCTGTCAATCTGTTTACTGAAAAGGATATAAGGCTTTCCTATAATAGTCTAAGGTTTGTTTTACTAGGTTTAAGGATTGATGTTTTATAAACTTAAGATGGATTTTTTAAAAAAAGAAACCCAAACAACTACATTTTCTAGAATGTTTACTCTAGAGAATTGTGTTTGCTGTCTTAGAGGAGTAAGCTGTGTTTGTCATAGGAGGCTGAATCTGCTCAGCCACCTTCTGAAAAATTGACTTGCTGAATATAATTTTACTTGTCTAGTTAGAACTACGCAACTGATAGATGAGATCTGAAAATTCTTTTAATGTTTGAATGTTACTTAAAAGCATTCCTCTAAGCATACATCTTTATAAGTAAATATTAATGTGTTTTTAATGGAATAACTTTAAAAAAACCAAACAAAGCAAAAAACCATTTTCTCAAAGATGATACTGAAGTTCTAAATTTAAATAAAAGAGATAATGGTGATACCCTTAATAGATAGTAAAATAAAGCAGGAATATTTGGTATGGAGGAAATTTACCAATAACCAACAGGTAACAGCGTCAAAGAGAATCTATAAAGGTTTCCTTAGAAAAAATATTTAAATAAAATAAAGCAAGGCAGGCAAATTTCGTCAAATATACATAGAGTTTTCTATTAGTGCTCTCCAGAGAAACAGAACACCATAGGAAATATATGTGTGTGTGTGTGTGTGTGTGTGTGTGTATAAAATAAGGAATTGGCTCAAGTGATTGTGGATGCTGAGAAGTCCCATGATGTGCCATTTGCAAGCTGGAGACCCAGGAAAGCCAGTGGTGTAATTTGAAGGCCTGAGAGAACTGTTGGTGTAGATTGCAGTTCTAGTCTTAAGGCCTGAGGTCCAGGAATGGTGAGCACAGTAGCAGATTGATGTTCAGTGTAAGCAGTCAGGTAGAGGAAGAGGGAATACAACTTTCCTCTGCCTTTTTGTTTTATGCAGGCCTTCATGCTGAGGAGGGCCATCTGCTTTACTCAGCCCACCAATGCAAGTGCTAATATCTTCCAGAAACACCCTCGCAGACACACCCAGAGATAATGTTTAATCAGATATTGAGGTATCCCATGGCCCAGTCAAATTGACATGTAAAGTGGACTAAAAAAAGGTTCTTAGAAAAGTCTTTCAGTGGACAATCTGGAAGGGATTGTGGAAGGGCTCAATGAGTTAAAGGGCTCATTTTAAATATTTTAACAGTTCTTTTAACAACAACTGAAGAAAAACAAGAATGAAATTCCTAAGTGTGTGCAATGTCGAAGTTTTAAGATACATCTCTTATGATGTGGTGACTTGTAAAAAATTATTTGAAGACCTCAATTACTGGAACTCACAAATGCTAACATTCCAAACATTTGAAAACCTCTATTTCGTAGTCCTTTCTTTTGACAAATGAATGAGTGAATGAAGAGATTTGGAGGTGGGTATGGGCAGCATGCAGTATTGAGTTATGAAATTTAAAAATGTTTGCAAAAGTACAAGATGCACAATATTTTATTTTGTAGGTGAGATTTAGGTAGCAATTGATCATATCTGATTCAGTAACTAATAGTGTATGAAATTATTCTATATACTGAAATTTTAAAAAATTAGGCTTATAAATTCCTCTCTTTTTCTCATCTAGTTTTCCTCTTTTAATTGCTATTCTTTTGGTTATTTATTTCTGTCAGTACTGAATTCAATGCCAGTATTAATTAAATCCCAGCTTTGACTACTTTATACCAAGACAGATGACAGATACAAAGGTAAAGAGGGCATGACCCTCAGCTCAAGCTCAATATAACTCCAAATGGAGTTTGATAATTCCAACGGAAACATGGATGAGAGTTTGGAGCAGTACAAGTATACAGAAAAATATTCCTGCTTCGGAGTCAACTGTCAGAGGCATTCAAACTGGAGCAATTCTGTCTTGAACAAGGACTGGGTAAAATACGGCTAAGACCTACTGGGTTGCATTCTCAGGAGGTCAGATGTTCTTAGTCACAGGATGAGATAGGTGGTTGGCAGGACTGGTATAACAAGATACACAGCGTAAAGACCCTGCTGATAGAGGGGGGCGGAGCAAGATGGCCGAATAGGAACAGCTCCAGTCTCCAACTCCCAGCGCCAGCGACACAGAAGACCGGTGATTTCTGCATTTTCAACTGAGGTACTGGGTTCATCTCACTGGGGAGTGCCGGACGATCGGTGCTGGTCAGCTGCTGCAGCCCGACCAGCGAGAGCTGAAGCAGGGCGAGGCATCGCCTCACCTGGGAAGCGCAAGGGGGAAGGGAATCCCTTTTCCTAGCCAGGGAAACTGAGACACACAACACCTGGAAAATCGGGTAACTCCCACCCCAATATTGCGCTTTAAGCAAACAGGCACACCAGGAGATCATATCCCACACCTGGCCGGGAGGGTCCCACGCCCACGGAACCTCCCTCATTGCTAGCACAGCAGTCTGTGATCTACCGGCAAGGCAGCAGCGAGGCTGGGGGAGGGGCGCCCGCCATTGCTGAGGCTTAAGTAGGTAAACAAAGCTGCTGGGAAGCTCCAACTGGGTGGAGCTCACAGCAGCTCAAGGAAACCTGCCTGTCTCTGTAGACTCCACCTCTGGGGACAGGGCACAGCTACACAACAACAACAACAACAACAACAAAGCAGCAGAAAACTCTGCAGACGCAAACGACTCTGTCTGACAGCTTTGAAGAGAGCAGTGGATCTCCCAACACGGAGGCTGAGATCTGAGAACGGACAGACTGCCTGCTCAAGTGGGTCCCTGACCCCTGAGTAGCCTAACTGGGAGACATCCCCCACTAGGGGCAGTCTGACACCCCACACCTCACAGGGTGGAGTACACCCCTGAGAGGAAGCTTCCAAAGCAAGAATCAGACAGGTACACTCGCTGTTCAGAAATATTCTATCTTCTGCAGCCTCTGCTGCTGATACCCAGGCAAACAGGGTCTGGAGTGGACCTCAAGCAATCTCCAACAGACCTACAGCTGAGGGTCCTGACTGTTAGAAGGAAAACTATCAAACAGGAAGGACACCTACACCAAAACCCCATCAGTACATCACCATCATCAAAGACCAGAGGCAGATAAAACCACAAAGATGGGGAAAAAGCAGGGCAGAAAAGCTGGAAATTCAAAAAATAAGAGCACATCTCCCCCGGCAAAGGAGCGCAGCTCATCGCCAGCAACGGATCAAAGCTGGACGGAGAATGACTTTGACGAGATGAGAGAAGAAGGCTTCAGTCCATCAAATTTCTCAGAGCTAAAGGAGGAATTACGTACCCAGCGCAAAGAAACTAAAAATCTTGAAAAAAAAGTGGAAGAATTGACGGCTAGAGTAATTAATGCAGAGAAGGTCATAAATGAAATGAAGGAGATGAAAACCATGACACGAGAAATACGTGACAAATGCACAAGCTTCAGTAACCGCCTCGATCAACTGGAAGAAAGAGTATCAGCGATTGAGGATCAAATGAATGAAATGAAGCGAGAAGAGAAACCAAAAGAAAAAAGAAGAAAAAGAAATGAACAAAGCCTGCAAGAAGTATGGGATTATGTAAAAAGACCAAATCTCCGTCTGATTGGGGTGCCTGAAAGTGAGGGGGAAAATGGAACCAAGTTGGAAAACACTCTTCAGGATATCATCCAGGAGAACTTCCCCAACCTAGTAGGGCAGGCCAACATTCAAATCCAGGAAATACAGAGAACGCCACAAAGATACTCCTTGAGAAGAGCAACTCCAAGACACATAATTGCCAGATTCACCAAAGTGGAAATGAAGGAAAAAATCTTAAGGGCAGCCAGAGAGAAAGGTCGGGTTACCCACAAAGGGAAGCCCATCAGACTCACAGCAGATCTCTCGGCAGAAACTCTCCAAGCCAGAAGAGAGTGGGGGGCCAATATTCAACATTCTTAAAGAAAAGAATTTTAAACCCAGAATTTCATATCCAGCCAAACTAAGTTTCATAAGTGAAGGAGAAATAAAATCCTTTACAGATAAGCAAATGCTTAGAGATTTTGTCACCACTAGACCTGCCTTACAAGAGACCCTGAAGGAAGCACTCAACATGGAAAGGAACAACCGGTACCAGCCATTGCAAAAACATGCCAAAATGTAAAGACCATCGAGGCTAGGAAGAAACTGCATCAACTAACGAGCAAAATAACCAGTTAATATCATAATGGCAGGATCAAGTTCACACATAACAATCTTAACCTTAAATATAAATGGACTAAATGCTCCAATGAAAAGACACAGACTGGCAAACTGGATAAAGAGTCAAGACCCATCAGTCTGCTATATTCAGGAGACCCATCTCACACGCAGAGACATACATAGGCTCAAAATAAAGGGATGGAGGAAGATTTTCCAAGCAAATGGAGAACAAAAAAGAGCAGGGGTTGCAATCCTAGTCTCTGATAAAACAGACTTTAAACCATCAAAGATCAAAAGAGACAAAGAAGGCCATTATATAATGGTAAAGGGATCAATTCAACAGGAAGAGCTAACTATCCTAAATATATATGCACCCAATACAGGAGCACCCAGATTCATAAAGCAAGTCCTTAGAGACTTACAAAGAGACTTAGACTCCCATACAATAATAATGGGAGACTTCAACACTCCACTGTCAACATTAGACAGATCAACGAGACAGAAAGTTAACAAGGATATCCAGGAATTGAACTCATCTCTGCAGCAAGCAGACCTAATAGACATCTATAGAACTCTCCACCCCAAATCAACAGAATATACATTCTTCTCAGCACCACATCGTACTTACTCCAAAATTGACCATATAATTGGAAGTAAAGCACTCCTCAGCAAATGTACAAGAACAGAAATTATAACAAACTGTCTCTCAGACCACAGTGCACTCAAACTAGAACTCAGGACTAAGAAACTCAATCAAAACTGCTCAACTACATGGAAACTGAACAACCTGCTCCTGAATGACTACTGGGTACATAACGAAATGAAGGCAGAAATAAAGATGTTCTTTGAAACCAATGAGAACAAAGATACAACATACCAGAATCTCTGGGACACATTTAAAGCAGTGTGCAGAGGGAAATTTATAGCACTAAATGCCCACAAGAGAAAGCAGGAAAGATCAAAAATTGACACTCTAACATCGCAATTAAAAGAACTAGAGAAGCAAGAGCAAACACATTCCAAAGCTAGCAGAAGGCAAGAAATAACTAAGATCAGAGCAGAACTGAAGGAGATAGAGACACAAAAAACCCTCCAAAAAATCAATGAATCCAGGAGTTGGTTTTTTGAAAAGATCAACAAAATTGACAGACCACTAGCAAGACTAATAAAGAAGAAAAGAGAGAAGAATCAAATCGACGCAATTAAAAATGATAAAGGGGATATCACCACCGACCCCACAGAAATACAAACTACCATCAGAGAATACTATAAACACCTCTACGCAAATAAACTGGAAAACCTAGAAGAAATGGATAATTTCCTGGACACTTACACTCTTCCAAGACTAAACCAGGAAGAAGTTGAATCCCTGAATAGACCAATAGTAGGCTCTGAAATTGAGGCAATAATTAATAGCCTACCAACCAAAAAAAGTCCAGGACCAGATGGATTCACAGCTGAATTCTACCAGAGGTATAAGGAGGAGTTGGTACCATTCCTTCTGAAACTATTCCAATCAATAGAAAAAGAGGGAATCCTCCCTAACTCATTTTATGAGGCCAACATCATCCTGATACCAAAGCCTGGCAGAGACACAACAAAAAAAGAGAATTTTAGACCAATATCCCTGATGAACATCGATGCAAAAATCCTCAATAAAATACTGGCAGACCAGATTCAACAACACATCAAAAAGCTTATCCACCATGATCAAGTGGGCTTCATCCCTGGGATGCAAGGCTGGTTCAACATTCGCAAATCAATAAACATAATCCAGCATATAAACAGAACCAAAGACAAGAACCACATGATTATCTCAATAGATGCAGAAAAGGCTTTTGACAAAATTCAACAGCCCTTCATGCTAAAAACGCTCAATAAATTCGGTATTGATGGAACGTACCTCAAAATCATAAGAGCTATTTATGACAAACCCACAGCCAATATCATACTGAATGGGCAAAAACTGGAAAAATTCCCTTTGAAAACTGGCACAAGACAGGGATGCCCTCTCTCACCACTCCTATTCAACATAGTGTTGGAAGTTCTGGCTAGGGCAATTAGGCAAGAGAAAGAAATCAGGGGTATTCAGTTAGGAAAAGAAGAAGTCAAATTGTCCCTGTTTGCAGATGACATGATTGTATATTTAGAAAACCCCATTGTCTCAGCCCAAAATCTCCTTAAGCTGATAAGCAACTTCAGCAAAGTCTCAGGATACAAAATTAATGTGCAAAAATCACAAGCATTCTTATACACCAGTAACAGACAAACAGAGAGCCAAATCATGAATGAACTTCCATTCACAATTGCTTCAAAGAGAATAAAATACCTAGGAATCCAACTTACAAGGGATGTAAAGGACCTCTTCAAGGAGAACTACAAACCACTGCTCAGTGAAATAAAAGAGGACACAAACAAATGGAAGAACATACCATGCTCATGGATAGGAAGAATCAATATCGTGAAAATGGCCATACTGCCCAAGGTAATTTATAGATTCAATGCCATCCCCATCAAGCTACCAATGAGTTTCTTCACAGAATTGGAAAAAACTGCTTTAAAGTTCATATGGAACCAAAAAAGAGCCCGCATCTCCAAGACAATCCTAAGTCAAAAGAACAAAGCTGGAGGCATCACGCTACCTGACTTCAAACTATACTACAAGGCTACAGTAACCAAAACAGCATGGTAGTGGTACCAAAACAGAGATATAGACCAATGGAACAGAACAGAGTCCTCAGAAATAATACCACACATCTACAGCCATCTGATCTTTGACAAACCTGAGAGAAACAAGAAATGGGGAAAGGATTCCCTATTTAATAAATGGTGCTGGGAAAATTGGCTAGCCATAAGTAGAAAGCTGAAACTGGATCCTTTCCTTACTCCTTATACGAAAATTAATTCAAGATGGATTAGAGACTTAAATGTTAGACCTAATACCATAAAAATCCTAGAGGAAAACCTAGGTAGTACCATTCAGGACATAGGCATGGGCAAAGACTTCATGTCTAAAACACCAAAAGCAACAGCAGCAAAAGCTAAAATTGACAAATGGGATCTCATTAAACTAAAGAGCTTCTGCACAGCAAAAGAAACTACCATCAGAGTGAACAGGCAACCTACAGAATGGGAGAACATTTTTGCAATCTACTCATCTGACAAAGGGCTAATATCCAGAACCTGCAAAGAACTCAAACAAATTTACAAGAAAAAAACAAACAACCCCATCAAAAAGTGGGCAAAGGATATGAACAGACATTTCTCAAAAGAAGACATTCATACAGCCAACAGACATATGAAAAAATGCTCATCATCACTGGCCATCAGAGAAATGCAAATGAAAACCACAATGAGATACCATCTCACACCAGTTAGAATGGCGATCATTAAAAAGTCAGGAAACAACAGGTGCTGGAGAGGATGTGGAGAAATAGGAACACTTTTACACTGTTGGTGGGATTGTAAACTAGTTCAACCATTATGGAAAACAGTATGGCGATTCCTCAAGGATCTAGAACTAGATGTACCATATGACCCAGCCATCCCATTACTGGGGATATACCCAAAGGATTATAAATTATGCTGCTATAAAGACACATGCACACGTATGTTTATTGCAGCACTATTCACAATAGCAAAGACTTGGAATCAACCCAAATGTCCATCAGTGACAGATTGGATTAAGAAAATGTGGCACATATACACCATGGAATACTATGCAGCCATAAAAAAGGATGAGTTTGCGTCCTTTGTAGTGACATGGATGCAGCTGGAAACCATCATTCTTAGCAAACTATCACAAGAACAGAAAACCAAACACTGCATGTTCTCACTCATAGGTGGGAACTGAACAATGAGATCACTTGGACTCAGGAAGGGGAACATCACACACCGGGGCCTATCATGGGGAGGGGGGAGGGGGGAGGGATTGCATTGGGAGTTATACCTGATGTAAATGACGAGTTGATGTGTGCAGCAGACCAACATGGCACAAGTATACATATGTAACAAACCTGCACGTTATGCACATGTACCCTACAACTTAAAGTATAATAATAATAAATAAATTAAAAAAAAAAAAAAAGACCCTGCTGATAAAACAGGGTGCAGTATAAAAACTGGTCAAAACCCACCACATTCAAGATGGCAGTGAAAGTAACTTCTGGTTGTCCTCACTACTCATTATAAGCTAATTGTAATGTACTAACATTTTGTTGGAAGATAATGTTAGCGAAGTAGGTAGCGAATACAGGTTGTATTCTTTCATCTTAATCTTTAATTAGATAGATTGTGGAACAGATAAGTAACAAGTTTAAACTATGTTTAATAGAATGGCGCCTCTACCTCACTTTTCTATATTCATTCTTATAAACTGATGCTGAATGTAGACTTTGGCTGTGAGGATGGATAAGGAGCCAATGGATGCCTGAGGAATTGATGGTGGACTTGATAGAGTTCAGGAAATGGAACTCAGATATTACTGAAGATGCTAGCCCAAGCGAGTGGCTTCATTAATAATGGCACAGACTGAAGGAGGAAGGAAGGTGGGTTTAGGAAGCAGAGACAGGATACTCAGTTTTAGAAACTGATTTTAGAATAAGAGCAGGAAATTCCCTTGATGATTACCAATAAGCAGATGGCATTTTTGGTTTGAATTTTCAGAGAAGGCTTAAAGCTAGAATTGGAGAAGTAGAAATCATCAGTTCAGATATGCTGGTTGAAGCCAGCATGGGGAAGATCAACAGTAAGTGTTTATAAAGAGAAAGGACATCAAAGTACAGACTTTCTTGCTGAATAAAATCACACTCAAACAGTCTAGGTTTTATCACCAAGTTAATGTCTTTTTGGTTATCTCCTTCCTCTGGGGTGCTCTTTTGTCCCTAAAGCTTGGGAGTGCTATCTTTTCTTTTAGGTTTCTATCTAAAGGCCATTAAGTCCTTATATTGGCCCTAGGATCTTCTATGAATCCATCTATCCATCTAGATACCCAGCTCACAAGTAGTTATTAAATAATAGATAATAAAGTTACATAGATGAATAGGGCATAGTCCCTGTTCTCATTGGATTTAGTCTCATGGCAAGGAAAGACATACAAACTGTTAATTAAAATGTGATAAACATCATGATAAATATGTGTGTGGGCTATTGAGGAAAAGGAGCAAATCACACAGTCTGTAGGGGAAGTATGAATGGGAAAGCTCTTTTGTAGAACATGAGGCCTGATATAAGTCATAAAGAAGGGACAAGAGTTAACTCAGAAAGTATTGCAGCAAGGTAAGGTACATTGCAGAGGATTTCCTAGGAAGAGTATGAAGAAGAGTATGAAGAAGAGTAGAAAATTGAGATGCATAGTGTCATCTCATACACAGTTTGTACCTAAGTCTTCCCATTTGTCCCAGGAATGTTTTCATGGCTATTTTCTTTTCTAAAGCAAGGACTCAATTTAATTTTATATATTACATTTTTTTTGTGCTTTTTCATAACTTTTAGTCTGGAACAATTCTTTCACTTGCTTTGTTGTTTCAATGGTCTTAATTTTTTTTGAGTAATTTAAAACGTGTAGAATTTTTCAGAATTTTTCTGATGCTTTCTTCATGATGTCTTTTAATTAGCTCCTCTATCTCTATATTGACTACTAACAAACTGGAAGGTAGCTCACTAAGTCTAGAAGCTTGATGAGGTTCAGGTTAAAAATTATGACACTTCATAGTTGATGTAGAATACTTCATATTGTGTAACACATCTGGAGGGATATAGTATCAAGTTGTCTCTCTATTCATGACGCGAAATTCTGTCACTCAGTTAAGGGGCCGAGCATTAGGCCATTCCATTGTAAAAGTTGGTATTTTCTTTCAGCAATCATTAAGCAATCTGTGGAGTGATATATGTTAGGAGACTATTCTTCGTAGGACTCTTCTCTTTCTGACCCTTATGCAAGCAGAGGATTGATTGTTTTCACTCTGGGCTGTCTTTTCAAATATATTTGTATAGCAAACTGCCTTGGAAGATTGAGACAATATCCCCTTCTGGAACAAAAGGCAGATTTATTTCCTGTCCAAGATAATAAAGATAAAATCTCCTTCTAAGGCAAAAGTTGAGTAGGTTTGCTAGGAGTCCCTTTTTCCTAGCCCAAGAATCAAACCCACTGTGTGTATAGCATGCACCTGGATTAATCTGAACACCATAAGGAACAAAGGAAAATAAATGCAAACAGTAAGCTAATGTTTCCTGCTGTGCTGAATAATAGTCATTTCACTCTGACCTAGGAGTGTTGTGTCTTTTCCAGTACCCACTAAATTGGCAGGTTAACAGCCTGCAAGCAGCATAATATCTCAGATACTTCACAGTTCTTGACTGCAATTATACTCACTATCAATTTTTCCCTATGATGAAATTTTAAAATTATTGCTTCTGCATTTTTAGTTGACATTCATTCTTCTATAAAGAGAAGCCTCTTGTTTTCCTCTCTTAAAATTTTCTTTTTTATGTCACTGTAGGCTCCCTGATTTTTATTTATTCAAAATACATAAAATAAATAAAAAGTTTTCTTCAAAGAGCCTTGGTTCCTTGAATGGGAATTAGTATTTAGAAATTAAGATCTAAGCTCTAGGTATTTCTAGGCCTTATTATTAATGACTTTAGAAAATATAATCTTAAAAATTATGAATATATGTTGATATTTCCATTTTAAGTTTAAATTTAATGTTATAGGGTTTTACTCGTAAAATCTTTTATTTTATGTTTGCATCTTTGTCTCTTTTTTTGATTATTTATTTTTAATTTTTTAAATTTTAAGTTCATGGGTACATGTGCAGGTTTGTTACATAGGGAAACTTGTGTCATGAGGGGTCGTTGCATAGATTATTTCATCACTCACGTATTAAGCCTAGTACCCATTAGTTATTTTTCCTGATCCTCTCCCTCCTCCCACACTCCACCCTCCAATACCCAGTGAGTGTTATTCCTCTCTATGAGTCCATGTGTTCTCATCATTTAGCTCCCACTTATAAGTGAGAACATGTAGTTTTTAGTTTTCTGTCCCTGCATTACTTTGCTAAGGATAATGGCCTCCAGCTCCAACCATGTCCCTGCAAAGGACATAATCTCATTTTTCTTTATGGCTGCATAGTATTCCATGGTATATATGTACCACATTCTTTTTATCCAGTCTATCATTGATTGATATTTAGTTGATTTCGTGCTTTTTCTATTGTGAATAGTGCTGCAATAAGCATATGTGTGCATGTGTCTTTATAACAGAATGATTTATATTCCTTTGGGTATATAACCAGTAATGAGATTGCTGGCAGAATGATATTTCTGTCTTTAGGTCTTTGAGGAATTGCCACACTGTCTTCCACAATGGCTGAACTAATTTACGCTGCCACCAACAGTGTATAAGCATTTCTTTTTCTCCATAAACTTGCCAGTATGTGCTATTTTTGATTTTCTATTAATAGCCATTTGACCAGTGTTAGATGGTATCTTGTGTTTTTGATTTGTATTTCTCCAGTGATCAGCAATGCTGAGTGTTTTTTTCCTGTGATTGTTGACTGCATGTATGTTTTCTTTTGAAAACTGTCTGTTCATGTCCTTTGCCCACTTTTTTATGGGGTTGTTTGCTTTTTTCTTGCAAATTTTTAAGTGTTTCATATAGATGCTGGATATTAGACCTTTTCAGATGTGTAGTTTGCAAACATTTTCTCCCATCTGTAGGTTGTCTGTTTACTCTGTTGATGGTTTCTTTTGCTGTGCAGAAGCTCTTTAGTTTAATTAGATCCCATTTGTCAATTTTTGCTTTTGTCGCAATTACTTTTGGCATCCTTGTCACGAAATCTTTGACTGTACCTATGTCCTGAATGGTATTGCCTAGATTTTCTTCTAGGGTTTTTATAGTTTGGGGTTGTACATTTAAGTCTTTAATCCATCTTGAGTTAATTTTTGTATATAGTGTAAGGAAGCGTTTCAATTTCAATCTTCTGCATATGGCTTGCCAGTTATCCCAGCACCATTTATTCAATAGAGAATTCTTTCCTCATTGCTTGTCTTTGTCAGGTTTGTTGAAGATCAGATGGTTGTTGTAGGGGTGTGGTCTTACTTCTGGGTTCTCTATTCTGTTCCATTGGTCTATGTGTCTGTTTTTGTACCAGTACCATGCTGTTTTGGTTACTGTAGTCCTGTAGTATAATTTGAAGTCAGGTAGTATGATGCTGCCAGCATTGGTCTTTTGCTTAGTATTGCCTTGGCTATTCAGGCTCTTTCTGGTTCCATGTGAATTTTAAAATAGTTCTCTCTAGTTCTGAGTAGAAGGTCAATGATAGCATGTTAGAAACAGCATTGAATCTATAAATTGCTTTGAGCAGTATGGCCATTTTAACAATATTGATTCTCCTATCCATGAGCATGGAGTGTTTTTCCATTTGTTTGTGTCATCTCTGATTTATTTGAGCAGTGGTTTGTAGTTCTCCTTGAAGAGGTCCTTCACTTCCCTTGTTAGCTGTATTCCTAAGTATCTTATTCTTTTTTTGTAGCAATTGCAAATGGGAGTTTGTTCATGATTTGGCTCTCTGCTTGCTAGTCATTGGTGTATAGGAATGCTAATGATTACTGCAGATTGATTTTGTATCCTGAGACTTTGCAGAAGTTGTTTATCAGTTTAAGAAGCTTTTGGGCTGAGACTGTCGGGTTTTCTAGATACAGGATCGTATAGTCTGAAAACAGGGATAGTTTGACTTCCTCTCTTATTTGGCTGTGCTTTATTTGTTTCTCTTTCTTAATTGCTCTGGCCAGAACTTCCAGTACTATGTTGAATAGGACTGGTGAAAGAGGGCATCCTTGTTTTGTGTAAGTTTTCAAGGGGAATGCTTCCAGCTTTTGCCTATTCAGTACGATGTTGGCTGTGAGTTTGTCATTTGTGGCTCATATTATTTTGGGGTATGTTCCTTAAATACCTAGTTTATTGAATTTTTAACATGAGTGGATGTTGAATTTTGTTAAAAAATTTTTCTGCACCTATTGAAATAATCATGTGATTTTTGTCTTTAGTTCTGTTTATGTAATAAATCAGATTTATCGATTAGAGTATGTTGAATCAACTTTGCATTCTTATACTTTCAGTCTTAATAAACTTTTCTTCAGTCATGAATTCTAAATTCTCTTAAGTATCTTTTTGAGTCTCAGGATGCCTCATTCTGGACCTCTTGATGGCTCCACAGGCTGACCATTCTAGCCGCAAACATGCAGGTCTTACCTTCTAAGATCTTATCCAAGATGTTTTCCTTGTAGGAACATGGTCGGCAGGCTAAGAAAAGCTTCATTCAACTAATTTCAATTGTGAATCAAGGCTCCTAAACTTAACTGCACTGAATCTACTCATTACCCTTTCATTTCTAAAATATCAAAGCAAGCTCCTGATTGGTTTGCCTGTTTCCAGTCTTGTCTCTGTAGACAAGATTATTTTTAATAACAGTGAGTTAATCGTCCTATTGTATTTATACAAATCAGAGACAGGGTTGATTTTTAGGTGGTACAATTATTTTATTCACTACTAAGAAAGAAGTTTAGCCATTAAAATAATGACCCAATTTTTAGCACTTAAATTTCTATTTTCTATGAAAATATCTTTTAAATTTAATGAGACATAGGGTTACATCATATGTCACTATAGAGTCATAAGATTAAAGTTTGGTTTCTGGTCTGACATGTAAACAGTTTGGAAGGTTTCTGGTCTGACATGTAAACAGTTTGGAAGTTGTTAGTCATATTCTAACAAGAAAAATTTGAACAGGCTGGGCACAATGGCTCATGCCTGTAATCCCAGCACTTTGGGATGCTAAGGTGGGTGGGTCACCTTAGGTCAGGAGTTCAAGACCAGCCTGGCCAACATGGTGAAACCTCATCTCTACTAAATACAAAAAATTGGTGAGACATGGTGGTGCATGCCTGTAATCCCAGCTACTTGGGAGGCTAAGGCAGGAGAATCGCTTGAACTCAGGAAGCAGAGGAATCTTGGCAGTGAGCCAAGATTGGCAACAGAGTGAGACTCTGTCTTGAACAAAAACAAAAACAAAAACAAAAACAAAAAGAAAGAAAGAAAAGAAAAAAAAGAAAAAGCTCAACAAACTGAAAATCAACAACTGTTTTTAAATCCCTCATAAAATTATTGACACAGGTCAAACTGCTACCCTAAAAACTAGAGAGACTGGCAGATACAGAGATCAGAGACCTTACTGGGAGCAGAAGCCATATCTGGAGACTTAAATTTAAACACTTAAAAGATGATTAAATAATTGCTGAAGTCTGAAAGATTAAAAACCCTGGGAGCCCAGGTTTTGGAAGGCAATACCCATACTTTTATGAGTTTTACCTCCAGGAGCTTCATCAAGCTCTTAGGGTCAAGGTCAGAGGAAAATTACCTCATGCTTCTAATACCAAGAAGAGAAGAGTAACTATTTTGAAATATACCTAGAGTGTTCTGTGCCCTCGAAGGAAACTATTTTATCAGCTTCTAACCAATGTGAGTTTTACCAGAGCTTAATAAACCTATGAGGGAAAGTAAATACCCAACTCCTGCACCCTCTGGTCTTCTTTCTCACGTGAGGCCGAAAAAACTAGAAAGTATGTGCAAAGATCACAGTCTAGGGGCATAGTCTTACTAAAAGACTAAGACATGGTAATAAGATTGTAGAGTACTTTCTTCCCGCCACCCCCACCATATCAATAGGGCTCCTGTATAACCCGAGATTATAGCTGAGAGCAATTTCAGAGCACAAACTCTATTTAAGAAGGAGTCTCTAGAGAAGCCCAAAGGCAACAAGGAAAAGAGAAACAAAGACACTAGAGGAAATGTTAGTCTCTGATACCTACAGGTACAGCAAATAGTAAACACAGTCTAATTCCTATACAGATAAACATAAAACCTCACTCTAAAAGGCCATATGCCTCAGTTCCTTCAATCTGATAAAATGTCTAGCTGTTAAAAATAATTACAAGGTATACTAAAAGGCAAAAACAAAGCAAAACAAAACCAACAACAAACAAAACACAGTCCAAACAGACAAACCAAACAACAGAACCCAATTTAGATATGGTGGAGATTTTGGAATTATACTGGAAAATCAAAATGGAAAATATGGACAACATGTCAGAACAGATGGGTAACATAAGCTGAGAAATAGAAACTCTAAGAAATAATAGAAAGAAAATGCTAGCAATAAACAACACTAGCAGAAATGAAGAATGCCTTTAATGGGCTCATGAGTAGAAATTCACATTTATATAGAAGAATAATCAGTGAGCTTGAAAATATACTCATAGAAATTTTCATAACTGAAATGCAATGAGAAAAAAATAAGGAAAATGATGGAAGAGAATATTCAAGAAGTGTGAGACAACTACAAGAGGTGTAACATATAAGTAATGGCATTACCAGAGGAGAAGGAAGAATGAGAAAGAAGAATAAATATTTGAAATAGTAATGACTGAGAATTTTCCAAACTTAATGACAGACAGCAAACCACAGATCCATGAAATTTAAGCTCATGAAGCTCAAATCATGAACATCAAGCAGCATAAATACAAAAAAACCCTATATTTAGGCATATAATATTCAAACTGAAGAAAATCTAGGATATTAGGCATATCATATTCAAACTGAAGTAAACCTAAGATATTAGGCATATCATATTCAAACTGAAGAAAATCTGATAAAAAGCAGAAAACATCTTACCTAGAGAGGAACAAGGATAAAACTTTTATCAGACTTCTCTTCAGAAACCATTTAAGCAAGAAGAGAGTAGAGTGAAATATTTAAAGTGTTGAAAGGAAAAAAGACAACCTAGAATTCTGACTTCAGCAAAGGTAAAGGTAAAATAAAAATTTTCTCAATCAAACCAAAATTGGGGAAATTTTTACTAATAGACGTGCCTTACAAGATATATTAGTTTTTTTAGAGAAAGGAAAATAACACAGGTCAGAATATTTTATCTACATAAAGAAAGAGTATAACACTCTTTCTTTAAAAGGAATAAATTAAAGTGAAATAGAATCTTGTATTTTTTAGAATTGATCTAACCAATAACATTTGTTTAAAACAATAACAACAATATATAGCTTATGGGTAAGTGAAATGAATGACACCAGTGTTCTAAGGGATGGGAGGGAGAATTGGGAATACTTTATTATAAGATACTCTTACTACCCATGAAGCAGTATACTGGTATTTGAAAATAGACTTCGATTGTGAAAATTATTTTATAATCTGTGTAATATCAATTATCTATTGTTTTAAAAAAGGCAAAATAAGGTATTTCTACACCTTCTTCATATTCAAGGCCAAGTCTCCCGATCACTTTTCAATTCAGTCTCTTATATACACAGTATTGTCCTTCCAGTTATCAATAACATGGTGATGCAATGTATCTTAAAGGAAGTCATAGAACTAAAACCAAATTGTGCTGGCATTTAACATGGCTTTGGAATTACTATATGTAGTTAATCTACCTTGGACTCTTCCTTTAGGAATTCTGGAATGCTGCTAAACTTGTCTGATGCACCACCTTCTAACTCCTTCCCACATCCATTTGGTTCTTGGGTATAAAAGGACTGGTGCTCTTATTGTGCTCAGGTTTTGCTTTTATACTGCTGAAACCTATTCTATAAGTTTTAATTCATGCACTAGTAATATTTGCACATACAGAGGCAATGATGACGGCTTGATCCTCACATGATACCAATAATTATAAGATACATTCTAATTTTAGAAATATTAAAATTTAGAAAAAAGAGTTCACTGCAGAATTGATGAAACAAAGTAAATTATTTGGATGACTCTTGTGCTTAAACCTCCTGTATTAATCTGTTTTCATGCTGCTGATAAAGAGATACCCAAGACTGGGCAATTTACAAAAGAAAGAGTTTAATGGACTTACAGTTCCATGTGGCTGGAGATGCCTCACAATCATGGTGGAAGGCAAGGAGGAGCAAGTAACATTGTACATGGATGACAGCAGGCAAAGAGAGAGCTTGTGCAGGGAAACCCCTCCTTATAAAACCATCAGATCTCTTGATACTTACTTACTATCATGAGAACAGCATGGGAAAGACCAGTCCCCATGATTCAATTACCCACAACTGGTCCCTCCCACAACACCTGGGAATTCAAGATGAGATTTTGGTGGTGACACAGCCAAACCGTATCATTCTGCCCCTGTCCTCTCCCAAATCTCATGTCCTCATATTTAAAAACCAATCATGCCTTCCCACAGTCCAACAAAGTCTTAAATTATTTGGGCATTAATTCAAAAGTCCACAGTCCAAAGTCTCATCAGAGACAAGGCAAATTCCTTCCACGTTTGAGCCTGTAAAATCAAAAACAAGTTAGTTACTTCCTAGATACAATGAGGGTACAGGCATTGGGTAAATATAGCCATTCTGAAGGGGAGACATTGTCCAAAACAAAGGGCTACAGGCCCCATGCAAGTCCAAAATCCAGTGAGGCAATCAAATGTTAAAGCTCCAAAGTAATCTCCTTTGACTCCATGTCACATCCAGGTCACACTGATGCAAAATGTGGATTCCCATGGTCTTGGGCAGCTCCACCCCCGTGGCTTTGCAGGGTACAGCCCCACTCCTAGCTGCTCTCACAAGCTGGCATTGAGTGTCTTCAGCTTTTCCAGGCACACACTGCAAGCTGTTCATGGATCTACCATTCTGGGGTCTGCGGGATGGTAGCCTTCTTCTCTTGCAGCTCTACTAGGCAGCAGCCCAGTGGGGACTCTGTGTGGGGGCTCCAACCCCACATTTCTCTTCTGTATTGCTCTAGCAGAGGTTCTCCGTGAGTGCCCCCCACCTACAGTAAACTTCTACTTGGATATCTAGGCATTTCCATACATCCTCTGAAACCTAGGCAGAGGTTCCCAAACCTCAATTCTTGACTTCTGTGCATGTGCAAGCTCAACACCACGTGGGAGCTGCCAAAGCTTGGGGCTTGCACCCTCTGAAGCCGCACCCTGAGCAGTACCTTGGCCCCTTTTAGTCATGGCTGGAGTGGCTGGGACAAAGGGCACCAAGTCCCTAGGCTGCACACAGCAGAGGGACCCTGGGCCTGGCCCACAAAACCATCTTTTCCTCCTAGCCCTCCAAGCCTGTAATGGGAGGGGCTGCTGTGAAGACCTCTGACATGCCCTGAAGACATTTTGTTCCTTGTCTTGGTGATTAACATTTGGCTTCTCATTACTTATGCAAATTTCTGCAGCCAGCTTGAATTTCTCCTCAGAAAATGGGATTTTATTTTCTATTGCATTGTCAGGCTGCAAATTTTCCAAACATTATGCTCTATTTGCCTTTTAAAACTTAATTCCTTTAACAGCACCCAAGTCACCTCTTGAATGCTTTGCTGCTTAGAAATTTCTTCTGCAATATACCCTAAATCATCTCTCTCAAGGTCAAAGTTCCACAAATCTCTCTAGTAGGGGCAAAATGCCACCAGTCTGTTTGCTAAAAACATAACAAGAGTTACCTTTGCTCCATTTCCCAACAAGTTCTTCATCTCCATCTGAGACCATATCAACCTGGATTTAATTGTCCATATCATTACCAGCATTTTGGTCGAAGCCATTCAACAAGTCTCTAGGGAGTTCCAAACTTTCCCACATTTTCGTTTCTTCTTCTGAGCCCTCCAAACTGTTCCATCCTCTGCCTGATACCCAGTTCCAAAGTTGCTTCCACATTTTTGGATGTCTTTTCAGCAGTGCCTCACTCTGTTTTTACCAATTTACTCTATTAGTCTGTTTTCAGGCTGCTGATAAAGACATACCTAAGACTGGGCAATTTACAAAAGAAAGAGGTTTAATGGACTTATAGTTCCATGTGGCTGGGGAGGCCTCACAATCATGGTAGAAGGCTGGGAGGAGCAAGTCACGTCTTACATGGATGGCGGCAGGCAAAGAGAGAGAGAACTTGTGAAGAGGAACTCCCATTTTAAAATCCATCAGATCTCATGAGACTTATTTACTATCATGAGAACAGAATGGGAAAGACCTGCCCCCATGATTCAATTATCTCTCACTGGATCCCTCCCGCAACAGACGGGAATTCAAGATGAGATTTCGGTGGGGACACAGCCAAATCAAATCACCTCCCCAGTTGATTGTGTGCTGAGCACTGTGATTTCCCAGTCTGATCTTCTGTAAAGGAAGTCTTTGCTGCCAAGCTCGTGGGAGTGCTCAGAGGACAGTTGGCAGCTGTCCATCCATCTGGGGACTTCATAGTTGCAAAGAGACCCCATGTGCCAAGATAATTCCCCTTTCAGAGTGGCCCACATCCACTGACTGATGGAGATAGGAGTATAAAGGCCTAGCTATGTCTGCTTAGCATGTGACCACTCTTATTGGCCATGTTAGCTCCCTGTGGGTTTGGCTGAAGATGTTGGATCTTGCAGTCCAACTTCTCACTTAGCCCAATTTTGCCTCCCTCCCTACTTCCCACCAGTATTAATCCCAAGGACATTTCCTAATAATCCTCTTATATACTGAACTTTATCTTGGAATCTACTTCCTGGAAAATTCAAAATGTAACAACTTTCTATGGCACTTAGAAAAAAAGTCAAAACTTTGCTGGGTGCGGTGGCTCACACCTGGAATCCCAACACTTTGGGAGGCCAAGGCTAGTGGATCAGTTATGGCCAGGAAGTTGAGACCTGCCTGGCCAACATGGCAAATATCTGTCTCTACTAAAAGTACAAAAATTAGCTGGGGTGAAGGGACATGCCTGTAGTCCCAGCTACTTGGGAAGCTGAGGCATGAGAATCACTTGAATCTGGGAGGTAGAGGTTGTAGCACACTGAATTGCAGCCTGGGTGACAAAGTAAGACTGTCTCAAAACAAAACAAACAAACAGAAAAAAAAACAAAGCTCAACAAAACTCTTTCCAGGGAACGTACAGTTTTCACCCTACTTCTTAGCTTCATCTCCTGCCACTATCTCCCTGGATTCCCAGGTTCTAGACATACTCACTGCTATAAACTCAATTGTGTCACCCTCAAAATTTACATGCAGAAGCCCTAACCTTTAATGTGATGCGGCCATTGGGAAGGATTAGACTTGGATGAAGTTACCAGGGTGGGGTGCTCATGATGGGATTAGTGCCCTTATAAGAAGGGACACCAGAAAGCTTACTTCCTCTCTTTCTCTCTGTCAAGTGGGTACACAGCAAGAAGGCAACCATGAGCAAGCCAAGAAGAGAGCCCTCAAGGGGGAACCAAAAGGCTGGCTGGTACCTTGATCTTGGACTTTCCAGCCTCCAGAATGGTGAGAAATAAATTCTTGTTATTTAAGCCATACCATTTTCTGGTACTTCGTTATTGCATTCTAAGCTAACACAACACCTGCTTTCTACTTTTTGAAAATGTCAAGCTCATTCTCTCTTCTCCCCACCGTTCTTTGCTATGTGTTATTCTTTCTGTTTATGCAGGCCTCCTCTTGAGTGGTGCTTGTTTAGCAAGATCTCTGACCACCACATTCAAATTAGTGCCACTCTCTTATTCTCTTCATAACATTTATAGCACTTATATTAAATCAACCAAATTACCATATTCGATTGTTAATTAATTTGTCACTTATCGGACTGTTTCCCTCACCTCCCTACATAAGAATATCAGTTCCATGAAAGCATGCCATGGTAGCTTAACAAATATTTGTTGAATGAATGAATGAATGAATGAATCATGATTTAGAAAGATGAATACATATATGCTACCACCACCCCACATAGTCTCCTTCTAGGTGATCTGAGAGACCTGAGAAGACTGTTGCTTTAAGCCATGATTCTCTCAGATCTGGCTTGGCTTAGAAGAAGGTATGTACAAGGCCTAATCATTAGCTATTTTATTTCTGTCATTGTTGTGAAGTGCTTGCCCAGTTAAGGTTTAAACACCAATTAGAAGATGCTGCAACAGCCATATTGTGAATTTCTCAGGGCGGTCTGAAAATTAACCCAGTATTTGGGGTGGCAGATGTCACTCAAACTGGGTTGTTTATTTAAAGGACCCTCCTGAAGAAAGCAGTCTGGCCTGGATATCTTTCAGACTGGATTGGAACGAGTCCTGGCCCTTCTGCTTCTGGTGGTTACTGTTCTGAAAGACATCCAATTGCAGCACTCTACAAATAGTTTAGTGAAAAACGCCGAGAGTGTCTCTTTATCTTTATCTTGTGTTCTTGCTAAACTGACTGAGTTCAGTATCAGCTTCTGGAAAGCATTCTAATAATCTCCAAAGTGTTTAAGAAGCATTACTCACATTATCACAGAAACATGTCTTGCTCCAGAAATGTATTTACTGTTCTTTTTAGAAACACAGATGCATTGTAGGTAAATAATACAAAACAGTTACTTTCTTGCCAAGGGAAAATGCTGTTTTTGTATTTATCTGTTTAAGAAGCAAATGAAATCACTCATGCTGGAGGAAGATGTATGATAGATGAAGATCTTAGACTTGCTCGCTTCTTAATCTCTATATTTTTTCATAACTATATTTTCTAGTTTATGGTTTTTTTGGTTTAACTGGGGAAGTCCTATCTTCTTTTAAGTCAGCCCGGTTTTAACAAACAAAAATATATCACCTTAACTCTTCCATGCTTAGGAGTCATGGCTTCTGTTAATTTACCATCTGGCAGCATGCTGGGAAAAAAATGTTTGTGTAAGTCTTGGAATGATGAATTTAATGTCTCAGCATTTAGAGATTGTCCATTACTTTATAAAGTTTTAACTTGTTTGAAATATCAAATTGCGAATGATTACCCTTTGATGACAGAGAATTTGAATGAATTAACAGCGGCAGCAAAGAGCATGCCTCCTTTTGCTTTCTTCCCTCTATTTAATGATATAACAGCCATACCATTTACAATTAGATGGTCATTTTCAAAACGGCAATTTTTTTTGTTTGTTTTTTTGAGACATAGTCTCTGTCACTAAGGTTGGAGTGTGGTGGTTTGATCATGACACGCTGCAGCCTTGAACTCCTAGGCTCAAGTTATCCTCCCACCTCAGCCTTCCTACTAGCTGGTACTACAGGCTGGCACCACCATGCCTGGCTAATTTGTGTGTGTGTGTGTGTGTATATCTATATATCTATATATCTATATATCTATATATCTATATGTAGTAGATACAGGGTTTCATCATGTTTCCCAGGCCAGTCTTGGACTCCTGAGCTTAAGCAATTCCTTGCCTCGGCCTCCCAAAGTGCTGGTATTACAGGTGTAAGTCACTGCATGTGGCCTGGAATGGCAATGTTTTAAGTATGCTGACTCACTCTTGTTGCACCTCAACTACACGTGCATGATTTAATGTATCTCCTGCGGTTGAAGCAATTTAACCTTCAAGTTATTGATGGAAATCTATAAAACACTTAACATGAGCCAAGTGCCTGGCCCATGGTATGTACTCAAGAAATGAATATTCAGTGAATGTGCCCTACTTCTTTAATTCTGTTTCCAATATTGAAATTGCATGTAAATTCCACTGAGACTCACTGCTCTGGAGGTTAGGGTGGGGAGAGGCATTTTCAATCAGGATCTTCCCAGTATATTTGTCAAAGAGCTCTAAGTGAAGTCAAAGCAGCAGGCTAAGGTAGAAACCCTTGATATTGTTATTGGATTCATCTTGGATATAGAAGGAGGGGAAAGTAGTTTAATGTGGGAGTTCTGCTGATTCTCAAAGGAGCTTTTCTCTTCTGTGCATAGGCCTAGAGTCTATGGAGACCCAGGTGTTTGAGTTGGTTTGAAATGAGTGTGCAGATTTCTGAGCCCCAGGCATTCCTTGTTCTGCTGTGTAGTTTCATAGAAAAAATCCAAGAATGAGCCAGTGGGAGGTTTTGAGGTTGATAGAAGCTACATTTTGGGCTCAGCTGTATGAAAATAGGGAACAGTAAGAATTGCTGGCCCACTGATGTGGTATTGAATCTGTGTGGCATATGTTATCTGACATCACAGTCCTGGAACACTCCTAATGGCTGCCAGAAAAATACAAAATCTAATGGAAAAGTAACCCACTGAACCAGAATGAATCAGCTGTTCATTCCTCCTCTATTGGAATTTATCTTAAAAATGGAAATTAAGCCTGAATGCATATAATTTAAAAACTCAAAGCAAGAAATAGAAAAGCTTTTAAAGGATCGTTAATCTCTCCCTCTTGCGTATCTAGTTAGTTACGTAGATTTTATGAAAGAATTTGGAATATAGATGAATCTTTAACTTACAGTTGTTCTTTTTTGAAGAGATCTATTGTTCTCATCTAAATGGTTCAATGTTTCATTGACACTCATTAATCTCTGTTACATCCTGTGAGTTAGGTAAGTGGAAAATGTTTTCCTTCCACTTGTACAACACAAAGTCCTATGGTGAACTCCTCTATTAATTTCCACATTCACCCTCTGGGCATAGAAGCTAAGTATCCATTAGCTGTGCACTCCACCTCCCTCTTCATCTCTCTACCTGAATCAGAGACAGTTCACTTTTTATGAAAAACTGGTTTTGGCATGGGGTCATGATTAACGTATTTGCATGATTGTTGCTGGCACAGAGCATGATGGTTAGACATGTGCACTGCATTTACCTCTTACAAAAGGTGGAATAATGTAAATGACATATAATCATAAGACTGATATGAAGATTAAGTGGGATTTATAGAAAACATCAAAGTTCCTGGCACACGCTAAGTGTTTCATATGAATGTTCATCAGAAATCCCAATACTAATGGTCTAGAGCTGGCTGTACTTTCTAAAGATGTTAATTGGGTTTTTAAGTTGTAAGTATTTTTAAAATTATAATGTCTTAGTTCAGGCTGCTATAACCTAATACCATGGAGTGGATGGCTTCAGCAACAGAAATTTATTTTTCATGGTTCTGAAGGCTGGGAAGTCCAAGATCAAGGTGCCAGAAGATCTGGTATCCTGGTGTGCAGATGGCTGATTCCTTGTATTCTTACAGAGTAGAGAGCAGAGAGCTAGAGCAAGCTCTCAAGTATCTTTTTCTAGGGGCATTAGTCCCATTCATGAGAGTTCTACCCTCATGACCTGTGTACCTACTAAAGGCCCCACCTCCAAATTACCATCACATTGAAGATTTGGATTTCAATGTATGTATTTTGAAGGGACATATTCAGTTCATGTGAAAAGAATAAATTTCTTCATTTGAATATAATACATAGAAAGCACATTGCAATAGAATATGAATAGTTTTTTTTTTTTTGTTTTTTTTTTTTTTTTTTTTTTTTTTTTTTTTTTTTTTTTTTTTGAGATGGAGTCTCACTCTGTTGCCCAGACTGGAGTGCAGTGGTGCAATCTTGGCTCACTGCAACCTCCAACTCCTGGGTTCAAGCAATTCTTCTGCCTCAGCCTCCCGAGTAGCTGGGACTACAGGCGTGCACCACCATGCGTGGCTAATTTTTGTATTATTAGTAGAGATGGGGTTTCACCATATTGGCAAGGCTGGTCTGGAACACCTGACCTTGTGATCCACCTGCCTCAGCCTCCCAAAGTGCTCTGGGATTACGAGTGTGAGTCACTGTGCCCGGCCATCTCTTTTCTTAATATTATATTATATTATTTGTCTATTGTCTTTCACCATTTCATACGATCAGTGACTTCCAAAAATTTCAATTGAAAGGAGTGTGTAGTGAACTTGAGAGTATAGGACAATGAGATATGTAACTGCCCATGTTCCATTGCTACTTTGAGCAGAATCCTTGGGAAACACTATGGAGTGATGGAGAAAACACCATCTGGGGAGTCAGATGACCTGCTCTCCATCCCAGCTCATCAGGGAGTCTCTGAGACAAACACTTATCAGGTTAGAATTTGAAGCTCTTTATCTGTAAGGCAGAAAAAATGGTAATACTTGCTGTATAAACCTCATGAGGTTGCTGTAATGTCCCAATGAGATAATATATGGGAAAGTACTCTGAAAACTCTAACCATTTTAAAAGTAAAAGCATCACTGTGGGTGGAGACTCATAAGTAGATTCTTCCTAAAAAACGTAGTCAAAAGGAAGTGGTTGTTTTAGAGAATCTTCCACATATGATGACATTATTCACTACTGTCATTTGAAATTTTACAAAACAAGTTATTAGTTTCTTGATACATTAAACAATTTTAATCTGTTTTCACTTTATGAGATCCCAACTTTAGTGACCTTTTAAACCAGAAACTTCTACCATATTACTGGGAAAAGTGAGAAACCTAGTTCATAGATTTAGAACAGTTGTAATTTTAGCTAACTCTGAATACAAATGTACAGGAGACATTGCAGTTTCAGTTGCCCAATACCTAGCATTAGAAAGTAAAAATTTAGACCAAATTCCTAGACAGTATGTCAATAATGAATAAAGCTTGATTCCTTTTTTTTTTTTTTTTTTTTTGAGACAGAGTCTCACTCTGTTACCCAGGCTGGAGTGCAGTGGTGCGATCTTGGCTCATTGCAACCTCTGCCTCCCGGGTTCAAGCAATTCTCCTGCCTCAGCCTCCCAAGTAGCTGGGACTACAGGCACATGCCACCACATCCAGCTATTTTCTACTAAAAATATAAAGCTTGATTCTTAACTGAACAATGTATAACAGTGTTAGAACACACAGATGACTATGTTAGGATTAATAAATGGTGTTGAATTATCAGACTGCAAAACAAATTGCTGTGATTTTTGGAGACACAAATGTTATTAGCTTGTACATGTTAGAAATTATGTGCATCTATATACCATGCTTTCATTCAACAAATATTTTTCTGATCACGTTCTATATGGCCAGCACTGTGTTAAGTCCTAGGGATACAGAGGAATACATAGTACCGTCCCTCTATTTTGGTAGTTGTAACCAAGGTAAATCATGGAGTGTGTTTAAAAAATTGTATACAATTCTAGGATTCAGATTCAGTAGCCTGCAGTGCAAACTGGGAAAGTAGAGTAAGAAACACATCGCTCATAATAGAAATAGCTTCCCTGAGATTTTGATGTGTCACTCTGGTTAATAATCACCAATCATCACCACTAATAGGTGGGGACAGACACAGCATGGTAAAAACAATTTCTGAGATGTGGACAGGATATTAGGGAAAGCCAAGTAGGGACATTTCATGTGTCCTCAGAGGGAGCTGAGTAAGGATGGATTCTGGGGAAGGTGACTCCTAACCTTTCCAAATATTTTTTCTAATCACAAACCTAATGCAGTAAACCAATGAAGAACACGAGAAGCAAAAGTCATCCATTATTTACAGTTTTGATATTCTTAAATTTTGCTATTACATATATAGAGTAAATTTTCTTTTCTTAAATATTCCATTTTTAATTGTATAGATTTTTGAATTTAAGATCTTTAATCACTCTGTAATTCAGGGAAATATGTCATAATTACCTTCAAGTATTTCTCTCATCTATTTCTTTGTTATTTCTGGGATTTCTATTATGTATATGTTGGCATCAAATTCTGTTCTTCGTATCTCTTAATTTTCATCTCTTATTCCTTCTTAGAGTTTATAGATTCTGCAATTTATTCATTTATTACGTTCTGTTTTCAACTATCATATTGAGTCTAAGAAGGGATAAGAGATGAATATTCAATATTCAGTATTTCTACTTGGCTTTTCTTTTTGACTTTGAGTTCCTGTTTCATATGAGCACTAACCTGTCCTATTAGTTTGAGAATTTAATTCTTATTCTTAATCTTACATTGTGTAATAAAGCTCTTCTTTGTAGTAAATGCACTTGGAATTAGTTATACATCGCTACAAAAAAATTAATGACAAATTATCTTAAAATATAGTGGTTTAAGAAACAGTAATTTTTTTTTTTTTTTGCCTTTCATGATTTCTGTGGGTCAGGAATTCAGACACTGTACAGGGATATGACTTGTTTCTACTCCACCTTGTTGGAGACCCCAGCTGGAAGGCTTGAAGCTTGGGGACTAAAATCGTGTGAATTGCACTCACTTGCATTTCTGGTGGTTGGCACAGGTGTTACCTGGAGGACTAACTGGGGCTATTTACAAGAATCCATGTGTGACCTCTCTATGTGGCTTGAGATTCCTCACAACATGGTAGCTGAACTCCATGCATGGGAATATGGTACGATTTGTTGGGGGTGGGGGTGGGGGGGAGAGAGAGAAAGAGAGAGAGAGAGAGAGAGAGACAGAGAGAGAGAGAGAGAGAGAGAGAGAGAGAGAGAGAGAGAGAGAACCTGGCAGAATTGTATTTCTTTTTTTTTTTTTTAATTTTTTTTTTTTTTTAAAGAAGCAGGCTATTGCTATGCTATGTTGCCCAGGCTGGTCTGGAACTACTGTCCTCAACCGATCCTCCCATTATGTACCCCCCACCCCCAAGTAGCTGGGATTGTAGTCTATAGACATGTACCTGTATTCTTTTCTTGACCTAGCCTTGGAAGTCACATAACATCACTTTTGTTCTACTCCATTGTTTGATGTAGGCAGGAGTCTCTGCCCAATTCAAGAGGAAAGAACATAGACCACATATCTTGGTGGGAGGAATGTCAATTACATTGTAAGATGAGCATGTGGGAATGCATAAATATATAGGTGTGGGCATCTTTGTGAAACACGATTGTTCACATATTCCTTATTGTCTAGCTATTTTTGCCTATGAGCTCAGCTTCCCCTGAGGCTGTAACTATACTTTCTGTAATATATGAGGAGGCGTGGGGAACCTAAGTGCTAGCTTGTGCATCTTTTGGTGAGTTTAAGGCAAAAAAAAAAAAAAAAAAAAAGATGCACTCTTTCTTTTTGTACAGGTGGAAGTTTCCAGAAGATTACTCTTTTGTTTTCCTATAAGAGATTTTAATAGATTAGTACTTTGGATTCAAGGTTTCTCCTTTCATTACTATTTGATTCATAATTAAAACATTTTCCTAGGAATTCAACAGTCCAAGCTAGTTCTCTACCTGTCGAGAACCAGAGGTTACCCATTATCCTTATTTTTCTAAATAGTTTGGAATTTTAGTTTTGTTTTCTTCTTTGCCCTAGGAATTATTTAGTACAGTGTGGTTTTGTTTTCTAAAATTTTTGATTGGGTTTCAAAATTTATACTTCAAAAGTTTTTCTTTTTTTAAAAAAATTATTAAACTTTAAGTTCTGGGATACATGTGCACAACGTGCAGGTTTGTTACATAGATATACTTGTGCCATGGTAGTTTGCTGCACCCATCAACCTGTCTTCTAAGTTTTAAACCCCACATGCATTAGGTATTTGTTCTAATGCTCTCCCTCCCCTTGCCCCCTACCCCCAACAGGCCCTGGTGTGTGATGTTCCCTTCTCTGTGTCTATGTATTGTCATTGTTCAACTCCCATGTATTTGTGAGAACATGAGGTGTTTGGTTTTCTGTTCCTGTGTTAGTTTGCTGAGAATGATGGTTTCCAGCTTCATCCATGTCCCTGAAAAGGATATGAACTCATCCTTTTTTATGGCTGCATAGTATTCCACACTGTATATGTGCCACATTATCTTTATTCAGTCTATCATTATGGGCATTTGGGTTGGTTCCAAGTCTTTGCTATTGTGAATAGTGCTGCAATAAACATACATGTGCATGTGTCTTTATAGTAGAATGATTTATAATCCTTTGGATAGATACCCAGGAATGGGATTGCGGGGTCAAATGCTATTTCTGGTTCTAGATCATTGGGAATGGCCACACTGTCTTCCATAATGGTTGAACTAATTACACTTCCACCAACAGTGTAAAAGTATTTCTATTTCTCCACATCTTCTCCAGCATCTGTTGCTTACTGGCTTTTTAACGATTGCCATTCTGACTGGCGTGAGATGGTATTCCATTGTGGTTTTGATTTGCATTTCTGTAATGACCAGTGATGATGAGCTTTTTTTCATATGTTTGTTGGCCGCATAAATGTTTTCCTTTGAGAAATATCTGCTCATATGCTTTGCCCACTTTTTGATGGGGTTGTTTTTTTCTTGTAAATTTGTTTAAGTTTCTTGTAGATTCTGGATATTAGCCATTTGTCAGATGAATAGATTGCAAGAATTTTCTCCCATTCTGTAGGTTGCCTGTTCACTCTGATGATAGTTTCTTTTGCTGTGGAGAAGCTCTTTAGTTCAATTAGATCCCGTTTGTCAATTTTGGCTTTGGTTGCAATTGCTTTTGGTGTTTTAGTCATGAAGTTTTTCCCATGCCTATGTTCTGAATGGTATTTCCTAAGTTTTCTTCTAGGGTTTTTATGGTTTTAGGTTTTATGTTTAAGTTTTTAATCTACCTTGAGTTAATTTTTGTATAAGGTGTAAAGGAGGAGTCCAGTTTCAGTTTTCTGCATATGGCTAGCCAGTTTTCCCAGCACTATTTGTTAAATAGGGAATTCTTGCTTGTTTTTGTCAGGTTTGTCAAAGATCAGATGGTTGTAGATGTGTGGTGTTATTTTTGAGGCCTCTGTTCTGTTCTATTGGTCTATATATCTGTTTTGGTACCAGTACCATGCTGTTTTGGTTACTGTAGCCTTGTAGTATAGTATGAAGTCAGATAGTGTGATACATCTAGCTTGGTTCTTTCTGCTTAGGATTTTCTTGGCTATATGGGCTCTTTTTTGGCTCCATATGAAATTTAAAGTAGTTTTTTCTAGTTCTGTGACGAAATTCAATGGTAGCTCAATGGGAATAGCATTGATTATTTTTTTTTCTTTTAGCAATCTACATGTGATTGTATTTTTTATCATATGACTTTGGTCCCATTGCCATAACTGTTTGGACTAGAGGTATCTGAAACTAACTTATAAATCTACAGACTGAATACCAGTCTATGTGGTGGCATGAAAAATAAAATGAGTTGAGCCAATTTATCTCTTTTGCAAGTTTGAACTAAGAAAATCTAAGTAAATAATCCAGATAGCCTTGCAATTGTTGGTTGAAAAATTCATAAAGAAGAATCAAAGCCCTATCACTTTTGATGTGGTACCTTACAGACTAAGTAAAGAGGGAACATGATCTAAGAGTAAGTAGAGGACACCAGTTGGTAACTAAGGGTCATACTGCAGGAGAGAGAACTTGCCGCCTGTGTAGAAGGTAGAACAAGTAAGGTTAATAGCGTCTCAGTTACTGGTGTCATTACAGTCCAACACTATGAAAATGCTTAATATAAACATTTATTTTTAATTTATTTACTTTACTTACACATTTGTTCATTTATTTTCTTGACGTAATTTCTTGAGATAAAATTTTGTTACAACTAAAACAGTGTAGTCTGAAGGCTTGATAGAAGTTTTTCTTTATTTTATATGTTTGGTTCTCTTGGGGAGGGTGTGGTGATTAGATACCCTTGCTCATTTCTTCTACCTTTGTGAAGATTACCTGAGAAGTGCGCATGCATGCTTGAAGGGTAGATGGGAGAATATTCAGGCAAGGAAAGTAGTGTTGAGAAAGGCACAAAAGCAAGGAGCAGCAGGATGTGTCTTGGCAGTTAAAGCAGTTTGTTGTTTTGTGAATATGAATTAAGAAGCAAATAGCAGGAAGAAATGAGGTCTTCTGCTTCCATGTAAAGCAGAATAATGTTTTGAAATGTTGATTTGTGTTTTGTTCTTGCTGATATTCAGATATACAGATTAGATGCATTTTCCTTCCCCTCTCCATTCAGTTAGCTCATTCCTTTGTTCGTTCCTTTCACCAACAACTGTATCACTCTCCAGCCACGTCCCCACTCCTATAACTTCTCCATCCCTTCTTTCACTACCTCCTCCCAGGCAGCCGACAAACCATCTCGTTTACCTCACTTGAAAATCAAGAAAAAAATAACATTCCTTTCTCTCCATTTGACACCTTTTAGTCTTCACCAAACACATTGAAAAAAATAGTCTAGACTCACTTTGTCTCTTCCCAATCAGCCATTAACCTCTTGCACTCCAGTTTCTGACTCTATGACTTAAAGTACCTGACACATTGTATTATAGTTTATTTTATCCCCTCCTAGACAGTGTGTGCCTTAGAAGGAGGACTGTCTCTCAGCATATGTAGTATCTGGCACAAAATGTGTACTTAAGAAAATCAACAAACATTGTATGATGAAGCCTTATTCATTCTTCACTTAAGCTTACAAAACTAAATTTATATTTCCTTGGCTTAGATGGTGACAGAAATGCAATATACCTTTTTCTAGGGTTATTTTATATATCCACATTTTACTTCCTTTTTCTTAAAATTCAGTTGGATTGTCTGCCCCTCTGTCTGTCTGTGTATCTCTCTGTCTGTATATACTCACCTACCTTTCTTCCTGACATGTATCTATTATCTAAAAATGATAGATTATACATCCATGTTTATTTAAACCATGAATTTTTATCAAGTTTACATAAATTGTCTTAATAATTATATACTCTGATGATTCTCAACCCAAGGTAATTTATACTACAGATGCAGGTAAATGGTACTTTCCCATTAAGATAATGTTCCCATTAATACAGGAATAGAGCACCAGCATCACATAGGCCAAAGTGGCTGAGGAGGTTGGACAGAACATAGTAATCACTTGCTACTCCTGCACAAAGTGTTTGTGTCACGTTATTTCATCTCTAAAAAGAGGATACTGCTCATCTTCTTTTAGCAGTTTTAGGGGGCTGGGTGCAGTGTAATCCCAGAAATTTGGGGGGCTCAGGTGGGAGGATTGCTTAAGCCCAGGAGTTCAAGACTACATTAGGCAACATAGGAAGACCCCATCTCTACAAAAAATTTAAAAATCGGGCATGGTGGGTGCATAGCTATAGTCACAGCTCCTTGGGAGGCTGAGGCAAGAGGATTGCTTGTGCCCTGGAGGTGCACCCTTGGGTGCAGTAAGTTATGATTACACCACTGCCCTCCAGCCTGGGCAACAAAGTGAGACCCTTTCTCAAAAAATAAAATCAAAGAGAACATTGTGTGTGGTACCAATAGCAAAATAAATAAAGAAGTTACCTTATCTGGGGATATTTTTCTAATGGGAACATATACATAAGCATATCACCAGAAAAATGTACACACAATAATTTGGGGGTTGTGTCCTCCACCAAACAATTGTTGAAATTATTATGAGATCTTGAGTGAGATGCAATTTATCAGGAAAGGCTCTATGGAAGAGGTCAATTTTAAATCATGTTAAGTGCTTGCATCTTTATTCAAGAGAAAGAGGGCCTGACTTTGAAGGAGAGAAAGGACTTCAGGATAGAAAGAAAGGTATGTTAGCTCACAATGAAAGTGAGCAAGCTGGTAGACAGTTTTGATGTTGCCAGTTATTATCGGCAGAGACAGAGTTCTAGATCATTTCTTAGCTGAGAGAAAAGTGCTGAAAATGAGTACACACTGACAGGCAGAAAATTTGAGTCTTGAAATACAATTATGTATATAAGACTGAAAAGGAAAAGAAATAGGCTGGGCGTGGTGGCTCACACCTGTAATCCCAGCACTTTGGGAGGCCGAGGCAGGTGGATCAAGAGGTCAAGAGATCGAGACCATCCTGGCCAACATGGTGAAACCCTGTCTCTACTAAAAATACAAAAATTAGCTGTGCGTGGTGGCGTGCCCTGTAGTCCCAGCTACTCAGGAGGCTGAGGCAGGAGAATCGCTTGAACCAGGGAAGCGGAGTTTGCAGTGAGCCAAGATCATGCCATTGAACTCAAGGCTGGCAATAGAGCAAGACCCCATTAAAAAAAAAAAAAAAAGAAAAGAAAGAAATGTAAGTATGTGACATAGTACATGACCATGAAGAAGAATAACAATGTAATGAAGTTTTATGTTTCTGATCTAATCATGATGCTCATGGGGACATTGGGCTGGGTCCTGACAAAACCTTTGTACCTGATAACAAAAGGAATGGGCAAGACATTAGAGTAGAGATGTTATTTAGAAAACCAAATGTGTCATCCTATGAGACAGAAAGAGAGAGGGAGACAGAGAGATAGATAATAGAATTTGGGAAATTATTATTTAGAAGTAGTATTGAACAAAATGGGTAACTGAGTTACTTTGGAGAAAGAGAATGGGACAGAAAAATGAGCATCTTGCAGCAACACCACAGTGACTAGGCTCTTTTCTTTCTAGGAAAGTCAGGAAAAGTCCCCACAGTAAATGGTTTTCTTGAGGTTTGCTGAGGTTTCTTAAAATAGTTGCCTTCAATTCTTTGAGCGATCACACATCTCCATTATTGTAGGGTAGAGCTTTAGTGCCTTATTGCCCATTTGGTGAGGTCACATTTCCCTGAATATTCTTGAGACTTGTGGACATGTGACAATGTCTACACATTGAAGGATTAGGAATTTATTTGAGTCTTCATGGTTTGTCTTTGTGCCTGTCCTTGTTCAGGGGGCCTCCAGGGATTCTAATCAGACTGATCTGTGTTTCCTGAGGCCAAGATCACTGCAGTCATCACAGCACTAGAGGATACCCCTTGCCCAGGCTTGCTGAGAGCCTTGAGAAGTCTCTGGGGTTGATGTGACTTTCTGCTCAGGTGGACCTGGGGAAGATTCAAAGAGGATACTGGGGCTGTATGGGAACACTGACCAAGGTTGTGAGTCTAGAAGACTGCCCTGGTCGTTCAGACAGGTGTGCCTCCCAGCAGATCTCTGAACAGACAGATGGGTCCCCAATTGCAGTGAGAGTGGCCAGAGCTGAGATTGGGCTCCTTTGGGATCTGCTGGATAGCCTGTCTTGTAGGCTCAGACAGGCACATGACTCTTGGCAGTAAATACTTATCTTAAAGATTTGAGTACAAAGGGAGACGAAGCTCTAGGGCACTTGGTAAACTACACAGAAGTGTAATATATGGCCTCGGTTCTCAAAGTGTGGTCCCCAGACCAGCATGCTCATCAGTGCCCAGGAATTTGTTAAATATGCAAGTTGTCTGGCCCCTCCCCAGACCTACTGAATCAAAAGCTCTGGGATGGGGCCCAGCAGTCTGTGTTTTAACAAGGCCTCCATGCAATGGTGAGACATACAAAGTTTGAGTGATATTGATTTAAGATGTAGCATGTGCTCATTCCTGTTTCAATACATCACTAACTGTGAAAGAGAGTCCCTAGAGATGGAGATTGCAGGATATTAATGTAAGCAATTCTGCAAAGAGAATGCATTCATGAGAGGTGACTGAGAGGAATCTTTGTGAGAAGAAGCACGAGAGAATGTTTTTGCTAAGAAAATGCCTTCTTTCAAACCTAGGGGTAGGGAAAACATGAAATTATATCAGCGATGGGGTTTTAATATACTTTGTTATAGTATAATTAAAGAAAACTTGTGAATGGTGCTAATAAGAGGATATCTAAAAGCTTCTTTCCCCTCCCTTCCTGTAGCAAACATTTTCTCAGCAATGTGGGGCAAAAGATTCTTTTTCTATTTGTTTGTTTTGTTTTGTTTTTAGAGATTCCTTTGTAAACTGTAAGAGAGTAGTACTTTTTGTCCCCAATACAGCTGTTACCTTCTTAAGGCTTTTCTCAGATTAGAAGATACAAAAGTTGGTGTGTTGATCCTTGCAAAGGCCACATGTAAATACTGAACACATTTGAGTCTGGAGATTTAATTGAACATCAGTCAGGATTTGCCTTTTCTAAAATGTTAAAGGATCACCAGTTTGTGAGCACTAAAGCCAATATATTCAGGAATAATTGTGGCTGACATATTCCATTTAAGAATTTCAGGGGAGAGAATAAATTAGAGCATATTGCAATGGGTTAAAAATAAGTTCATATCATTTTTTGTGCTATCTGAGATAAAATCAAGCTTGATAAGGAAACAATTCTTTGAGGGTTGATAAGTACCTATAACTACCTAACTGTAACCCTACCTAATTTTTTAAAAAAATGTATTTAGGGGGTACAAGTGCATTGTGTTACTTGGACTCATTGTATAGTGGTGAAGTCTGGGCTTTTAGTGTACCCATCACCCAAATAGTGAACATTGTACCCAATAGGAAATTTCTCAACCCTCACTTCCCTTCCACCTTCCTGCCTACCCACCTTTTCTGGTCTCGGATGTCTATTAGTCTTCTCCATCCGTCCCTGTGTACCCATTGTTTAGTTCCCGGGTGTAAGTGAGAACATTGAGTATTTGACTTTCTGTGTCTCAATTATTTCACTTAGGATAATGGCCTCCAGTTCCATCCATGTTGCTGCAACAGACATGATTTCATTATTTTCTATGGCTGAGTAGTATTCCGTGGTGTGTGCCTGCACACACACACACACACACACACACAAACACACACACACACCATTTTCTTTATTCAATCCTCCATTGATGGACACACTTAGATTGATTCCATGTAATTGCTATTGGGAATAGTGCTGCAATAAACGTATGAGTGCAGGTGTCTTTTTGGTACAATGATTTCTTCCCCTTCTGGCATATACCCAGTAGTGAGATTGCCAGATAGAACAGTAGTTCTACTTTTAGTTCTTTGAGAATTCTCCATACTGTTTTCTGCAAAGGTTGTATTAATTTACATTCACACCAACAGTGTATAAGTGTTCCCTTTTCTCTACATCTGCACCAACATCTGTTGTTTTTTGACTTTTTGATAACAGCCATTCTGAGTGGCATAAGATTGTATCATCCTGTTAACCCTAGTTTATAAAATAAAATTTGTTGAAAAATAATATAGGAACCTAAAAGAGGACAAGAAACTAAGTGTAGAGCTTGATGAATTAGCACAAAGTGGATACACCTGTATAACCACAATGCAGAACAAGAAGAACAGAAACAGCACCCAGATGTTCTCCTTGTTGTCACTTTTCCCTGAGTGTCATCTGCTTTGAGCTATAACATTGTAGATTTGTTTTGCCTGCTCTTGAAGATGTATATTAATTTGTCATATAGTGAATATTCTTTAGTTCTGCCTTCTTTTGCTCATCCCTGTTTGTGAAATTCATCCTTGTTGAATATAGTAGTTCATGTATGTTCATAGATGTGTACAATTATTTTTATATTTTAAAAGAAAAATTATCATATTAACAAAAATTGGGAAAATAGAGGTTTAAAAACCCCTGATAATATCCAGATATATATATATATAATAATAATTTTGATAAACATAATCTCAGGTTGATTTTCCCAAAGTTGATGCCTAAGACTAGGATGTGAGAACAGGTGGTTTATTTTGGAGATGATCCCAGGAAACAGCAACAGGAAAGTATAGAAAAGAGACCAGGAAGGGAATATGGGGTGATTACTGATCTGACTTCTGCTTTTGGCAGCTGGAGCTCAATTCTGCTACAGATTTGGCAGTTGGTTTACAAATCACCCAGAATTGCTTCACCCAAAGGACAAGGAAGCTGAGACATTTATCCACCAACTTCCACATTCATTGGAAGCTGTTCCCCATGGTGTAACCTCCCTGATATCTCTAGCTTTACCTGCACATAGGCAGAATGCATTCCCACAGTTGCAGAAAACTCCCAGGTAGAGAGTGGCAGGTACTTTCACTGCTGGTGGGCCCTGCAGTTGAAAGTGGGTCCCAATAATGAATTATTAGTTTGTCGGGGGAACCTGCCCCCAATATTTCAACATAGGTTTTTTCTATTTTCCATAAGTGTCGGCCAGCTGAGAAATAAATAGAAAGAGTACAAAGAGAGGAATTTTACAGCTGGGCCTCCGGGAGTGACATCACATATCAGTAGGACTGTGATGCCCACCTGAGCCTTAAAGTCAGCAAGTTTTATTAAAGATTTCAAAAGGGAAGGTGGTGCAAGAACAGGGAGTGTGTCACAAGATCACATGCTTCAAAGGGCAAAAAGAAGAACAAAGATCACATGCTTCTGAGGAAACAGGACAAGGGCAAATTCAGAACTACTGATAAGGGTCTATGTTCAGCTGTGCACGTATTGTCTTGATAAACATCTTAAACAGCAGAAAACAGAGTTTGAGAGCAGAAAACCAGTCTGACCTCAAATTTACCAGGGCAGGGTTTTTTCCCCACCCTAATAAGCCTGAGGGTACTGCAGGAGACCAGGGCATATTTCAGTCCTTATCTCAACCGCGTAAGACACTCCCAGAGCGGTCATTTATAGACCTCCCCCCAGGAATGCATTCCTTTCCGAGGGTCTTAATTATTGATATTCCTTGCTAGGAAAATAATTTAGCGATATCTTCCCTACTTGCACATCTGTTTATAGGCTCTCTGCAAGAAGAAAAATGTGGCTGTATTCTGCCCAACCCCACAGGCAGTCAGGCCTTAAGGTTGTCTTCCCTTGTTTCTTGAAAATTGCTGTTATTATGTTCTTTTTCAAGCTGCACTGATTTCATATTGTTCAAATACACAAGTTTTACAATCAATTTGTACAGTTAACACAGTTGTGGTCCTGAGGTGATGTACATTCTGAGCTTATGAAGATAACAGGATTAAGAGATTAAAGTAAAGACAGGCATAAGAAATTATAAAAGTATTAATTTGGGGAACTGATAAATGTGCATATTAAAATGAAATCTTCACAATTTATGTTTAGAGATTGAAGTAACGACAGGAGTAAGAAATTATAAAAGTATTACTTGGGAACTGATATATGTCCATATTAAAATGAAATCTTCACAATATATGTCCCTTTGCCGTGGCTCCAGCAGGTCCATCCATTCAGGGTCCCTGACTTCCCGCAACACTAGTTGGCAGGTAGCTGTATCCAAACTCACAATGAAGGAACATAAGTGCTTGAATAATCATCTTTATATCTTGGAGAGCATGCTGTTTCTAATATGCACATATTCACTTTCTTGTGGTCTAGGTTGGATTTTTGTCTTGCTCCATGGCTAAGTGTTAGCCACAAGCCCCAAGGAGTCAGAACTGTTTAATTACAGCAGTGATGCTCTATTGCAAATTCCTGGTTTACTTTGATAATTAGCTGTTTGCACTTGGCCTCTTAAAAAGCACTGGCCTAAAAATCAATCAGGAAGTTTATATGAAAAAATGGAATTGTAAAGGCTATACTATTCCATCTATTGGAATTTTAATAATTTGGTCTTTTGTAAAGAATGGGGTTGAAACTGACCTTCAATTCTTGATGAAAGACTATTACTATGTTCGCATGAGTTTTAAATTTAGATGTAACAACTCACTTGTGTTATTTGGAAAGCTTAGAAGAAATGTTTTTAGTTTGTGAAAGTAAGGTGTATAAAATAAATAAAATTCTTTATGTACTTCAATTTCCTTTTTACTATCTAGAAAGCATTTGGAGACTATGCCCATGAACACTGCATATTATTGATTATCCATAATGGATATTATTCAGAATTTGGTTTTAAACGATTGCCCCTACTTCACATATACTCCCAGCTGCTACATTAGTCATCAGAACTATTCAGGGGTGAAAACATTTTAAGAATCATAGACTTTCTGTTGAGGTAGCCTATCATATTTTAAGACAGGCATAATCATGATAAAGTTATTTTCTATTGAATAGAAATTCACCCTTTGTAGTTCTCAGTCTCTTCCATCTTCACACAGAGGCAATCTAGAACAATTCTCTTTATTCCTTCCTTGAAAGCAGGCACAGATGGATGACTGTCTCAGCCCTCCTTTCCCACTTAAACAATCTTTTTAAAGGCTGATCTTTGAATTGTTCATAAGGACATGGCATTGCATTCTTTTTTCTGCTTTCTTTTGGTTAAACATAAATTGGTGATGACGTTTTGGTAATAAGTGATCTAGAACCAAAACCAAAACCAAAACCAATACTCTAAGTGTGTCCTCGTATGAAATATGGTAGAACTAGTGACTCTCATAGTTTTTGAAGTTGTTTCTTGATATGGGGAAGGTTGAATCAGGAAATCTCTGGTTGGAGACAAACTATAATAAAGAGTTTCAAATTTTACATGTGCAATGGGAATCATGAGAGGTTTTAGGAGGAAATTATAAAATCAGGTGCATCTGTTAGAAAAGAAACGTTGGTAGCAGTAAAATATCTATATTACAAAGGAAAATAACAATTTTGGACTGAACTTATTCTACTTTTATATTGTTTATAGGTTTGATCAATAAGCAATCAATGTCTTACATCTATGACATATTATATACACATGTTGAGCAGGAACAGGAGGAAGATAGAGTCCTGCATGGTCCACCAAGCTCTCCCTTCCAAGTCACTTAAACCTTCTTAATAAAAGTATGATCATTCAGCCACTCACTCTCACCTCGTGTATCTTTGTCTTGTACATAGGGCTGCTAATAAAAACAATGACTGATTGCACATCATAAATGATAAAAATGGTGGACACTCTTCTACACACTCTATCAATGTTAACTGATTTGCTCCTTCACTCTTTGAGATAGTATTATTTTCATCATCATTTTAAAATGACAATGTCAGGAGCAGAGAATTTAAATAAGGTGTTCAACATCTTACAACTAGTAAGTGGCAGAGCTGCACTGCAGCTCAGAGGTTTGACTGCAGTGTGTCTGTTCTGAACTTCTTCATTATGCTATTTCAGTAGAGCTAGGACAATGTAGAATAAATGTCATCTAACTTAATCTCATAGAAAGTAACCCCTACTTCACGGCCTGTTGTCATAGATGTTTATATTACTTGTGAGCAACCTCATTACATGGGAATAACGACCGAAAGATAGAAATAGCAAGTCTAGAATAGCAACCTGGATAGCTTGCTGCTGTTTTGAGAGTAAATATGTTTCAATTAAGAAACATATTAAATAGGTAAAGAAAGTTCTTCTTTTACCAAAAACAAATTAAAAGTGGGATTTAATTTGCTTTTCTTTTTCAGCAAACTCCGAGTTGTCTGTTTTGTTTCAGCAACCCAGAGTTGTTTGTTTTAAAAACAGTTGAAACTGTTTTTAAATCTAATTTACATTGTATTTAATACAATTACCACTTCATAGCTAGAGTTTTAAATCTGAAAATATTGGTATTCTGCTTGATGTTTGATTTTAATACTTGTCCATTTATAGTCAATTCTCATTATTTATGGTAGTTATGTTCTATAAAGTTGTCACCAACACTGAATTAGTGAATACTGAAGCTTTGCTCCAGGGGGAAAATAGGGTTAGGTTCCTGTTGGTCTCTGGGCATGACATTTTTGCCAAACAATTAACATGAAACCTTCTTTTATGTGCATTTCTGTTTAAAGACACCTTATTTAATGTATATTGATTCATTAACAATGAACTCACTGTCAGTAGCACTGTAACTCATGCCTGAATGAAGCTTGTCTAACGCACATATTTCTTCCATGAGGCACATTATAGCCTTCTTGGGCTTAGGGGAACTAGACAGCACCTTAGCATTAGACTTGAGGGCCATTTAAAACAGTAAAATCACAAGAAAATGCACAAAAATGAAAAATATCTAGCAGTAAATAGGTTGTGAAAAATGATACTTGTTTACAGTATGAGAACTAAAACAAGAAGGCAAAGTTTCACTTTGTTGGACTTCAGCTGAAAATGTGCTGCTCATTGGGTAACTCAAGTTTTTGGCTATTTGTACATGTCCACTAATGACCTTCAAAGAGCCATGAGTGTTGATTTTTGGGTTATAAATAAATTTTAGCAAGTAGGTAAATCCCCAGATACAAAATCTGTGAATAACGAGGACCAACTATATATACTTGCCTTTGTATTTGATTAAAATCCAAGAATTGCAAATTTTTTGAGGGTATCAATTGAGGATAGACTTCAAGATGACATTGATAACTGACAGGATTTAGAAATCTCTAGTATTTTCTCAAGGTGATTATTTCTCGAAAGTCACAATGCTTTTAGATCATCTTTTAAAGATCAGATTAAGGATTGTTGTTCTAATGGCTAAGAACTCTCTTGCTGAAAAAGGTTAATGGTATTAACTGGGTTTGAAGTCTACAATTTTCCATTTCTTTAGTTCTTGGGAACAGTGAGGATTACAGGTATTACAATTATATAAACCTTTATAAGAAAGGCTTTAAACATCTCTGTTTAAAGACCTGTTATAAAAGCAAAATTAGTAAAACTACTGCAGACCAAAAACAAATCTTAAAAGTAGGCAGGAAAAAAAAAGACACATTTCCTAAAAAGCGGCAATAATAAACCTGATGGTCAGCTTTTCAACAGAAACCATAAAATCCAGAAGACAGGCCGGGCGCAGTGGCTCACGCCTGTAATCCCAGCACTTTGGGAGGCCGAGGCAGGCGGATCACAAGGTCAGGAGTTCGAGACCAGCCTGACCAACATGGTGAAACCCCATCTCTACTAAAAATACAAAAATTAGCTGGGTGTGCTGGCGGGCGCCTGTAATCCTAGCTACTCAGGAGGTTGAGGCAGGAGAATTGCTTGAACCTGGGAGGCAGAGGTTGCAGTGAGCCAAGATTACGATACTGCACTCCAGCCTGGGAGAGACTCCGTCTCAAAAACAACAACAACAACAACAACAAATCCAGGAGACAATGAATTGTCATTTTGAAAGAGCTGAGAGGACAGAACTGCCAACCTGGAATTATAAATGTTGTGAAAATATCCTTCAAAACTGAAGGTGGAAAAAAAAAACTTTTTCAGACAAATAAAATATTAAATAATTTTACACCGGCATGTCTACAGTCCAAACAATATTAGCAGGAGTTCTGTAGGCTGACGAGAAGTGATTCTTGACAGAAACTGCAGAGAGAAGTAAAAAATAAAGCAATACAATGCAATGGAAGGATACAGTGAAGGCTCACTCCAATAATCCAGCTAGGACAATCCTAATGGTTAGTGGTTAATGTCCCACAGTATCAATTATTCAGTGCTGTTTAACTGTTATCAGCATTACAGTCCACATTCACATTTAGAAAAAACATTTCTGCTTCTTCTAGGGGACAGTCTGGCAAAAGACAAAATGATTCACCTTAGTATCTCAGTCTGTGGCCCCTGTGTTTAGTTTTCTCTGAGTCCAAAGGGTGAGAATTTGTCTTTCATTTGAGCCAAGAGGCTCGTCTTGAGGACTCTTCTAAAACAGGAGGAACAACTCCAGTCCACAAATTGTTGTTGTTCAGCTAATAAACAATTAAGGAAGAAATAAAGTAAGGAAGGAACAAAGGAAGGAAGGAGGGAGAAAGAATAGACATAAAACAAAGGAAAGCTTTCTACTGGGCTCCCACCTCAAATTATTTTAATTTTTATTCACTTCTCATTTTAAATATTAGGTAGATATTGTGCAGATTTTTTCCCTTCAAATTCAAGAAGTGTTTACAGAGTCAAAATATCATGAGATCAAACACCTGCAGCCCAGCACTGTAACTATTTTAAATCAAGAGAAGTAAAAAGCATGGAGAGCAGAGAACCCTGCTTTAAATCTGAGAGATAGCAGACAGCATTCCAACAGGACCACTGGGTGTCATTTTATCTACAGGGAAGTTTCATCCAAGTGCTATACATCATTCTGCTTTAGGAAAAGGGGAAAAGTGTACAGAAGCACATGCCATGATTGTAGCCACAACAGAATGTCAATATTTTCCAATTGTCCATATACGGAAGCCTGACACTGGATATTAATGTGAGTCTGTGAAGATGGGAGCCACACCTCCTCCCCACACAGGACACTATCACCCCCTTAGCCAATCCCTTCTCCGTTTTCTCCTCTTTTAATTTTACTGTCATTATATTGCCCTCTGGGAATAGGGAAATTCAGGAGGATTCATAGGGATTCTAAGACAGGGAAGGCTTTTTGCTTCTGTCTCAGGGAACTGGTACTTTCCTCCTGTGAGAGGCAGCAATTGTATTTTCTCCTCCAAGGTCTGGGTAAATGTGGCATTTTGATTTGCTGATATGACCCCTACCCTGTCCCTGATAAGGGTTGTCACCTGTGCTTGATGTCCTTCCCAGAACAAATGAGAGCATGTAAGGGGGGACACCAAGGAAGATGTTAGAGGAGAAGGCCAGATTCCTCATTTATTTATATGATATTTAAAAAAATTAAACCTTTGATTGTCTCCGCTAATATAACTGCTCTGAAGCCCTGTGCCAGAGCTACTTACCGCTTCTGAGCATGGATGTTGTCTTTGTTGGTCTCTCGATGCCCAGAAAAGACAGAGGAAATGGGTTCACTGCTCCTGAGGCTGCTCTAGTCCTTCCTCTTAGTCACAGGTGAGGCTGGACTTTTCTCACCTCGCTTGTGACTCCTCAAGTGATGGGCTCCTGCCTCCTCTCAGGTGTCCCATCTGTTTCAGTGCCCTACCTGTCGCGAGCCTCCTGGCCCGTGCTGGCCAGTTCTTCTCTTGTCAGGGAAGTTAGAGAAAGAAGCCACCTTCCTGTCCTCCTGCGTGTGGTGTGAAGAGAGGCTCCTTTCAAGCAAGTGTCTTCATGGTGAGGATAAACTCACAGGCTCAAGGAAGAAACACGATTGTAAGAACAACAGTGGGGAAAAGGCAGGATCCAGGTATTTTGGCGAGTATAAAAGGCTGCCTTAAAATAGCTATCCATGTACCCATACAGAATGGAGTGTACACACACAAACCAGGACAAAAACAGCTCACAGGGTTCCCTAGGCAAGGAAGGAAGCAGTTCAACCTGGGAGAAGGTGGGAGAGGGAATATGGGCAAATGATACTGTGAATGCCAAGATTATTGAGTGGACACTCAGCCAGGACTGATGGCTGAAAAGAGATGATTTGGGGACTTACAGAACTACTGTAGAAACAGACTGAATCAGGTGATTATCCAGAGTGACCTAAAATAAGGAGTCCCTAAGTGAGGACTCTGATGAATAAAGCAGTATTTTAATTACTCTCTTAGAATGGCCTATTTTTGTATAAAAATATGCTATATTTTCCCCATGCCTCTGGTGAAACAATTTGTGCTATAATCAGAATATCTGGCCTGAAAATAGTTTGCTCTTCATGGCTACATTGTGAGATGGGATGTAGGTATAATGACCATTTTTTATTTTCAGGGAGCCTCAATTTGTAATATTCTGTCCCAAAAAAGAAAACATGTTTATCTAGCATAGTTTTTGATTTGGTGCATCAGAATATGTGACCTATATATGGAGCATAAAAGATAATAATAGTATTTCCAGAATCACACTCTCAAAAAAGAGCTTCAAGACTCAATGTGGCACTTGGAAAGCCGAGTCACGATGCTGTTGGTGTGGGCTCACGCCCTGTGTGCACAGTGCACATGGCCATGTCTTGCCTCCAGAGGCAGAAGACCTCATACTGTGTGGGGGGCACATAGGGAGCAGGGGGAGCTCCACAGGGTAAAGAAAAGGCTCTTACCAGATGGAGCGTGGATTTCAGATGAAGATGACCCAATTAGCCTTGATTCCAGCATGTGCACAGATGCTATGACTGAAATAAAGTAGGAAGTGATGCTGGTGAAATGTTGCGTAATGAAATACATAGGTTTTTATTGAAGAAAAATGTTGAGATTTTAAAAGACTTTTTAAAAGGCTTTTAAGGCTTGCCCCAATGGTATGAGGCTTTTCCAAAGTCTCTCTTCCTTATTGATTAAAATGTAGCCTCCAGAATCCCACTCAATGCCCAAGTTCACATCTCAGCTTTATCACTCTGACCTTGGGCATGTTATGCATCCTGACTGCTCCTCAGTTTCTCATGTGTATACTAGTGGTGTGATTATACCTAGAAAACAATTGGTGCAGTGGCTTGGCACAAAAAAGACTTTCATCTAATGTTAGTTATAATTATTTATGTGTGAAACTAAATAGGGAGAAAATTCACTTATACTCTTCTCTTCTAATTGTTATTAATATGTTGACAGCTTATTTTCTTATATATTTATTTGAGAAGGGTGTGATTCAAGATTTTTGTTTCCTTAAAGATACTTTGGTGATAACCAACTTAACTGCTAGTGCATAAATGGAATCTTGTGTGTGTAAGTGTGACTGCATGTTCATGATTGTGTAAATGAGTGATGGCTCTGGGTGTGTGTGCACGGTTGGATGAGTGTGTAAATCTGTGAGTGTATGAACCTGTGTGTATATATTGATAGATGTTGTATAAGTTTCCTGAGGCTGCTGTAACAAATTACCACAAAGTTGGTGGCTTAAAACAGCAGAAATTTTTTTTTCGCACAACGCTGGAGTCCGAAGCCTGAGATCAGTGTCACTGGGTTGCAATGAAGGTGTTGGCAGGGCAGCACTCCATGTAGAGGCTCCAGGGCAGAATCTAATCCTTGCCTCTTCCAGCTTCCGGGGACTGTGGGCAGTCCTTGAGTTGTGGCCACATCACTCCTATCTCTGCCTCTGTCTTCACACGGCCTTGTCTTTTCTGTGTGTATGTGTGAAATCTCTTCCTGTTTCTCTCTTCTGAAGACAGTTGACTTGTGATGCCATTTAGGGCCCATCTGGATAATCCAGGATAATTTCCCCATCATTAGATTATTAGTAATGTTAGCAAAGACCCCTTTTCCAAGTAAGGTAACAGGTACCAGGGGTTAGGACCTGATATTTTGGGAGCGGGGTGCATTTTTCAGCCCACTGTAGGTGTCTATGTGTATGTGCATATGTATGTATGAGGGCATATGGATGTGTACATAGATGAGTATGTACATTATATGTGTAATTGGTATATGTTTGTATGCGTGTGTGAGTGTAAACGTGTGAGTGTAGGTGTGTATGTGCATATGTGTGATGAGTGTATGTACACGCATGTGGGCCATGGGTGTATATATATGCATGTGTGTATATATATGCATGTGTATATGCGTGTGTGTGTGGGGTATGGATGTGTATATATACATGTATATACATGCATGTGTTTCTGCATTATGGGTATGTGTTGGTATATAAATATGCATATGTGTAAGTATATGCATGTATATATGTATGTGAATGGGCGATGGGTATGTATGTATATGTATATTTTTTATGGTAAGTAAGTTATCTATCTGACCTTTGCCTAAAATATTTTATTACGGTTCTGAAATAATCAGTTGCGAGTCTATTGTAATGAACCAGTACTCTTGTAACAGATGGTCAAATAAACACAATGTTTTTACCTTCCCAGAAATCATCTTAAGCACAAAATTGTTATAGTTTATGAGAAAAGAGCAACCCTGTTTAAATGCTAGTAAACAAGCAAGCACATACCTCTCTTACCTCTCTCTGAACCTCAGAAAGAGGACCCAAGTGGGAGTTCAATTTAATGAAAAATGCATTAGGAGCCGTTCTGATGGCAAGGAGCATCTATTACTCATTTTAATCTCAGCCAACCAGGTAGATCGGCACTGGTCCATGAACCCCGGCTATGAAAAAAAGGAGAGAAGTCTTAATGAAAGCCAGACAGTGGCCCTAAATGAGACGTTTCAAGCTTTCTTTTTTTCTGCATTTAAAATCTGTCTGTGGAAATCACATTTGGGTTTTATGAGGACTGGAAGGTGTTATAATCTGCTTTGGAGTTTGGTGTAAGGAAGAGACTAGGAAAGAGAGAGCCACGGTTAATTGCACTAGGGCAACTTTTAAAAGGCCCAATATGAATTTATATATGTTATCATATTATATATATGTTTTCAATAATTATTTTAAATATCTATATATGCTATAGAAATAGAAAAGAGAGCCCATTCAATAGTGTGCAGGAACTATGTTAGCTACCATGGAGATGACTAAGGTGATGAAGTAATGGTATCCACCTTGGTCAGTTAACAGTCTATTTCTGGAATATAAATGGAGGCAGGGTGTATGGGAAGAGAAGTGCATATAGGGCAATTTGGAGGAGGGGTAGAGCCTATGGGAAGGGGATCTAGGCTGCATTCATGGCAGCTGGTGCATCATCAGAGCTTTGATACGTGCCTGAGAAGCCAGTCGATAGAGCTGACCAAAGAGGGAGGATCAGAACTAATTGTACCACAGCAAAGATAGGAAAATGCAGGGCATACTGGAATAACATGTAATCCAGTTTTTCTGGAACATAGGCTACCTCTTGAACAAGATTTCTACACCTCAGTCATACTGATATTTTGACTTGGATAATTCTTTGATGTAGGAGGCTATTCTGTACGTTGTAGGACATTCAGCAGCATCGTGGGCCTCTACCCACTAGATGCCAGAAGCACCTGCCTTCCAGCTCCCCCACTGCCCATGTTATAATAGATAAAAATTCTCCAGACATTATCAAATGTATCGTGAGGGGCAAAATGGGCCCTATTTTAGAACCACTGCTCAAGAACCTTGCTACTCTAGGGACTCACATGCATGTTAAAAATCTGAGAACTGTTACTCTGAGGAACAGTAGTAGAAGGGCTTGTAATTATAGTTGGGGTTAGATTATAGAAAGATTTGAATGTTTTGCTACACATTTGAAGTTAATTTGATAGAAAATGAGGCTGTATTGAATGTTTTTTTTCCATCACAAATTTATTTCAGAAATACTGGACTAGTCATCTACTATTGCCTACTTAACATTCTTCTCACCTTTCTTACTACCTCAATCTTAATTGTAGGGGAATGCAAATGATAGTTAAAAACTATATTTTCTCATTTTCCTTGTGGGTGAAGGGGTCATGAGACTATATTCTAAACAGAAGTAACTTGAGGGTTTTCTAGGGAAGCTCCCTAAAAAGAGAGCTCTTTGTCCTTGTTTTCCTTACATCTTTCTTCTTACTTCCTAGAAATGAACATAATGGTTTGAATTCCAGAAGACACCTTTAAAGTTTAAGGAGATGAGCCCCTGTATAAATATGGTGGAGAGCAAAGTTAAAAGGAACCTGAGCCAAAGAGAGAGAAAAATAAACACCAGTCTTATTTCAACCACTATTTTTCAGAGGTTTATTACTTACAGCTGAATGCAATTCCTAACTGATTAAGATTGTTATTGATGTGATAGATGAATTGGAGAAAAGGCAATCGTGCAGAAACTATTAAAATAGTCTAGGTAGAGGATTTGGAGAACATAAATGGAAATGAAGAGGTATTTATAATCTGAGTTTGTTTGAAAATATGATAATTTTTATGTTTGTCCCTGGAAAAATAATGATATAGTTTATAAACATTAGAAATCAGGAAGAGGAGTGGGATTGGAATAATGCCGTGAGTTTGGTTTGGGGCGCATTGAACGTGAGGATTAATCAGACATAAGCTAGATGTGTATATCCAGCAGGAGAGAAGTTGCCTGTGAAGATACAAGGATACTAGCAGTGGAAGCTGAGCAGGAGTGAGGATTGGTAAAATAAAAGGAGAAGAAGAAAGAGATGATTGTGGGCATATTGTTGAGCTGGAGAGGGAAACCTGGAGAAGAATAAAGGGCTAAGTGTTGTTATGGGATTGCTGTTGAGCAGGTTGCCCAGGAGCGATTTTACAATGGTGTTTAAACAGGGAATTCAGTTGCTGGTGCTATTTTATGGGAAAGCCCACTTACTCCAGGAGCAGTCTCCTCTGTGGTGGCCCTATAAACCGGTGAGATCGAGTGTTTATTCTCTTTCAGCAGTTCGGTTGACTAACAGAGGCATACTCCATCTTTTATAGACTCTTCCCAGGCTGCCTTGACTCTTCAGATATCGCCGTTAGCTAATGCTATCATAGAAATTGTTGACCCATGCTGCGTATGATATGAAGAAAGTTGCTGCCTTCTGGAAAATATTTTCTCCTTTCTCTGCTCAATATCTTTTGCATATGCAAAAAAATTCCACGAAAGTTGATTTATTAAACAGATGTAAATATAGATCATATGCTAGGGGTTTTCATGGATGCAAATATAATAAAGCTATAATATAGGCCTGGTGGAGTTTATGCCTAGGATGAAAATCAGATAGGTGTGATAAGTACTACAGTATGGTTTACCTCAGTGTTCTCTGGTCATAGGAATTAAAGGCTTACAAATACATCTAATGATAGGGCTCTTTGTAGTATAGTTGAAATCAGATAGTGTGATGCCTCCATCTCATGTTCCTTTTGCTAATTTTCCTAGGTATTCAAGTTTTTTAAGGTTCTATATGAATTTTATGATTTTTTTCTGATATCTGTGAAAAATGACATTGAAATTTTGACAGGGATTGCATTGAATCTGTAGATTTCTTTGGGTAGAATGGACATGTTAGTAATATTACTTCTTCCAATCCATGAACATAAAATATCGTTTCATTTATTTGTGCCTTCTTCAATTTCTTTCATAAATGTTTTATAGTTTTCAGTGTACAGGTCTTTCACCTCCTTGGTTAAATTTATTCCCAAGTATTTTTTTGTAGCTACTATAAATGGAATTGTTCTCTTGATTTCTTTTTCGAAAGTTTGTTGTTAGTTTGGAAAAACATTGATTGATTTTTGTGTGTTGATTTTGTATCCTGCAACTTTACTGAATTTATCAGTTCTAACAGTCTTTTGGTGGAATCTTTAGGGTTTTGTATATATAAGCTCATGTCATCAGCAAACAGGGACATTTAACTTATACCTTTTCTATTGGAATGACTCTTGTTTCTGTCTCCTGCCTAATGCTCTGGCTAGGACCTGTAGCGCAGTCTTGAATAGGAGTGGTGAGAGTGGGCATTGTTGTCTTGTTCCAGATCTTAGAGGAAAAGCTTTCAACTTTTCCCTGTTAAGTATGATGTTGGCTGTGGATTTGTCATAAATAGCCTTTATTGTTTGAGGTACATTTATTCTATAATTTGTTGAGAGAGTGTTTATCATGAAAGTATATTATATTAGGTTGGTGCAAAAGTAATTGCTGTTTCTGCCATATACTTTTAATATTCTGTCAAATGATTTTTCTGCATCTAATAGTATAAGAATATAATTTTTGTCCTTCATTGTGTTAATATAGAATATCATGTTTATTAATTTATGAACGTTGAACCAGCCTTGTATCCTAGGGGTAAATCCCACTTGATCATGGTAAATGATCCTTTTAATGTATTGTTAAATTCCGTTCGCTAGTATTTTGTTGAGAATGTTTGCATCTATGTTCATTAAGGATATTGGTCCATAGTTTTATTTTTTTGTGATGTTCTTATCTGGCTTTGGTAATTCTGGCCTGATAAAAAGTTTGAAAGTGTTTCACTCTCTTAGATATTTTGGAATAGTTTGTGAAGAATTGATTAAAACAGCATGGTACTGACATAAAAATGGACACATCAACCAATGGGACAGAATAGAAAGCTCAGAAAAGAACCCAAATGTCTACAGTCAATTGATCAAAGGGGCAAATAATATATAATGGAAAAAGGACAGTCTCTTGAATGAATGGTGTTGGGACAACTCAATATCCATATGCAAAAGAATGAAAGTGCACTCTTATCTCACACTACATGTATAAACGTCAGTTCAAAATGAGTAAAAAACTTCATAACACCTGAAACTGTAAACCTACTAGGAGAAAACAAGGAAAAACCTACACAACATTGGTTTGGGCAATGATTTTTTAGCTTCAGCCACAAAAATGTAAGCAACAAAAGCAAAGCTAGACAAATGGGATTACATAAAAATAAAATGCTTCTCTACATCAAAGAAAACAATTAACGGAGTGGAGAGACAACCTACCAATTGGGAGAAAATGTTTGCAACTCATACTTCCCAATTAGTGTAAGAGACTAACATCCAAACATATATAGAACTCAAACAACTGTATAGAAAGAAAACAACCTGATTAAGAGATGGGCAAGACAGTATCCTAGGTGAATTAACACCAAAATAGAAAACCAAATACTGCATGTTCTCACTTATAAGTGTGAGCTAAACAATGAGTACACACAGACAAAAATGTGGGGAAAATAGACACTGGGGACTCCAAAAGGGGAAAATGAGGGGGGAAGGGTTGAAAAACTACCTATTGGGTGCTGTTTTCACTACTTGGGCTATGGGATCATTAGAAGCCCAAACCTCAGTGTCATGCAATATGCCCATGTAACAAAACTAAAAATATACCTCTTGGATCTAAAATAAAAGAAATACAAAAATAAGAAATGGGCAAGGGATCTGAATAGCCATTTCTCAAAAGAAGACATACAAATGTGAAAAAAATATTAAACACTACTAATGATTAGGGTGATGCAAATTAAAACCACTGTGAGATATCACCTCATATATGTTAGAATAGTTATCAAAAATACGAAAGAAAACAAACGTTGGCTTGGATGTAAGAAAAGACCATAGTGGGAATGTAAATTTGTACAGTCATTATGGAAAACAGTATGGAGGTTCCCCAGAAAACTGAAAATAGAATTACTGTATGGCCCAGCAATCCTACTTCTGGGTATTTACCCAAAAGGTTTGAAATCAGTATGTCAACAGATATCTACACTCCCGTGTTCATTGCAGCACCATTCACAATAGCCAAGATGTAAAAGTAACATAAGTATCCTTAAAGGGATGAATGAATAAAGAAAATGTAGATATACACAGTGAAATACTATTCCATCTTTAAAAATGATGAAATTCTGTCATGTGTGACAACATGGGTGGAATTGGCAAACATCATGCGAAGTGAAATAAGCCAAACACACAATGACAAACGCTTTGTGTTCTCATTTATGTGTGGAATCTAAAACAATGGTATGCACAAAAACAGAGAGTAGAAAGGTTATTATCAGAGGCTGGGGGTAGGGAAAATGGGGGCATGATGGCCAAAGTGTACAAAGCCTCAGGTTCAAAATAAGTTTGATTTTTACATTTTTCCTTTTTTGAGATTAATACACAGCATGATGAATATAGTTAACAATTAAGCACTGTACATTTAAATTTCACTAAAAGAATAATTTCAATGTTGTATAAAAATGTGAAATATTTGAGGTGGAGAATATGTTCATTAGCTTGATTTAACCATTGAAGATTGTAATAAAAAATCATAACATATGTACCTCATACATATATACACCTATAATTTGTCTTTTAAACAAAAAACTATTACTCTTCTTTCATTTGTCCAGAATATGTGGGTTCTGGGGGTCTGTGTGTTTTCACCCTTTTGGGGAACGCCGCCTCAGTCTTCCCTTCTCCCTTGTCCATACAATTTCATTCTCCTTTAGCGTTTCCCTCCTCTACATGTAAATAGTCTCCAGTATCATCTATTTTTCTCTTTTCAAAAAAGGTGACCATTATATAGCCTCTGTTTCTTCCTTTGTTGTATTCACAGTTGCCTATCTGCAATTATGAAATCTCAATGGTCTGAAAACCAGAAGTTTTTTTTTGTTTGTTTTAATAGCTGATTTTGCAGCAAAACCTGCCCTAAATTGGTATGAGGTGGTATAGAGTGTTTATTCATCCCTAGAACATTCATTTTATTTTTGTTAAAGAAATGTTAATATGTTTGGTTAAGGAGCCCTGCTTTATACCTTATATGAGAATAGTATTACTACATTTAAAATTTTTAAAATTCTTAATTCTAAAAACATATCTGGTCCCAAGAGTTTTGAATGAGGGAATGTGGCTCTGTCTGTTCTTGAAGCTCTATGCAATGCAAAGAAGATGAGGAAAGGAAGTTATAATAACTGGGAAAGTGGAGACAGCATGATGATCATTTGTGAGTGATGCCATATGCTAACTGAAAAAGCCATGAGAATCAACTGAAAAGCAAGTCGACATAAATGAGATACCTGAACCCAAAATAAGCATGCATATCAAAAATCCAGCCTACGCTACCTTCTGGGACTAGTCTCACAGTTAGAAGAATTTGAGGAGCCCCACTTAGCTCATTAATTTAAGTGACTAAGATCAAATGGAGATTATGGACAATTTTGGCTTGATTTGTACTCCAAAATGAGGAGCTGGGTTCCTGCCTGTACTTGGGGCCAACTTCCCACTTTGCCTTCCAGTTTTTCCTGACTCCCAGAGACTGCAGATCTAACCCTCAACAGCAGCTCTATGACTGGGGAACCACAGCCTGCTTGGCAAACTTTTTAGTTCAACCTTCCTTTCTAATGCCTTTTCAAGGTTCTCTGACCTGCTGGAACCCAAGCTTCCACCTGGATGGATTCTGCTCCCTGGTTGTCTCTGCTCTGTTGCTTCCAATACTTGTTGCCTGCTTGTCTCTAGGATGCTGTCCCTTGTGTCATTACAGCTGCCAACTTTGGTCTTTGTTAGAGATGACATTCAGACAGCTTTGTTGAAATTTTACCTACAGAGTGATTGTGCAGCATGTCATATAAACAACCTCAAAAAATCACAGAAACAGAATGGCACAGCTGTGCCTCTATGCCCAGAGAAGCCATCGAGTTTTGGTGACATTTTAAATCAGAGCAGTGACTAATGATGCAAGTGGGATGTAAACTCTGAATCATACAAAATCGTTAATTTAATTGTCTCTGCACCAGGCAGAGCTGAAGCAGTGGGATCTATTTTGTATGGCACATGTTTGGGCTTCACAGACAAGAAGGGTCACAAAAGGAATCTTTTCAGAGAGGCCAACTTCCATATTCTGAAATATTCTTTCTTTCCTCTTTCTCTCTCCCCTCCCTCCTTCCCTTTCTCCCTTCACTTCTTCCATTTCTCACTCATGTATCCGGTTTTTTTCATCTGAAAGTGAGAGATAATAACAGTATCTTCCTTATAGGGTTATTGCCTGGATTAAATAAGTTGACAGTACTTTATATATGTATGAAGTGCTTTGAGTGCCTGGCCCAAAGTAAGCATTTTTTAGGTGTCTACAATTATTATTGATACTGACTCTATGTCTGGCCCTGTTATAGGAGCTAGGGATACAAACATTAAAAACACAGGTCCCTTGGAAGGCCGAAGTGGGAGGATCACGAGGTCAAGAGATCGAGACCATCCTGGCCAACATGGTGAAACTCCGTCTCTACTAAAAATACAAAAATTAGCTGGGCTTGGTGGTGTGCACCTGTAGCTACTTGGGAGGTTGAGGCAGGAGAATCGCTTGAACCTGAGAGGCGGAGGTGGCAGTGAGCCGAGATCGCACCACTCCACTCCAGCCTGGCAACAGAACAAGACTCCATCTCAAAACAAAACAAAACAAAACAAAGTAAAACAGGTCTTGCACTTAAGTATCACCAATATACAGGTATTTGCAGGATATGCTGTTCTGAAGCACTGGCTTTGGCATGAGGGGTTGGATTTGAGAGCCAGCTCCATTGTATCTCTCATTAGCTATGTCACCTTGGGCGAGTTACTTAATGTTTCTAAATCTTAGTTTTCTCCAGTGAGGATAATAATAATAATTCATGTTTTATAGATTTGTTTTTAGAATAAGGACACAAGGCAAATAAACTACTTAAGAGAATGAATATTCATCTAGGTCATAAATACTGAATTCCTTTTTCTGGAGGTGCTACTCGTTATGGGTCAGCAGATGATCCTAGACAGGACTTCACATTAGAATCCCTATCCTTCCAGATGAGATGAGAAGAGCATGGGCTTCATTGTGCTCCTCTGAATCTGGTACTGGGGCATTTGTCAAGTTGAGTGCTTTATCCTCAACACATTGGCTCTGCCAAGACAGCTGAGGGTCTATATGAAAGAGACAGGGGTTCTGTAATAAGAAGACTTGGGTACTTTCTCTACTTCTCAAATTCTGTTTTTCCATCTGTAACATGGGTATAAGTATGGTCTCTAACTCACACTTATAGTGAAGGTCAGTTGAGATAATCTAGGTCAGGAATTGAGCACATCAAACATGCCTGACATACGGTTGTGTTCTATTAAATTGACAGCTATTATTGTTTTGCTACTTTGATTCATAGTTAATTTTCTGCTTGGAAAAGAGCTTGCATAGCTGGGGCTCTAGTTATCTACTTTTGTTTTGGAAGATTATCTTAGTTTTTAAAAACCACTGTTTTCTTATTTCAAGAGCAATATATGTTCATCACTGGAAGAAATCTCAGAATATTCTGTTTTGTATTTTCTAATCCTCCATCCCTGGGCAGAGTGGGAGTCATACTGGGTGAGATGGTGCAGGCTGGCTAGACTCCCTTGCCTAGCATATCATTTTTGGTTGGCATGAAGTTTCATAAGGAATGATCACCAAGAATCACTTAATTGCTACCCCATTATTGGTTGTCCCCAAAGCAAGCACAGGCTGAAATTACTAAGTTTATTATTTCTCTCTGGAGAATGTATTTTTTTAAGTTTTAGGGTGAAATTCAGATTCAGTGATGTAATAAAATAATAATTGAAAATAGATTAATACTGTCTGCCATTGTCTTTGTTTATTTCTATAATAGCGTGATTTCACTCTAAGCAATGGGTGATGCTTCCAATAACTATCATTTATTAAACACCAGACACTTTCCGTGCATCATCTCATTTGTTCCAAATGACAAGCCTATGAAGTAGGTATTCAGTTCCTCTGTTAGCCGTGAAAAATCTCGACCCAGATTAAATAACTTGCTCAAGATCAGAGAGTTAGGATTTAAACCAAACTCAATGTGCCTTCAGGCTTTTTAAAACTACTGTGCCCCCAAAGTTAGAGTGGATTTAAACAAATAAATGAAGAATTAAAAAGCTTTAAACAGTAATCTTTACTGAAGCAAAAAACTTCATAAATATTTCTTGTAACACAAAAGAATAAAAACAAAAAATGCAACATTAAACTACAACTTAAGCATACTTTTCCCAAACTCCCAGCCTCATCCCAGCCTACACACTGAGTCCTGATATTTAAAAATTTAATACAGCCAGCCAGTGGGGTTCATAAAACTGTGACCTTTATTTAAATTGTCAGGAGGAAGAAGCTTATAATAAACAGGCAAGAGCAACCAAAAATTGCATACAAAGAGCTTTGGAAACATCTGAATACAAATCATTTTCTAAATGTAGGTTGCTCTTATCATCGATTATATAAGAAACACAACCTTAGACCTTCCCTGCATTGCAATAATAATGAAGGAAAACCCTTATGCTCAAAATGATTAAAGCATTTAACACACAAAATGAACACTAGGGAGAAAGTCTTGTCTTCATTATACTCAGCGTTATGCCACACAATAAATATAATCTCCCTTAGGTTTTACTAAACACCCAAGCTCTTTAATTTACATTATTTTATTCATTTGAATTCACTTCAGATTTATGAAAGGAAAATAAGAGATCTCACAATAAATGAAAAGGTGTAGTTAACAAGATACCTTAATGAATCTTAATAAAATCCATGTGGGAGTGAAGCGAACATCAACTTACCCTGAAGTCACATCGGTTGGTGGTCAAATATTTTTATGGGGTGTGAGCAAGTGTATTCATCATTAGAAGATAATGATTAAAATTACTGCTTGTATATGCCCTTCAATTTAAGTTATGATCATGCACCATCTCCCAATTTTTGCTTCACATTCAAAGCATTTTATAAAAGGGAAAATAAGCTAGAAAGTAAATGATAGTATTTTATTTGATGCTTTGCATACAAGCACTCAATGAAGGTAGATGACTGGCTGAAGAGAAGTGAACACTTTTCTTGTTTTTAATCACATTATACCTTAGATGCTGTGAATATCTTGGCATCTACTTATTTAGCATTTATGGTTTCAACATTCTCAAGTAATACAATGACCATGATATATAGACTTGTTACATTTTGCTGAAAATTGTGTCTTTTTAATAAAAATAAAGTGGCCAGGCACGGTGGCTCACGCCTGTAATCCCAGCACTTTGGGAGACCACGACGGGTGAATCATCTGAGGTCAGGAGTTCAACACCAGCCTGACCAACATGGATAAACCCTGTCTCTACTAAAAATACAAAATTAGCCAGGTGTGGTGGGGCATGCCAGTAATCCTAGCTACTCGGGAGGCTGAGGCAGGAGAATCGTTTGAATCTGGGAGGTGGAGGTTGCGGTGAGCTGAGATCGTGCCATTGCACTCCAGCCTGGGCAACAAGAGTGAAACTCCATTTCCGAATAAATAAGTAAATAAATAAATAAATAAATGTCAAGCATCATTATCTTAGCAAATGTAGCAAAAGGAAGAAAAAGTTTTGCAGTTCTATTATCAAGAGTAATGTGTTTTTATGTGTTGTCAAAAGACAAAATTACAACAAATTTAGTTTTAAATCTAATTTGTGATTCATGAATTGGAGCAAACTTCATTCTACAAAATTGAATGAGAGTTCTGACTGGGCAATGCAGAACCGTGGGTTTTGTAAGGTGGAAGCGAGGAAACAGAGCAGTAGAAAAAAAGCTAATTGGTTAATGTTGGGTTACTTCAGCTGCTTTTTTTTTTTTTTTTTTTTTTTTAAATAGGGTTAAAGCAGAGAGGACTTTCTTATTACACTGACCCAGGTAGACTGGAATCTCCTGTTTATCCAGAAAACCTGGGCTGTTTGGAAATCTATCTGCTTTCTTAAAGTTTCAGTTTGATTATGTGGCATTTAGCATGAGTATTCCATTTTGGTTTGGTCTGATCTGTAAGGGCCTAGTGTAGGAGCTCTGTCCAAAACAATGGCCTCCCATTGTTAACAGTGTGTATTTATATAAAATGATATAAAAAATTAAAATTTACAAAACAGATGCCTTTTTCTCGTATTTCTTGTATTTTTTTTCTCTCCAGGTCAGGAGTTCTGTCTTCATCATCATCGAGAATCTAGGACCCAGCACAGCACAGTGTCTAGACCATACTAAGCAGTGTCTAGAACATAAGATACTTCCTGAATATCTATGTTAAGATCTTTCTGTATCATTGCATATTCCACCACATCTTTTTGATGACTTCATAGTTTTCCATCCCATGGATGTATTGTGATTTATTTAGCTAAATTCCTGTTTTTTGCTTAGCAAAGAGGTTACTGATTTTTCGCTATTTTAAGTGGGAGTAAACATTCACGTAGTGAAATCTTTTCTTAGAATTCCACTTGGACATCTTTGGAATTGTTGGTGTGAAGAGTAAGCACAAATATATCATTTTTAATACCTGTTATCAAAAAAGTCACCAAATGTATTTAAATATTTTACTTTGGCTTCTATAAATATATGAAAATGACTATTTTCCACTTTTCCTGACTTGCAGGTCTTTGAATCTAGGTATGGGGGAAAATCTAGGTAGTAAGGCCAATTGATCAGTATTTACTCCTTAATGAAGTTTTATTTTTCTCAAGTGTACATTTTATGAAATGAATCATATCCTCAAATTTGTAAATTGTAAAAGCTATTGAAATGATCCTCTTTTGAATGTCAATTGTCAGTGGATACCACTAGTGCCATTAGATACTAGTGTCATTTAAAGACCACTCTTTAGTCAGTGAAAGCCCGACTCCTTTGTGAGTTTGGGTAAATAAAATTTCAGTAGATGAAGTCATTTCACTGGATTGTGAAGATCAGTAACTCATCCCAAATCTCATTTTAGAAAGTAAATACAGCTGGAGGAATAATATATACCCTAGAAGTGTCAGGTTAGAAAGGATTTAACACCACACAATAAACTATAAATAACAGCATTTTGAAGAACTACGGCACATTCATTAATGTCAAATAAGGAATTTGGAAATAGCCATCAACCAACCATTGTGGTGATAGGACCATTTCAGAATTCTTCATTGGCAGGGAAAGAGAAAAATCATGATCAAAAGTGGAAATGAAGAGATTTTTCCAATTATCTGTTGACACTAAGAGAGGATGTAATTTACTCTCTCTTGAATATGACCCTTTAAATGTGTGAAATAGGATTGTTCCTCGTATAGTCCACGTGTTTCAAAAAGTCCATGAACTCTTTGAAAGTAATTCACTTGAGTTTTCAAGTTGCATGTAACATGGTACTAAACAATTTAATTTTAAGAAGCATGAAAAAGACAAAGCCACAAAAAATTAGTAAAAAACCTTACGGTAGTGAATTTAAATGGTGGCAGAAAAAAATCTTTTGGAACTGAGAAGACCAACCTTGATATGTGCTCAGAAACAGTAAAAATCAAGTCTGAGTATAAAGATCATGGATGGTCACAAACTCTTGAGAGTGATGTTCAATATGACACTTTACCTAAGGGGGCAATAGACATGACTTTTCAAAATTCCAGATGAAGCAACTTACCATAAAATTATCGATACATAGATAAGAACATAAAACAATTCCTTTTATGGTGTGTCTCTCAAAGAACGGAGGAAAAGAATAGCAAATGGTGGTAAAAGTCTACCAACTTTTTTGCTACTGCATTAGCTGTCTACATGCTAATTGTTGTTTGTGTATTTTAACTCAATTGTTATGAAATAGACCTATAGACATGTCATTCTATGGATTAGAATCTTCATGTATTGTGGTAATTATATTTTGAGAACAGAATGTGGATTATCTTGCAAGTTTTTAAGGAGCCAGAATATTGCTTTCTCTAGAAAGTTACCTAGATCCCTTTTGTTCTGCCTACCTCCCCTTTATTCTGATTTTATTCACTTTGGAAAATTGATATATGCATATTTTTTTCTATCATATCTGTGAGAAAATTCTACAAATTGTGTTTTCCAGGGAGAAGTTTGAAAGGGATTCCATTTCTCACAAACATAAAGACAGCTCAAAGATCTAATGATTCCAGGTTTTATTTATTCATTCATTCATCAGATATTTGCTAAGAGCCATGTGCTATATTGAGCACAAATGATGCATGCTTTATACTCATGGAGTTCCCATTTTAGTTGGAAAGCAAAAAGTGAATAAATGAATGCACATAAGACTAAACAAACATAAATATTTACAAATTGTGATAAGAGTTAAGAAAAACAAGAACAATAGCCTGAGATTAAGAAGAGAAGACAATTCTACTATTTATAGGGTGATAGATAACAGTTTACTTTTTATAGGGTGGCAGGGCAGTCTTCCCCCAGGAAGTGAAATTAAAGATGAGAGGCAAAGGATGAGCAGGAGCTAGTCATCCAAACAATGCCACATGTAGGAGAAAAAGGAGTTTGTGCAAAAAGCCACGAGTCAAGCAAGAGCCTGTTGTGTTGGCAAACCTCAAAGAAAACCAGTGTGAATGGGATGATGAGTGGGGAAGATAAAGGGCTTGAGGGAAGCTGGTGAGGCAGTCAAGGCGAGAACATGAAAAAGAAGTTTGAGTTCTACCTTAAGTATAATCCCTTAAAAGATTTAATCAGAAGTGTAACATGAGCTTGACAAAATTTATGTTTTAAGATGACTCTGGCTACTTAATATGGAATATAGTGAAAGAGCGGAAGAGTAGAAGCATACGCATTGTCAAGAGTTGTAGAAATGTTGGCTAGAAGATGATGGTGTTAACAGAGTAGAAGGCAAGAAATTGATTATTTGAGATATAAATTGATGATGGGATCAAAGGTGTGGGTAGTGCATTGTATACAGGAGCGAGGGAGAATGCAGCATTTCTAAGACTTTGGCTTATGCATCAGGATCAATGGTGGCACCATCTTACTGAAATGTAGATGACTGTAAGGGCAGATTGCAATTTATGGATTAGATGATACAGCAAGGTTTTTCTAAATTTCTCTGGTGATGGGTCACTTGGGGTACTTGTTAAAAATACCTGGACCCTATTCCAGGCACTCTGAGCCAGAGTTTCTCACTGAGTGTTCTAAGAAGTCCTATTTTTAAGAAGCATCAGAGAAGACTTTTTATCACCATTGAAGTTGGGAAAACATTGTATTAGAGAATGGAATCTCCATGGAAGAGGGTTCCTGTATGACATAGTGCAGAACCAGAAGATGGGGAAAGAGGAGGCTTGATTTCAAGGAAGAGGAGATTAAAGGCCATTGGACTTCCATTGGTTAAGAAAAGGACCCTAATAGGCCGGGCGAGGTGGCTCACACCTGTAATCCCAGCACTTTGGGAGACCGAGGCAGGTGGATCACGAGGTCAGGAGTTCGAGACCTGCCTGCCCAATATGGTGAAACCCCGTCTCTAGTAAAAATACAAAAATTAGCCGGGAGTGGTGGCATGCACCTGTAGTCCCAGCTACTTGGGAGGCTGAGGCAGAAGAATTGCTTGAACCTGGGAGGCAGAGGTTGCAGTGAGCCGAGATTGCACCATTGGACTCCAGCCTGGGTGACAGAGCGAGACTCTGTCTCAAAAAAAAAAAAAAAAAGAGAAAGAAAAGAAAAGGACTGTAATCAAAGTACTTAGCATAGTATCTGGCACACCATACATGTTGATTAGTGTCAGTGTAGAATAGTCAAAATTTTGTATGCTATATTCAGATGTGCAAAAAACCACCATCTTTATTTTTCATAACTGGTCTAATGTTACTTATGGAGGTAGTAACGGAGTAAGGGAGAAAAAGTATTGGTCAAATCCAATACATCGAATCTGATTTGTTTACTTAAATAATCTTGTTAAATATTTCTCTTTCTGTCACTTTTTAAATAAAACCTCATTTTAAAAGGATTTTCTCCTCCCTTTGCATTTTTCCAAGGGAACATCTTACTGGGAGCGAATGGCTTGTAAGACTTCAGGTAGTAGGGAAAGGAGCTATTATTTTGTAATGTCCTCTGACTTCTCTGGCCTCTGTAGAGATAATCTTTTTCTGATGTTCACGTCTGTGACTGGTGAACTCATTTGTTGTTCTTTAGGCATCAGAGCTGAGGCTTCACCACCACTAACTAAGCCCACGTCAGCTCTGAGGCCTGGCTTTGATGCCTCCCATCAGCCTGGGGTTACAGCATCTTCTCACCTGGAGAACATCTGGAAAGCTAGTCCTATAAACTCCTTTCCACATTGTTCAAGAGATATGTAGGATGTTTTGCATCTCTTTCAGGATGCTTGAGCACCAATGAAGGCTGTAAGATCGTCCTTTGCCCACCCTTGCCACTTCACCTATGGTGCTCTGCTACAGCCACCCTGGTTGATGTCAATACATGATGCAGTCTCCGTTCAGAGCCCCGTAAAGTAGAGCAAAATCTCCTCCTATTTCTGTTTTGTCCCTATCCCACATGCTCTCTCCTTTCACTCAGTCCTTAGCCCAGAGAGGGAAGGTTAAAACACACACATCTGCTCATCTTTGCCTTCCTCTGACTTTTCTCCTCCCCTCTATGCTTCTCTGGGGGTCAGAAGTATGGACTTTCTTCTTCAGATAACTTTCTTCAAGAACTTTTCCACATTATGTCTTCTTTTCTCCAGATGCGACATCTACTTTTCTCACTGTTCCCTTCTCCAGGGTAATAGTGAAGAATGACCAGCAAGGAATGGGATTTATGGCAAAGTAACAAAAAACATATTGTTTTACAATTTGTAATATAGTGTTTGAAAACGTGAATTTTCCTTGTTGCTTTTGGTTATCCTTGATTTAAATTCCAATAATGTTAGTACAAAATCTCTCAAAATGTATACTTAGTTTCCTGGATCACATAAAAGTAGAGTACTAGGGGTGGCTTCCCATTCTATACCTAGTTTTGGTTGGACAGAAACTTAAGAAATACAGTAGTTGTACCAGCTGTAAGGAAAAGAAAAGCAAGCTCACTCTTGTGAAGAAGTGAGGGGGAAAAAATTGGGAGCCAGATTAGGAAGAAGTCATGTGAGAGCCTTGGGAAGCAGTGTGCAGGCTCAATTTATGTTTAGATACATAGAGTGTTAGGCCTGGAAGATACTCTAGCAATAGATGAATGCCCTCTTTTGCAGATATGTAAATCAGTGCTCAGTAGTGCAAAGTTATCTGTATGGATTTTAGAGCTTGTGAGAGACAAGCTTGAGACTTACTCACATCCTTGGAGCATCTGCTTCCTAATCCTGAGCTCCCCATCCTCTGGTTCTGCACTGTGTCACACATTATTTTCCAAATATCCTAGCAAGCATCAGAAATTACAATTTTAATACTACTTTCAAGTAACCAAAAAGACTAAGATTTGTGAATAAATTATAATTCCTAATTGATCATCTTTAATCACAGCGCCATCCCAAGGATTGCCTTCGAATAGAAATTCAATTTATTGTATTAATTTAAATCATAGTATTAGTGACATTAGCTGCTACGGGTAACATTAGCTGCTGTAGGCAACATTAGCTGCTAGGGTAACATTAGCTGCTATAACAAAAAATTTCCAGAACCACTAATACAGGTGTTAGATGGGTTCCTTCTGTCTTGTACCTCTGCCATCCTGCAGTGGAGAAGTTCCCAAACTTTCTCAGTTCACAGAATCCTTGTCGCCCCTAGTATTTTTTTTCACAGTGCTCCTAAGCCAAAAGAAATAGCTAACAGCACTGTTGATTAGGTAGTTTGACTCCCAAACTGAATAAAGATATATGTTCTAGCAACTGAGTACCTTCTTGATAAAAAAATCATACACATACATGGAAATAAAAATATTTTTATTAATACAATTGTTCAATTATTAAATATATTCTACAGTTGTATTAATTGGAATGTGTATGCCCATTGAGTACTGCACAACCTCTCAAACCTTGAGATTCTTGAGTTTCTTTAAATAGATTAAGAAGCTAAAGATAGAATGTGAGGCTGAGTGCAGTGTTTTCAGATTTTAAACACTATTTTACACTTGTGTTGCCACATCTAATTAAAGAGCAATTTTAGTTAGAGACTCACTTTTACTAATTTCCCTCAGATCATTCAACTTAGTCATAGTAACAATTATTTTCCTTACATGCTCATATTATTTGTTTCCATACTATTTAATTCAATGACATAATTACAATTATATATAAAACTTGCATAATTAAGTTTGGGAACAAACACAAGTAAGTGTAAACCCACTGGATGAGTAGAAGTCTCCAGGTGTGTAGTAGCCTGCAAGGGGCAATCATTTAGCAGCTGCACACATCACTGTGTTTGACAATACAAAAGCTTAATCCACTGAGCTAGATAAGTAGAGGACTCAGGGCTGCTAGATCTATGCAGATGAAAGAAATCAAGGGTACCTAAGGCTTTATTCTTGTTTGACCAGTGCTGAACTGGTCAGAAAATCTAAACATAATTGTGTTGCTTCCAGAGACCCAATGTCTTCCAGGTCCTTTGTTGATAGGTAAGGAAATGGAGACTCAGATAAATTGTCTTGGCCACAGCCAGTGTTAAAATCAGGTTTCTGGTTTTTTTTTTTTTTTTTTTTTTTTAAGACAAAGTCCCACTCTTTCACCCAGGCTGGAGTGCAGTGGCGCCATCTGGGATCACTTCAACCTCTGCCTCCTGAGTGATTCTCCTGCCTCAGCCCCCTGAGTAGCTGGGACTACAGGCGTGCACCACCACACATGGCTAGTTTTTGTATTTTTAGCGGAGTTGGCGGGCGGTGGCGGGGGTGGGTTCCGCCATGTTGGTCAGGCTGGTCTCGAACTCCTGACCTCAGGTGAGTCAACCAACTTGGCCTCCCAAAGTTCAGGGATTACAGGCATGAGCCACCTCGCCCCACCTGACTTTTAGATCAATATTCTTTCTGGTATAATATACCACAGACCCAGACTAGACAGATCAATTAGGAATTATTTATTCACAAATCTTAGTCTTTATGGTTACTTGAAAGTAGTATTAAAATTGTAATGTCTGATGCTCACTGTGATGATTGGAAAATAATGTGTTCTGGTACTTCTTTAGTATTCAGAACTGTGAACCACTTTACCTGACACTCCAATCAAGCTAAAATTAACTAACTGTGAGGTAATGAGGATATAGGTAAACTAGTTCACACATGTAATTGTGAAAACAGCTCTTACCATTAAATAGCAAGCATTTTGGTTTGAACCACACTATCATGGTTTAATTAATGCCTGTTCTATGCAAGCCTTCTTTAGAGATTACAGAAGAAAATAAACTGTTCTTTTCATTTTTTTTTCAAAAAGAAATGATAGAAAACAGTTTCTTCCTTCGTCTTAGTGGAATCGACAGGAATGGAATTTCTAAAAAGATTTTTTTTCGCCTACATATTAACTGCCTACATATTAACTATGAAAATTCCAATCTGGTACAACTGCTCCTTTATTTTAAAAACATCAAGTCAGTAGCCCCCTTGGTTTAAAAATATAAGCACTGTGATTTCTTTTTAGATCTTTATTATATAAAATGTGAGTTTTTGAATTAATTTTTTTGCACAGAATCTTGCACAAAATTTTGCTGCACAAAATTAAATTATATTTTCTTCTTATTTCCTGAGTTGTGTGTATATACATATTTATGTTCAATTACATACACACATGCACACACACACATGTGTCTCTGTGTATAATACATATGTGTATATATGTGTTTATGTTCAATGTAATATTTGTGGGACATATATGTATATATGTGTGTGTTCAATTACACACACACAGACATACATACACATGTGTATGTATAATACATGTGTGTACATGAGTGTGTGTAATTGAACATATGCATATACACGTATGTATTATACACACAAATATTAAAACTTAGACACAACAAACCTCTGTTTTAGGGAAGTGAATTTTATATCATTTGAAAATAAATTGTAGGCAGATTAATTATTCAGGATACATCAACTAAAGAAATGTTTTAGTTAATGTATGTGTAGATAATATTCAGTAAAGCACACCACTTAATTCAATGGACCAAACGTTCTGGGCTTTTAGATAGTTTTTAATTTTTTGGCTATTACAAATAGTGCTGCTGTGAATGCACTTGAACATATCTTTTGGTACACATATCTACAGGTTTGGTTTTATACTTAGGCATAGATTTGCTAAGTCATAGGCCTTTTACATGTTCACTTTTAGTAGCTACTGCCAAATGGTTTTCCATAGGTGTTATACCAATTTACACTCTACCAGCAGTGAGTTACTGCTGTGTACCCTCACCCACTTAGTCTTCTTTATATTAGCTACTCTGGTGTATGTATATTATTTCATCATAGTCTTCATTTGCATTTCTATGATGACTAGTGAATGAATGCTTTTAAATATGCTTATTAAACATTTCAAGTACTTGTTCAAATCTTTTATCCATTCTTCTATTTTCTTGTGTATCTTTGTCTTATTGATTTGTAGACGGTCTTTATATATTCTCCATATGAATTAATTGATTTATAGAGGCTCTTTATATATTCTCCATGTGAGTTCTTTGCTAGATATGCTTATTGCAAATATCTTCTTCCAGTCCATGGATAGGCCATTCTTTTTGTATCAACCCTGATGCTGTTAGATTATTCTATGGTCAATCAATTCTAAAAGAAAGGAAAGAACACTGGCTTTCGTTAAGAGTAGCCTTGAGGTAAATGCCTGAACCATTACTGTGTGATTTTGGGCAAGTCTCCTAACCTTGAAGAATCTCTTTGCTCACCTTGTAACGTTAATAATAACCACTCATAATATGTTGTGAAGATTAAATGAGCTATTTTATGTGACAGAGCCTGGCAGAGTGCCTGGCACATATTAGATCTAGATGCTTAATAAATTTTACAGGATGGAAGGGAATAAAATACTCTTAGTTAATTTCATCTTGGGTATCTGATACTGGCCACAAACTTTTAAAGATTTCAGTGGCAAGTTCGGTGTTATTGCAGAGCCTCCCTGAGGCCTGCCTTACGTGCGTTATGTCTTCATTATCCTTTCTTGTAAACTCAAGGGAGTAAAAAAGCCTGAAACCACCAGCCCCTGCTCTTGCTTCCTGAGATGGGGGGTCAGAATATTTGCTTTTTTTCTGTGAAAGTGAAACACGTTAGATAATTAGATTTTTAGGAGAGTAAAACACATTGGAAGTAACATTTAAAAAAACAAGGAACACATATTTCTAAGAGAAATAAATTGAAGTGTGTCCAATTGTAACTAATTATCTTTCATATCTTTTTCTCAATGAAAGCTTTCCTTGGGTTCAGATGGATACATTACAGGCTACGTGTATACCTATATATTCTGCATTTTATGTATATATACATATATAGACATTATGTACATATATTTCTGCATTTTTAATATGTAAGTATATATACATATGTACTTATATATGTGTATATATACTTATATTTATATATAAGTATACTTATATATGTATATATTTATAAGTATTTATATATAAATATATACTTATAGATATAAGTATATATTTATAAGTATTTATATATAAGTATATATACTTATATACTTATATATGTATATATTATATATTTTATATATACACTTATGTTTATAAGTGTATATATAAAATATACTTATATTTATAAGTGTATATATACTTATATTTATGTGTATATATAAAAATATATAAGACAATTATATATATAAAATGCAGAAATATATATACATTATATATATACATATATACATGTTCTTCTCAAGTGTTAATGACATTTATTTCAGTTATAAAACAAATGAAATTGTGGCCTGCTTGGTGAGACATGACTAATCCAGGAGCAGCCAGATGGCAGTGCCAGTCAGTTCTCTTGAGTGATGTGACATCATGATCTCTTCCAAACACCTGGGTACAGACTTGTAAAACAATAGGGAAAAACAGCACTTCTGGATTTGAGAGTTTTCTAAATCAGATTAACAAATAGAAGCTTAGTATTAATTTATGCCATTTAAAAATCTACCACTCAGCATTTCTATAGTAGCCACTGACATTATTCATTTCTACCACAGGTAAGGCAGAGGACCCCCACTTCAGTGGTGGCAAACAGAAAAAGTAGAATTGAACAAAATTCAAGTTATTGTTGTAATCATCAGATGATTGTAAATCATCAGAGGAGCTACAGTAATTACCCTCCATATTCTAAAAAGGTAGATTTACTCAGGTGAAAAGATATAGAATTCTGCCCTTTGCTTTTCAATACATGTCAACTGTGACTGAATATGTGGAGGGATTATCGGAGTTGGTATTTCTCTCAAGCTATAAAATGATTTTACAAATCCCCCACTTCCATTCCATTTATAGGTCTTTGTTCCCCCCTCCCTGAGGAATTCATTTACAATAAATGGTAAAGTGCTGGGAGTAGAACACTTACTTTTACAATCTGTTACTATATAATTAAACCAGATCCAAGTGGCCTATTGACTTCCAAGGTTTAATGGGTTAGTGTGGTTCATGAAAACTCCAGGGGGACGCCTGTAAAACCTGATTTGGGACCACATCCTGGTTTTTAACAATGTTATCCTTTGAGGAATTGTCATTGAAGAAGTCGTATATTTTCAGTGTTCTGCAGTGCAACAAGTACTTTCTATTGACCAGCAACAAGGCATACTGTTTACAGCCAGTTATTTGAGGTGACTTGTTAGTCAGCCCTGGAAATCCTATAGCAGAATCTTGTCCCCAATCCTGTCTTCTCCAAGAGTTTGTTGAACATCACTCATGTGCAAGCTTTCTTATGTTTATACTTGATGATATCCTGAATTCTCAAATTTGGATAATACTTACTGGTTTAAAACTGAAAATAATAGCACTTTTTAGGCACTTTAAAATGGAAATTTCTGTACTTAAATTGGACGGAATCAAGGGTTTAGATAGATGTGTAAAGTGTCCAGGACAGATTTTGATAATTATATAATCTGTTTTGAAAATTCTTTAAAGGGGTTGCTTTGTAGGGCAAAAGCCCAGGGAAGTTTCTCCAAGTAGATCTAGAGGTCTTGAGAGATGCAAAGAAACATTGAGACTAATGCACTGGGTTCTTCCAGGTCTCCTGGGAGCAGAATCTTTGGCCTGGAAGTCGAGAGGAAGAGGAAAAGGCAGGTTTTGTGAGTTTCATTGTCAGGCATGAAAGCTGTGGGTGGAAATTCAATGGAGATCTTATTAATCATCTCAGCAATTAGTCTGTGGACCATGAATTAGTAAGATACTGTAATGTTTGTAATTTATTTTGGTTATGTTTGTCATCTTATATATTTCCTATGATGATCAGCGGTGCAATCATTGGAATGTAAAGGTCTGGATATATTAGTTTTGAGGAGGAGTGATGAAAAGAGTTATTTGTTTATTTTTTTTTTCAGAGCCACTCTTGATGATAGAATGGGTGACGTGACAGCCACCAAAGTAATGTGACATGAAGTAGAAATGAGACCTGAAATGTGGCCTGGACCTTTACCTTGGAAATGCCCATAAATCGTGTCCCTATTCCTTAAGATTTTACTTAAAGTTATTTTAAGAATGTTGTGAAGTTTCCAATCATACTAAAATCTTCAAAAAAAAAAAAAAAAAAACCCACAGAATTTACATTTCAAAAGCACTATTGTTTTCATGATAATGGTGGCAAGTAATTTTCAAATTTGGATTATTTTAGAAACAGATTAAAAGAAGACAACTATAATATAATCCCAATAAACAAAAGCAAATAAAAAGGCTAAATCATGGGACCATCAGTATATAGATTCTACTTATTACTGTGGTCTTTATTCCTTATCTTTATGATGTAGTTCATATTTTTTATTATGCAAGTTTTTGAACAAACACAAAAGTTCAGAAAACAGTATAATGAACAGCATATACCTATCACCCAGGTAATCCAGATTTTTCACACTTACATCATCTATCTTTTGTTTGGGACTGAAATATTTTAAAGCACATCTAAGACCTTATCCTGACTTATCTTTTCATTTTAGTGATCTCCTTGCAAGTAATTGTAACAGATAATGCTATCATCATTTGATAGGAAAAGAAGCTGAGTTCCATACTTTTAATTTGCCTAAGGTCACCCAAGGAGTTAGTAGCAGAGCTACGATCGCCTCTTTCTTAACTCCATTAGACTTGCTGGCATAATTTCACAGTTCCCAATGCCCCTTGTCCTTGAGAACTGTTCCCTGTGTAAGACTTAGTTTTAGCAGCTCTGTCCTTTTACTGTGTGACAACCCTAACACTCCCAACCAAGATGTAATGGATAGACCGTGATGGACACTCAAGCTCTGATGGGCCAGTCAGATTCCTTCCTTTTGGAATTCATTATTGGGGCTATAAAACAAGTCTGTCTTCCAGGAGGTGTTGAGATACATGCTACTTTGGAAATGATGGGTCAGAGAAAATCTCCCTGGTAGGAGATACCTGAATAAAGTCCAGAAAGAAGAAAGTGGGGAACTGATATGGTTTGGATCTGTGTTCCTACCAAATCTCTTGTTGCATTGTAATCTCCAGGGCTGGAGATGGGATCTGGTAGGAGGTGACTAGATTATAGGAGAAGATTTCTCATGAATGATTTAGCTCCAGCCCTCTTGGTACTGTCCTTGTGATAGTGAGTTCTCACGAGATCTGGTTGTTGGAAAGTGTGTAACACCTCCCCTGTTCTCTCGCTTCCTCCTGGACCAGCCTGTGAAGTGCTGGCTCTCTCTTTGCCTTTTGCCATGGCTGTAAGTTTTCCCGAGGCTTCGCCTAAAGTTGAGCAGATGCCAGCATCATGTTTCATGTACAGCCACAGAACCATGAGCCAATTAAACCTCTTTTTTTTTTTTTTTTTGTAAATTAGTCTCAGGTACTTCTTTATAGCAGTGTGAGAATGGACTAAAACAGAGACCCATGCTGACATCAGGGAAAAAAAGGTGATCCAGGCAGAGTGAACAGCAATAGCAAAGCCCCAAGGTGGGACATGCTTGGATGTTCAAGGAAGAGGTGAGAGTAGGGCATACAAAGGCAAGCATGGCAGGTGATGGTGGCAAGGGAAAGGTCATAGAGGGCCTTGTGAGCCAAGGTAAGGTCTTTGGAGGTTTGTCTGAATTTGATGGGAGCATTCTGCAAGGTTTGGAGCAAATGGGTGATAAAATCCAACTTACAAGTTGAAGGGATCCCAAGTAGCCATGTGGAGAATAAACAGCAGGGACCAGAGGGAAGAAATGGGGAGAGTTGTTCGGACATGGCAACAACCCAGGTAAAAGATGATGGTGGCTAGGATGACAATGATAGTTGTGGCAGTGGTGAGATACAGTTCCTGGAAATTGTCCCTCAAGAGACCTAACTTCCCCAGGGTTCTGTGAGAAGATACAGAAAAGTTTCTAAAAATTTCTTTTTGGTTTGTTTAACTAGTTTGAGCTGTTTTCTTTGTCTTACAGTAAAAAAGTCTTGCTAAAGACTGTGTAGTCTTTGCCATTCCGTAGTGCTTAATGAATGCTTACTATGTGCATAGTTGACTGTGGCAGGTTGTAGTTCCAAAAGAAGGCCAAGCAATATTTTCCATCCCACCCAATCTTCTTACAACGTGACCTTGCCGTCTCCTATTAACAGCTGGAGTCTATGTCACCTCACCTTAAGATGGGACTGCCTGGATCATCAATAGAATCTGGTGGAAGTAACACCATCTGACTTTCTGAGACTACATCATGAAAGGCAAGATGGCATTCCTCTGGCTCTCTCAGGAGGCTTCCCCTTGGAATCTGGCCACCATATTATGAGGTGGCTCAGGCCACATGGAAAAGCCACACATAGGTGTTCAGCCCCAGCAGAAGTCTTAGCTGACATGGATTGTCTGCATAACCTGTTAGTGAGGAAACCGTTGAGATGACTCCAGCATCATCCAGTGTCTGACTGCAACCACATGGGAGACCTTTAGCAAGAGCAACCTAGCTAAGCCCAGTCAGCTCCAGAACCATACAAATAAAACAAATAATTGTTTTAAGTCATTAGTGTGGGGTGGTTTGTTACATAGCAATGGATGACTGATTTTGTTACCATATGTATTGCATTATCTAGGACATCTGATTTAAACCATTATACTTTTCTAATAATAGTGAATAATTATACGGTACTTCTTATATGCCAAACATTGTTTTGTATGCTTTACATGTAATAACTCTTTTAATCCTCACAATGGGCTTGTGAATTAGGTACCATTATCATCCCATTTTACATATGAGAAAATTGAGGTATAAAGAGACTCAAGGTGAAACACTTTATAAATATTGTGCCAAGTTTTGAACCGGATGGTATGAGCTCCAAAGCCCATATATTTACACATTACCCTAAGCTGCCTCAGATCCTGATGGACTATTTTTCAGGAGCTTTGCCTCAATTCTGTGTCCCTGATAGCCAGTAGTTATGACAGTACTTAGAGAACAGCAGAGATAATATAATCCAGAATAGTTGGTCTAAGAAGTATTTGTGTTTGCCATTCTTTGCCTAGAAAAAGTAAATGCAAAACTAAACATCCAACAGATGAAACAAAGCAAAATAAAACACATTGACCCTCCTAAAATTATTTTTTTCTCAAAATCAAATAAAAATGTATTTCCTGGGCCACCCAGATAACTTTAAGCATCCTAGTCAATGCACTTCTGTGCAAATACTTAACAGAAGCCATATTTCTTACTGTGCTGTGGTTATTTTACTCTGTCATGGAAACAAGAACGTTACAGAAATTTATGAAAATGGGTCCAAATATGCATTTAGGCATGGCTCAAGACAATACTTTAAGTAGATCAAAATTTTTTTTGTTATTTCCACCATTCCTTTTTTTTTTTTTGTCTTTTTCTCCTCAGGTGACTCTTAGCCTACTTGATGACTTCCCCTAAATTTAATCCAATAAACACTTATTGAGCTCAGAACTTCTTTATAGGCAGATATGTGATTAACCAACACAATGCACTCTCTCAAGATGTGACCAGTGGAGGAAGGCTGGGGGCTGGGGGTTTGTGCTTATAGTGGGAGAAGCTTCTAAAAACTTCATAGAGAATGTGAGAGACAGAACTTACATTTCCAAGCAGGGGCAGGAAGAAGGACATTGCAGATGTATGGACCAGCATGGGCAAAGGCTATGAGGTATGTTCCTGAAGAGTTTAGGTATCAGTGAGTGGGCCCCAGGCTAGAGAGTATTTTCAAGAGAGGAGTAGCAAGGAACAGTTGAATTGAATCGGAAGAGAAGGGAGTAAACACTTACAGGGCACCTAATCTTAATATATAAAGTCAGGCACTTGACTATTTCACTTTATCTCCACCCAAATCTGTGAGACATAGGAGAGATGCCTATACCCAAAGAGCTCTAGAAAGTGCCGGAAACTCAACCTCAATGGGTAAATGAACTCCAGAGAGGCATTAGCTCCAGGTTCTTTCATTGTGGAATGGAAGGTTTGGACCTCAGTTAAATTTCTGTATTAGGAGAAGTATTTTTAGAAGTGGAGAGTTGAAAGCTGGCTCTATTAGGCAGCACATATCACTTTCAGAATTACAACCTACACAACCCAGTCCTGGTATCTCATTTCCAGAGAAACTCACCCCAGCACTCTCTGGGGTTTGCTCTGTGGTGAAAGGCAGGATAGGATGCCTCCTAGTTCTGCATTGGCAAGAAGAGCAGAGTGGCCTCAAAGTCACCAAAGTGTCACAGTGCTTCACCAGCAGGACTGTTTCCTCACTTGCCATGTGGGACATATTCCTTATCCTCCTTGCCTCAAAGGATGTTAGTGACAATTAAAAATAACTAGACAAACATTTCGGATACAATGAACTTTGCCTTTTATCCCACTCAATTCCATTTAATTTTAATACCATTTTAAATTTTCAGTCACTTCTCAGAGGGTTGTGGGTGGGCAGGGAAGGGTTGATTTTTGTTTTTCTTATTTTACCAGGATGATAACAGTAGAAAGAAAACTAAATTTGGAAAGAAAACCAAGTTTGGGATCATAGCTTAACCATTTATTTGTAAACTGAGTAGTCTGGCGGGGGGAACCTCAATCTTTTGAACCTCAGGTACCTACAATTAACTCATCATCTACCTCACTAGGCTATTATAAAGATTTACTACCTTAATTAAAAATGCTTTGAAAATTACAAACTACTGATATTTGCTATGATATGTAGAGTTGTTTTTGTGTGATTGTATTACCCTAGCTCCCTATAAATAGTCGAACAGGATCTGAGGCAGTTTAGGCTAATAAACTGCCTCAGATCCTGTTGGACTATTTATCAGGAGCTGCATCACCCATGCATATTTACAAGAGATTTTTGTCTCTAACCTGACTCATTTAACAGGAACAACATGTCCATATGCCAGAACATAGGCTGGCCCATAAATCACATCCTGCCCTTCTCTGAACAATCCAGTGTGTCTGTCATGTGTCGAGCCTAACAAAACACTGAGAAGCAGTCCATAATCCTAAATCCATTTATTTGTATAATGTCTCCATTTACTGAGTTCCTGGCATTTTGTATAATACCTATGTACTAACGCTTGGAAGTATAAGAGTAGTAGTTGAGGTTTTATCAAGATTTGAGTATTGAAATCTTATTAAGATATGAAAAAAATGCACATTCTTCCTCTGCCAAAAGAGATCTAGGTACCAAGATAAAATATGGCTTCTGTTTTCCACATACATAAAATTTCCACGTGCAGTATTGATAACTTTGAGGATTGTATAGATAATGAAAACTGCGCTAGTTGCCACAGGTCTATCTTTAGTCAAGATGAAAAAGAAATTACCACTAAAGAATATAGATGGGGGCCGGGCGCGGTGGCTCACGCCTGTAATCCCAGCACTTTGGGAGGCTGAGGCGGGCGGATCACAAGGTCAGGAGATCGAGACCACGGTGAAACCTCGTCTCTACTAAAAATACAAAAAATTAGCCGGGTGCGGTTGTGGGCGCCTGTAGTCCCAGCTACTCGGGAGGCTGAGGCAGGAGAATGGCGGGAACCCGGGAGGCGGAGCTTGCAGTGAGCTGAGATCCGGCCACTGCACTCCAGCCTGGGCGACAGAGCGAGACTCCGTCTCAAAAAAAAAAAAAAAAAAAAAAAGAATATAGATGGGAACAGAGACAAACTTTAGTCCTAGTAGACTTGACTTTATGTAATCCACAGTTTTTCTTTACTTTATTTGCAGCTGAAGTTGATCCTGGAAAGAGAATTTTTAGGGAGAGAACATTGTTTTCTTTCCCAGAACATCGTGTCGGGCAGGTAAGCTAGGAGGCACACTTCATTCTTTTTCTCTCTTTACCTGTAACGTTGATATAAAGAAGTTCACAGAGTAAATGCTACTTGGGAAAAGTAGCATTTTCAGCATTTTCATTTTAATACACAGAAATGACTTGTCATCCAAAATTTAAAGTCATGTTACTTCAGAGAGTCCAAAGCACAGGAAAATAGTTATTTTATCAACTAATTGCCTGCCGCTGAATTTGATTTAAGCCTGCTCTACTGCTCCCATAACATTTTACAAATCACTGTCTGCACTTCAATAGGCTCCGTGCAACGTGCTGGTAGAATCTATTTCTTTCCATAGGACCTTCCTGTCTTAGAAGTGACATTGATAATTATCTCCCTTTCACATGGGCGCCCACCAGCTGAATTGCCTAGGTGACTTCCTGCCCACTCAGATGATTAGAGTTTTGCAGCTCACATTGACTCAGGCAGCAGGATCAAATTTCCCACCTCCATCTGGCAGTTCCCTCTTCGGTCTGCTGCACCCTAAGGACAAAATGAGGGCAGCTACGTCATCCTTACCTACCTCTCTCTGAGGGTGAGAATTTCTCCTTGAATGGCTGTGAAGGCGGCAGGGCGTTGCTTCATTTTAGGTGAACATTAATATTAAACAATGGCTCTCCCTGGGAGTAGGTGGCTGCAGGTTGAATGCTAAGCTGCTTCGATAAGACTGAAACTGAACAAGAAATAAAAAAGAAATTAAATCTAGAAGAGGGCTGAAGGAAGAAAGTACCGAATTTTTAAAGACTTGCCAAGTGCAGAAGCTTAGCAGGATGAAGATCATTTGTGTGTAAACGATGGCAATTTTCCATTGCTCCATATCATGCAGTCTTTCAGTACATTGAATTCAGCTTAGAAATATGTTTGTGATTTCATTCAGAACCTTAGCATTTTGTATTATAGTGAGAAATACATTATTCACGTTTTGATGGCTTATATTAGAGGATTTTAGTAGTTGTTGCCCCAAGTTTTCACACTGTGTCCACATCTTTTGTAATGTGATTTTGTGGTTCCTCCCAAGAGATGGCTTCCATTTTTCTACCTCCTGAATGCAGATTGGCTTTTTAACATATTTTGGCCAAAGAAGTTGGTGAAAGCAACCACATACCATTCTAGCTTCGAGCACTTCCTTCTTCTCTTGGAACCTTGCTACAGCCGTGTGAATAGTCTGCTGGAGGATTAGACACCATGTGGAAGGGCTTAGTTGTTTCAGCTGAGGCCATTTTAGAACCGCCTATAGCTAGCTGAATGCTGCCTAGCAAAGAGTGATCCACAGCTGACCATAGATGCATAAGTGAGCCCAGGTGTCACAATGACCTGAATGATAATATAAGACTGTTCTTTTAAGATTCTGAGTTTTGGGTAGTTTGTTATGCAATGACAGCTAACTGATGATGCAGCCACCAAGAATATAAGGCATATTATTTATTTTTGTTTTAAATATTAATTTAAAACTATTTTAGAGCTTTAAATGAATAAAACAACAGGAAAAATGAATTTGGATTCACTGACCCACTTACAGGCAAATCACCTGAGTGGCAAACAGTGAAACTTGAGATGCAATCTGAGGTCAGGCTCTTCAGTCTTATGAATCATGATGATGCAGTTGGATTTGTTTTTCCTTCAGGGCAATGACGATTCTTTGAAATGTTTTTTTTCCTTGGAATTAAAAAAAATTATAGGATGTTGCAAAAATAGTGCACAGAGGCCATAAACTTTTCACCCAGCTTCCTCCAATGGTGACATCTCATGTAACTATAGCACAATATCAAAACCAGGAAACTGACATTGATACAATGCTGTTAACTAGAGTATAGATTTTATTTGACCTGTTTTTAAATTCACTAATTGTGTGTGTGTGTGTGTGTGTGTGTGTGTGTTGGCAGTTCTATGAAATTTGATTCCATGTATACATCCATGGGACCACTGATCAATCAAGATGCAGAACTATTTCATTACCACGAAGGAAATCTTTTCAAGTTGTTCCCTTTCAGTTGCACCTACTTCACCATCCCCATCTCTGTCCTCTGGCATCCACTAAATCTGTTCTCATTCTTTTTTGTTTTGTAATTTATTTTTAGAATATCATACAAATGGAATAATACAGCACACAATCTTTTTGGATTGCTTTGAAATGCTGTAAGCAGTGGAGGAATGTGGTTGATTTTCATTTTAGTAAGACCACTACAGAACTCAGATTGCACTAAGAAGACGGTTTTGGAGAAATGGGAGACTTGAGGAAGGGGAACAGGCAATATATTGTTCTAGTAATCCAGGTGAAAGATGATGATGGCTTGAGATAAGGGGGTGGTGGTGTGGACAGAACAAATTGTGAATGATATTCAGGAGATTGAATTGACAGGATTTATATCAGTTAATGTAGAGTAAGAGTCAAGGAATGAGAGAAGTTGAAAATTCATCAACTCATTTGATCATTTGTTTAAAAATATTTGAGTGCCTGCAGTTGTACTAAGTGTGGTCAATACAGCATGAACAAGACTGTGACCTCATGGGAGTTTACATTTTCATTGAGATGCAAATTGCTAAACACACTCATACATACACACATATGCACACACATATAATACATAGATACCACTTGCAAAGTAGAGGATTAAAACTGGGTAATGTAAATAAAAAAAATAAATCTTATTGTCATTCATTATGATAGGAAACTCCAGAATAGAAGGTTGAGAAAGGAGAAGAGGATAACTGAGAAACTTGCTAGTTAAAGGTGTCTTTGCAGGATATCCTGAGGGCAGTTGTATAAATATCTCACCTAATTCCTCAAGATGCTCTCAGATAGCAAATCAAGAGTCTTTGAAATTCTAACTATTGTTCTCTGTAGGAGTACACACTAAGAAGAGTTAGAGGAATGAAAGAATAATAAGACAAGTTAACGTTCATTGGATGTTCACAGTGTGCCTGGCACTTTTCTAAGCTCTTTACATAGATTAACTCTTTGCCACAATCCTATAAAATTTAATTAATTGATCTTAGCAGCAATCCTATACAATAGGGAGTTATTATTGCCATTTTCCAGATGAGGAAACTGCTAAGGAATAGAAAGGTAGCTAGTAAAAGAGCACTCCAGGCCATTGCCCTCACCACTATTCTATGCCATCTCTCTTTCAAATGTGTACCCTTACTGAAACTGTGTAAGTGCATGTTTTACTCTAATTTTTATCATTCTTGTATTTGTGGTAGTTTTACTTACCAACCTATCTAAAGTAATTATACTTAAGCTCCCAAGTGCTCCCTTTAATAAAAGAGAGTCTGTTCACATCATATAAAATATTTAATTTCCCATTAGAGAGGATCGTGGTCTCTAAGGCTCTACCAATCTTCACTGGGATCGTTTCACAAATGACTCTTAGTATATCTGGGCAATTTATAATTTTCCATCAGGGCCAGGGCTAGGATGAGGTGCTAGGAAACAAGATTTAAGGATGCGCTCATCTCAGGTGCTTACCCTACACTTGCATGACTCTAAGAGTTCATGTCTCCTTAAATGTTGTGCTCTAAGCACTTAGCTTGTTTCTCCTTAGTCCCTGCCTCATTTCGCACGTGCTTTTATATATGGTATCTGAACTTACACTATAACAGCATTTTGCCCTTCTGGTCTGTGGTCCCTAGCTGCTTGAGGGTGAACAAAGTTCTGTCATCTGGGCAATTGTATCTTCAGCACATAGCACACAGTAGATGCTTAATGACTATTTTCCAAATGAATTAAGAGGAGCCTATTCAGAAACATACTCTAAAAATCTGGATTACATTACATTTTCTGTACCCTTGATGTGTTCAAATACCGAAAATGGAGAGATACAAATCAACTAGTTACACAACGATGAGCTAAGTTCTGTGATAGAGGCATGGGCAGAGGGCTTTTCAAGCAGAGAGGAGGTTGTAAGAAAAACTATCTGAGAGCTGTCGGGTGAGATCTCATATCTTGAGTCAATTCTGACCATCCCACCAACTTCTTCCGTGCATACACAAGTCTGCAGGGCAGCCAGGCTGATTCGTTGAAAGCAATGGGCAGTCATTTCTGAACTTGAATTACCTAATGGAGGAGCTGGGGATGGAGTACAGGAAGGAGGAGGAGGAGGAATACACCTTCTAAAAATTTAATTTGTCATGCCATCAGGACACCCAAATGGAATATTCTCTGGAAGACTTGAAATTCTAGGGGGCTCAAGAGAGAATCAAGGATAAAGCTGTAACTTTGGAAGCTGTAGCAGAACAGCAATATTTGAAGATTTGGAAAAAAGTGAGATCACCTAGGTACAGAATAGAGTAAGGAGAAATAAGCAGGGAAACACTGATAGAATGTGTGGTGTCCATTTATAATCATCATGCTTCACAGTAACATCCCGTCTTTCTGTGTAGGAACAGTTTGTCTACAGAAATGCCAAAGCACCCTTCCGGTTAGAGTTGTCACGTGGCATGACAGCTGACACCTTCTTCAATAAGAATGCATTTGGGCTATAACATAAACACCAGAGGGGTAAGCCCTTAGCATACTACTCTCAGGGGACACCTTTTTTGTTTTGTTTTGTTTTGTTTTTTAATGGACAAAGGTGTTCTTTGGTTTTTCAGAAGATAAATTTGTAACCAACCGTCTATTCTTAGGAGACAACGATATTATTCCTGGAAATATTTGTAAAATTCCATATGAACAAGACCGGTGTTTCTTGCATTTTAATTGCCTCTCTCTCTCTCAAACCCCTGTGATAGCAAAATGTTGTTTTTTATGAGGTTTTTCCGGAGTACTAAATCTTGACATAATCAATACTATATATGTTAACTATCTTCAGGCTGTCTGTAGTAAGTTTGAATTATTAGATTCCTCTGAGGTCTAGACTATTTTTCTTTCGGCTATCACTTACCATTTATCTATCCATCTATAGTACATAGATGTTTTACAGGAATATTTCTAGGTACATAAATAAATTATGTGGCTGGTGGCAAAGATTGGTTGTTATAGCAAGGCTCTAGTGTATTATATTTAATAACCCAAACTGTAATAAAAAAGAGAGAGAGATTGAGAGAGAGAGAGAAGAGGAGAGACTGTGCGCTTCTCAGTCCTTGCTGGTGCCTTCTTGAAATTGCCAGAAAAGACACTCTGTAATGGGACTGTGTTGTCTGTGACGCTCTCACATCACAGACATAGTGACTTGGGAAAGCAATAGTATACTGCAGATATAAAGTGTTATTAATTAAACGTCCCAATACAGCAGTTCCCAGAAGCTACGATCAACTAGATAGAGCATATTATGTTTTTCTTTTCACAAGTGCCTATGAGCATTTGTGGAAAAAATATTAGATTCATTCTCTTATCCATTCTCCTCAAATCTTCTCCTTCCTCTTCCTCCCTTCCCTGCTTTATCCTCTGAACTCTACTACTTCTCTCCACAAAGAATTGAGAACAGCTTAGATGAGGGCACACATGTTTAAAAGGTAATTAAACATTAAGATCAGGGAAATTTTAAATAAAGCTAGAAAATCAATACCAGGGAAAGGAAGAATACACATTCACAGTGTATCAGGGTCAGCCTAGTTCTTACAGTTGAGCCCCAAATTGGCTCTGAATTTTTTAGCAGGTGAAGCAAAATGGAAGACAAGCATGGCTACATAATTCTTCTTTTAAAAAAGGAAGTATCACAGTTTCTCAGGGGAAGCAAAGTTATCCTAGCACAGATTATTTTTTCTTAGAGTCTCTTACGGGGGTACCAGGCATTTAAAATTTTTATTTAACCTTCACAACAAGACAAACATTATTTTAAATAGGTTGCAGTTGAAGAAACTGAGAACAAACCCATAAAACAGTTTATTCAAAATCATACCAGTACTAAAAGGTGGTATCAGGATACAAACCCAGGTTATCTGATTCTTATTCTGGTTCCAGAATGCTGCTATTTTCATTGCATGCATGCCCTCTTCTAAGACATTGTAACCTACTCTGCTTTCTTTAATAGATGCATTCCTAAAAGGCTTTTTTTGTTAAATATATGTATGTATGTACCTGTAAAATATCAAATAGAACATATATATCCAATCAAATTGTATTTTTCCATTGACAAGATTCATGATTTCAGGGATTTTTTTTTCTCACAACTAATATTTAGCTGGAAGTAGCTCCCAACTTTTAAACTTATCTTTGTTAGCAACAGAACAATTTTTCAATTGAAATTCTCCACAGAACCCCATGTACAAGAACAAATTGAAACAGAGCTGCTCTGGAGGAGGCTGGGGTGGGCCAGAGGGAGCACTATGCTCCCAGAGACCACTGGAGCAACTCCATCAAACACAGCCTGAAGCAAATCCCTTTAGAATTTACAAACAGCTACCATAGTCACTGCCTCGTTTAATTGTTTAATTTGTAGTTTGAAATAATCCTGTTGAGCAGATCAGTTTGGACTTCCTTTCATTTTGAAATTAAAAAAAACTGAAGCTCTAAGTTAGTGATGTCTGGCCACTGTTCATCAGCTGGCATATGTGTTCTTCATTGCTCAGGTTGAGTAGGTCTAGAAAACAGGGAGGACAGCAGGCAGTGTGAGAAGTTGATATCAAAGAACGAGTTGCTTCCTAGCAACGTATGTTAGGAGTCCCATCTGATTGGTCAAGAAACCCTAAAGCAAAGAGTGGAGGAGCCCAAGTGACTGATGGTGATATATGCTATGGTTTAACCAAAAGTCAACATATGTCTTACTGTTCTAAAATAATTTTTCATAACCTCCTTGAACAAGTAAAAAACCAGGCCAAAGAGACTTTTAAAATGAAATAAGAGGACCAACGAGATATTGTGGTCATGTAGAAAAGAGCAAAGGAGGACTTAGAAACCCCCTTCATTCTAGAGTGGTTGGGAAGAAGGTTATACATTTCTGCTCCTCTGTTTTACCTGGACTGACTTCTTTTGAAATAAACATTTAAGTCCCTTTCTGTCTTTATTTTTCCATTACAGAAAATTCAAATATGTAACAAAGTAGAGAGAATTTATTCTCTCATCACTCAGCTTCAGTAATTACATGCTCGTGACCAATTTTGTTTTATTCATATACTCTTCCCACTGGATTATTTTGAATTGAATCTATGACATCATTTATTTATTCTGTAAATGTATCAATGAAGTCTCTTAATAGAAGCAGTGTCTTACTTACTCAAAGAGCATCAAATTCTACCTTCTCAATTGAGAGAGGGGGTGGCCTAAGGGACATTTCTGCTGTCACAACCACAGATGGCGATTCTATAACTGATTGTGAGATTCATGCTTAGGAGTTTGTTTCTGTTCTTTCACATTTGGGAAGAGAGACTGGAGACATGCCTGTCTCGGAATAAATAATGCCTGAACATTAATCGTTTGGGAAGTCAGAACTTGGTGACTATGCCTTCAAAATACGTTTGGCTACTCTTTTATGCTCTCTTGCTACCTCTGATTGAAGTAGCTTAATGCCATAATATAAGAGCATTTATTTCCATAATCGAGAACAGGATCCTCCAAATGGGGTTCATAGACTCTTAGAGACTCCAAGGATGAGCATTAGGAGGTCTATGGACCTCCTGAAATTAGGTACAAAATTTTGCATCAATGTGTGATGTACAGTTTTCAAGGGTTCATAGTTTCTCTGTTCTCAAAAGTACCTGTAACTCCCTCAAAATATTAAAATTGCTGCACTAATCTTTGCACTTGTGCATAGAGAGACCCATCTGCTATTATAGTAGATTACAGGGAACCATGAGTCCATGAGTCTATGAATGCAGGTATGAGTCATGCCAGAGAGTATGAAACCAAAGTCCTGTAAATGCCAGAGAAGGGATAGAATTTTCATTTTGATAGAAGGCGCCTTGTAGATATCAGGGAGGGAAGGCCTTGCAGTCAGCACTTGAGGAACTAATAGATAAACTGTCAGTTGATAATCAACCTCATAGCACACAAGTCTTTAATAGGGCACTTGATGCCATAGTTAGGTCGTTACTTCTTCCAGGAACCATAGTGTTCACTGGACTCCAAAGGCAACATTTTCTATTTATGTGTGTAGGGGTGAATATGGTGATATGGAGCACTGTAAAATGGAGGTTGATGGTGTTGAGATTTTATTCAGAGATATTAAGGTGATTTTAGTTCAAATATTTTTAAAATATGTATATTGCAAAAATGGTCACAATCCTTTATTCTTCTGTGGCCATAACCTTAATAATGTGACTTTGCAGCCTCTTTCATCAAAAGGTAGAGACCCTGCCATCCCCTTGAATCCGGACTGGCTTTGTGACTTGTTTTGGCCAACAGACACAGTGAAAATAATAGGTTTTCATTTCAATACTAGTTTCCAAGACACTTTGCATACCACATTTTTTGTTATCTCTCTTGGGACCCCTCCTGTCCCATTCTGTTCACCTGTGAGCACATCAGTGCTAGCTTGCTGGAAAATGACAGACTACATGCTTCAGTACTGTGTGAACCCTGCTTTTCTAGCCAAGTTCTCATGTATGAGAAGGTGGTAGCAACTATCAGCAAAACCTCTTACCATTGCTTTCCCTGGTCCTGCTGAGTGAAGATGCATGGGAGAGCTGACTGAGACCTAAATAACCCAGTCTAAATTTCTAACCCACAGAATCATGAACTACGTAAATAGTAATTATTTTAAACTATTCAATTTTAAGAGGGAGGGGAGCTTGTTATGTGGCAAAAGCTAACTCATGCATTAGGAATCACATCTTTTCAAAATAGAATCACATTCTCATTATCTGCAGAGATTTTGGTGCCCCTGAATCTCTGACATTTAACTCAAATTTCTGTTTATTTCTATATCTTGTATTCAAGTGCACAAATTACCTTTTTGTTATTATTTTTGAAGGAGACGTATCACTATTAGAAAAACACGCTTACTCTCATTTCTCCATTTCTGCACTAGGAATTTTTATCTCCTGTAAGATGAAAAAAATTTGAACAGGCAGGTATTCTTCCAAATGTATTAATTATGTCAATAAATAAGTTTTGAAAAACCAAATGCCAAATAAAATTTTATTTAATAGTATATTTATTAATTTATTTTGCTGAAGCTTCCCCTCCCTGAGGCAGAATTGCAAAGTCATTTTATTTACAGAAATGCAATAAATAAAACTAACTACTGTGAATGAAAAACATTCATTAATATAGCAAAATATGATCCTAGTATGCATTCATTATTAATAGGAAAACATTGATTATAATGAAAGGAGGATAGTAGAACAAAACACCTTAAGGTCCTCATTCAAATTCCTCTTTTATCTAGGGGCTGAGTTCATAGCTTTTGTGTCATATTCAAAGGTATTTCACACTCCAAAGAGACTAAGAACCCCTGACTTAGTATAAACCTCCTTCACAGTTTATCAGTAGGTGTTTGAATAAATTTACCTTTTTCTATGTTGACATAGCTATACCTTTATTCTATGTAAAACAGAAAATTTGGCTCTATCTTCCTGCTCTTTGCTGTTAACTAGTCGAGAAGGCACCTCAAATTGCCTTCATTCACCCACAGAAGCTATGACGACTCTGAATACAAACAAGATGAAAAGTGACTTGTGAATATTAGTCCTGAAGTCTGAAAGCATCTGGAACATACACAATAGAGAAAAATGGTGATAGAAACAAAGAAGTTCAAATGGCAGTAGTGACAACAATACGTTGAGAGCTAAAGAATGGAGTGTCTCAGCAGGTGGGAGACAAAATTATTCCTCTTTGTGTCTAATCTCAGATAAATGGGGGAAGTGCTTTGCAGGTCTTGCTTCTATCTTTTTCCAGTTTTTCTTTTCTTTGCTTTGTTTTACCTAAACCGTAGTTTGATTTCCCATCGAGAAAGCTAAAAGCATCATTTTGCTTTTTTATGTTCCTGTGTTATTTGTGTCCTCTAGGTAAGAGACACAGAGATGAATTGAGAGGCACACATGGGAGTAATACCCATGAAAGGCAAGATGGGAGGAAGAGCCTTCTACCATGATGCAGATCAGAAAACATTTCAGACATGTCAATTGAAGCTCTGTAGTAAAGACTTCCCATTAACGGAATCCTAACTAGGCACAAATAGCCGAACCTTACTACCCTGCCATTCTTCATCATTGACTGGGGGCTGCTTGAGAAGACCGTAGCCTTGATTTGAAAGCTGAGACAGATCCTGAATCGGTACTTCTTGAAGCTGAAGTCAAATTCTTTCTTGAGGGGAGACCTAAGTAACACATCTCCACACTGCCTCTGCCATTTCCCATTTACACAACTCATAAATGTTAGCCATTTCTACAAGGTCTGAGATAATCCAACAAGTAAATTAACAAGTAATTGCTTTGCTTTGACCAAGGGTTATTTAAAATGACAGAAAGAGAGTCTTTCTTTGTGTTTCTTAACTCTGTGATAGGGAGACTGGAAACGGACATTTAAAAAAAGATACAGCATGGCATAGTGGAAAAAGAATAGGGTTAGATATAGTTGTATGTTATGACCCTTCTGGTTCCTACCAATGTCTTAGCAAACTGTATCCTAGAAACCTCATTAAGAAATGAAATATTGCTGTAAAAATCACAGTTCCTACAATGAAGTTTCATAGTTGAATTGAGGTGACTTAAAAGCCATCATTCTCAGCAAACTAACACAGGAACAGAAAACCAAACACTGCATAGTCTCACTCATAGGTGGGAGTTGAACAGTGAGAACACGTGGACACAGGGAAGGGAACATCACACACCAGGGCCTGTTGGGGGCTAGGGGGCAAGGGGAGGGAGAGCATTAGGAGAAATACCTAATGCATGCAGGGCTTAAAACCTAGATGACAGGGTGATAGGTGCAGCAAACCACCATGGCACATGTATACCTATGTAACAAACCTGCACGTTCTGCACATATATTCCAGAACTTAAAGTAAAAAAAAAAATCAGTAGTTACAAAATTATCCCAGAACTTAAAGTAAAAAAAAATCAGTAGTTACAAAAGTATCCCAGAACTTAAAGTAAAAAAAAAAAAAAAATCAGTAGTTACAAAAGGTCCTCTAATCATCATATAACCTCAGTGTTCTTGTCAGCACGGTCATTGTCATCATCACCATCATCATCATCAAGTGCTTACGGTGTGCTGTATTCCATTCTAAGTCCTTTAAATGCATTATCCCATTTAAACCCCATATAAAAATTCTAAAAAATTAGTTAGGTAGCTCAAAAATATTTGTGGAATGAAGCCTTTCTAGGAAGAGGGAATGAAAGCGGGAAAGCATGGGAACAATGAGAACACTGGTGCTTTCAGGATTCTACCTACCTGTCATTCCTTGTATCAGAAGTATAAATTCCATATTGGGAAAGTGTGCGGAATAGAAAAAAACTGGCAACAATGGGGGAATGACGCAGATCTTGAATAACTTTGTGATGTAAGCTATGACATTTACCTTTTACATTAATAATGATGAAGAACCACTGAAGGAATTGAAGTCTTAGCTTCCTGTCTTTCTTCCTGGGCAAAACGGTATCCTTTCCCAGCTCTCAGGATTTTTATGGTTTAGTGTAATAGGATGTCCACACTGAGAGCATTAGGCAATGGTACCATATAGTATATCAAGCCTTCTGTAGTGCTGCCACTTACCTATACATTGGCAACACCTGTGAGCTTGTCAGAAAAGCAAATTCTCTATCCCTACTCCAGGTTGACTCAATCAGACTTTCTGAGGGTACGGCTCAGGGATTTGTGTTTAACAAGCTCTCCAGGTGATCCTCATCATAAGTTTGAGAGGCTCCACTCAAAACCAGAGCTACTTGAAGTGTGGAGGTCCTCCCTCCGGAGCAGTCGGTCCAGTGTTTCTGGCTTGTGAGGAAGGTGTGGACAGAAATTGAGGGTAAGTGTTTAGAATCACTTAAGCCATGAATCAGAGGATTTTATTTTAGTTGACTCTAATACTTAAAGTTTGGGTTTGTATTTTGTATGTCTTCTTTATTTCATTTTCCTGAATTATTTAGTGTGTTTTACGAAGTAACAATTTGTGATGAATTGGGTGCAGGTACACAAACACACACACACATACACTCACACAAATCAGTGCTTTATCCCAGAAGTGAAAGAAGCAGTCTTCTATACTGGGCCATGGTGGCTCTTTGGGCTCTTTTTCAAGTGTGGACACCTTGTTTATAGAGGACATTGAATATTCCAATTTGGGAAAGTAAATGTTAACATATTTTGCACTTTGAATATGCCATTATCATTCCCCAGGGCCCCCTGACTTCCCTGCACTGGGGCCACTTGACAAATGAGTCTGTTTTTCCTGACTGCTGTTGCTAGGAAGCAACTTGCTTGGATACCAGCTTCTCACTCTTCCCACTGACTTCACTGTTTTCCAGATGTGTTCAGACCCAGAGATTAAACAATAGACAGAAAAGACAGAAGGAAAACAGTTTACTGCAATATGTTTTGGTGGTGTTATCATAAACAATTTTTGAATTGGCCTATTGAAACAGAGAAAAATATATAGATAATTCTCACGTTGTAAAATTACCAGAAGTATTTAATTTTCATGGAAACAAAATACCCTTTAAAAATATCATTAGAAGGCTGTGGTGGTGCTATATAATGCTTCCAATCTTTCTTTGGGGAGCCCTTGTGTTTTACAGTTTTGAGGGGGAGTTTATAGTACTTTTCTGCTTCTGTTTAATAAAATAGACAATGAGCTGTTTTCAAAAGGGGAAGAATTTTTCAGTAGAACATAAGTAAATGAAATTAATGAATCTGTTTTTTATACGAAAAATCCATAAGCATGATTAAAAGACAATTTAATGATGGAAGCGGACTCGAGTTGTTATGGCAACTAGGATCTGAAAGTACCTGGCTGTGTGTGTGTTTTCTTTCCTCTTCCCTCCCCGATCCTTTTAAAAAAAAAAAAAAAAAAAAAAAGTTGTCTTCCATCTGGTTTAATCGCGGTGTTAAAATACCAATGTCAAAGAAAAGTATCTAATAAGGATAATTTCACATCTCTTGCAAGACAAGTGATATTTCACCTTAATAAGAAATAAATACAATAATGCAAAAGTCTTTTAGGAGAAAAGAATATGATTGTACATTATCATAAATTGCTAAAGAGTCCTTTTAATTATCTTAGGCTGTCATTCTTTAACTTGAATTATGGTAGTAGACTCATTTTCTGTTTTCTTTTCTTTTCACCGTAAGAGGAGAACGTGGATGGAGTTGTGATTGGAGAGAGTTGGAGGTGGCATTCAGTTATCTTATGCTCCTTACCTAAGTATCCTCTATCAATTGTCATGTAATAGCTGTTTTCTTTTGGTTTTGTGTTCTTTTAATGTTAAAGAAATAAGACTTTTTTTTTGGAACTGAAACTTGGAAATTATATGTCTGTAGAAAAGAAGAATCTTATAAAAGGGTTTATTTTGCTCTGCTTATTGCAGTTGGTCGCTATTTAATATCACACCATTCTCCTTAGTACGTATTTGAAAGGTGAGATTTTATGAAATCCACATTGGCAGCCAATCAGTGAGAAGGGCTCAAACCAGAATAGCTCCACTGGAAATCCATCTCTTTTTTTTTTTTTTTTTTTTGAGAGGGAGTCTTGCTCTGTTGCCCAGGCTGGAGTGCAGTGGCCGGATCTCTGCTCACTGCAAGCTCCGCCTCCCGGGTTTACGCTATTCTGGCTCAGCCTCCCGAGTAGCTGGGACTACAGGCGCCCGCCACCTCGCCTGGCTAGTTTTTTGTATTTTTTAGTAGAGACGGGATTTCACTTTGTTAGCCAGGATGGTCTCGATCTCCTGACCTCATGATCCGCCCACCTCGGCCTCCCAAAGTGCTGGGATTACAGGCTTGAGCCACCGCGCCCGGCTGGAAATCCATCTCTTAAGCTGGGAGAAATATGTAGTAAATAGGAAGCATTGTTTTTGCTTTCTTTTGAAAGTAAGTTATGAATTTTTAGGACTATACTATAACAGGTCCATATGGAGGAGTGAGCCCACTGACCTGATTCCTGCTGCCATGTTGTTCCAATAGAAATCAAATGCAATGTTTTATTTTTATTTTTATTTTTTATTATACTTAAGTTCTGGGATACCTGTGCAGAACGTGCAGGTTTGTGACATAGGTATACATGTGCCATGGTGGTTTGCTGCGCCCCTCAACCTGTCATCTACATTAGGTATTTCTCCTAATGCTCTCCCTCCCCCAGTCCCCCACCCCCGACAGGCCCCAGTGTGTGATGTTCCCCTCCCTGTGCCCACATGTTCTCATTGTTCAACTCCCGCTTATGAGTGAGAACATGCGGTGTTTGGTTTTCTGTTCCTGTGTTAGTTTGCTGAGAATGATGGTTTTCGGTTTCATCTGTGTTCCTGCAAAGGATGTGAACTCATCCTTTTTTATGGCTGCATAGTGTTCCATGGTGTATATGTGCCACATTTTCTTAATCCAGTCTATCATTGGTGGGAATTTGGGATGGTTCCAAGTCTCTGCTATTGTGAATAGTGCTGCAATAAACATGTGAGCATGTGTCTTTATAATAGAGTGATTTATAATCCTTTGAGTATATACCCAGTAATGGGATTGCTGGGTCAAATGGTATTTCTGGTTCTAGATCCTTGAGGAATCACCACACTGTCTTCCACAATGGTTGAACTAATTTACACTCCCACCAACAGTGTAAAAGCGTTCCTATTTCTCTATATCCTCTCCAACATCAGTTGTTTCCTTACTTTTTATTGATCGCCATTCTTTTTTTTTTTTTTTTTTTTTTTTTTTGAGACGGAGTCTCGCTCTGTCACCCAGGCTGGAGTGCAGTGGCCGGATCTCAGCTCACTGCAAGCTCCGCCTCCCGGGTTCCCGCCATTCTCCTGCCTCAGCCTCCCGAGTAGCTGGGACTACAGGCGCCCACAACCGCTCCCGGCTAATTTTTTGTATTTTTAGTAGAGACGAGGTTTCACCATGGTCTCGATCTCCTGACCTTGTGATCCGCCCGCCTCGGCCTCCCAAAGTGCTGGGATTACAGGCGTGAGCCACCGTGCCCGGCCATTGATCGCCATTCTTACTGGCATTAGATGGTATCTCATTGTGGTTTTGATTTGCATTTCTCTAATGACCAGTGGTGATGAGCTTTTTTTCATGTTTATTGGCAACATAAATGTCTTCTTTTGAGAAATGTCTATTCATATCCTTCACCCAGTTTTCGATGGGGCTTTTTTTTTCCTTGGAAATTTGTTTAAGTTCCTTGTAGATACTGGATATTAGCCTTTTGTCAGCTGGATAGATTGCAAAAATTTTCTTCCATTCTGTAGGTTGCCTGTTCACTCTGATGACAGTTATTTTGCTTTGCAGAAGCTCTTTACTTTAATTAGATCCCATTTGTCAATTTTGGCTTTGGTTGCAATTGCTTTTGGTGTTTTAGTCATGAAGTCTTTGCCCGTGCCTATGTCCTGAATGGTATTGCCTAGGTTTTCTTCTAAGGTTTTTTTTTTTATGGTTTTAGGTCTTACATTTAAATCTTTAATCCATCTTGAGTTAATTTTTGTATAAGGTGTAAGGAAAGGGTCTGCATATGGCTAGCCAGTTTTCCCAACACCATTTATTAAATAGGGAATCCTTTCCCCATTGCTTGTTTTTGTCATATTTGTCAAAGATCAACTGGTAGATGGAGATGTGTGGTGTTATTAATGATGCCTCTGTTCTGTTCCATTGGTCTATATATGTTTTGTTACCAGTATCATGCTGCTTTGGTTACTGTTGCCTTGTAATATAGTTTGAAGTAAGGTAGTGTGATGCCTCCAGCTTTGTTCTTTCTGCTTAGTATTGTCTTGGCTATATAGGCTCTTTTTTGATTCCATATGAAATTTAAAGTAGTTTTTTACTAGTTCTGTGAAGAGAGTCAATGGTAGCTTGAAGGGAATAGCATTGAATCCATAAATTACTTTGGGCAGTATGACTATCTTCATGATATTAATTCGTCCCAACTATGAGCATGGAATGTTTTTCCATTTGTTTGTGTCTTCTCTTATTTCCTTGAGCAGTGGTTCACAGTCCTCCTTGAAGAGGTCCTTCACATGCCTTGTAAGTTTTATTCGTAGGTATTTTATTCTCTTTGTAGTAATTGTAAATGGGAGTTTACTCATGATTTAGCTCTCTTTGTCTATTGTTGGTGTATAGGAATGCTTGTGATGTTCGCACATTGATTTTGTATCCTGAGACTTTGCTGAAGTTGCTTATCAGCTTAAGGAGTTTTTGGACTGAGATGACGGGATTTTCTAAATATACAATCATGTCATCTGCAAACAGAGGTAATTTGACTTCCTCTCTTCCTATTTGAATATCCTTTATTTCTTTCTCTTGCCTAATTGCCCCGGCCAGAACTTCCAATGCTATGTTGAATAGGAGTGGCGAGAGAGGGCATTCTTTGTCTTCTGATGGTTTTCAAAGGGAATTCTTCCATCTTTTGCCCATTCAGTATGGTATTGGCTGTGGGTTTGTCATAAATAGCTCTTATTATTTTGAAGTGTGTTCCATCAATACAGTTTATTGGGAGTTTTTAGCATGAATGCGGTGTTGAATTTTATCAAAATCCTTTTGTGCATCTATTGAGATAATCATGTGGTTTTTGTCATTGGTTCTGTTTATGTGAAGGATTATGTTTATCGATTCACATATGTTGAACCAGCCTTGCATCCCAGCGATGAAGCCTACTTAATCGTGGCAGATAAGCTTTTTAATGTGCCACTGGATTCGGTTGGCCAGTATTTTATTGAGGATTTTCGCATCAGTGTTCATCAGGGATACTGGCCTAAAATTTTCTTTTTGTGTGTGTGTGTCTGCCAGGTTTTGGTATCAGGATGTTGCTAGCTACATAAAAAGAGTTAGGGAGGATTCCTTCTATTTCTATTGCTTGGGATAGTTTTAGAAGGAATAGTAACAGCTCCTTTTTTTACCTCTAGTAGGATTTGGCTGTGAATCCATCTGGTCTTGGGCTTTTTTTGGTTGTTTGGCTATTAATTACTGCCTCAATTTCAGAACTTGTTATTGTTCTATTTAGGGATTCACCTTCTTCCTAGTTTAGTCTTGGGAAGGGTGTATGTGTCCAGGATTTATCCATTTCTTCTAGATTTTCTAGTTTATTTGTGTAGATGTGTTTATAGTATTCTCTGATGGTAGTTTGCATTTCTGTGGTATCGGTGGTGATATCCCCTTTATCATTTTTTTATGGTGTCTATTTGATTCTTCTCTTTTCTTCTTTATTAGTCTGGCTAGCAGTCTATTTTGTTAATCTTTTCAAAAAACCAGCTCCTGGATTCACTGATTTTTTTTTAGAGGGTTTTTCGTGTGTTTATCTCCTTCAGTTCTCCTCTGATCTTAGTTATTTCATTTCTTCTGCTAGCTTTTGAATTTGTTTGCTGTTGCTTCTCTAGTTCTTTTAATGTTAGGCTGTCAATTTTAGATCTTTCTCACCTTTTCCTGTGGGCATTTAGTGTTGTAAATTTCCCTCTGCACACTACTTTAAATGTGTCCCAGAGATTCTCATACATTGTGTTTTTGTTCTCATTGGTTTCAACGAATTTATTTATTTCTGCTTTTATTTCGTTATTTACCCAGTAGTCATTCAGGAGTAGGTTGTTCAGGTTCCATGGAGTTGTGTGGTTTTGAGTGAGTTTCTTAATCCATTTGATTGCACTGTGGTCTGAGAGACTATTATGATTTCCATTCTTTTGCATTTGCTGAGGACTGAGGAGTCTTTTACTTCCAATTATGTGGTCAATTTTAGAAAAAGTGCAATGTGGTACTGAGAAGAATGTATATTCTGTTGATTTGGGGTGGAGAGTTCTGTAGATGTCTATTAGGCCTGCCTGGTCCAGAGCTGAGTTCAAGTCCTGGATATCCTTGTTAGTTTTCTGTCCCGTCAATCTGTCTAATACAGACAGTGGGGTGTTAAATTCTCCCGCTATTATTGTGTGGGTCTCTAAGTCTCTTTGTAGGTCTCTAAGAACTTGCTTTATGAATCTGGGTGCTCCTGTATTGGGTGCATATACATTTAGGATAGTTACCTTCTTGTTGCATTGATCCCTCTGCCATTATGTAATGCCCTTCTCTGTCTTTTTTGATGTTTGTTGGTTTAAAGTCTGTTTTATCAGAGACTAGCATTGCAACCACTGCTTTTTTTTCCCTTTCCATTTGTTTATAAAATCTTCTTCCATACCTTTATTTTGAGCCTATGTGTGTCTTGTGAGATGTGAGATGCGTCTCCTGAATACAGCATACCAATGGGTTTTGACTCTATCCAATTTACCAGTCTGTGTCTTTTAATTGGGGCATTTAGCCAGTTTACATTTAAGGTTAATACTGTTTTGTGTGTATTTGATCCAGTTGTTATGACACTAGCTGTTTATTTTGCCTATTAGTTGATGCCGTTTCTTCATAGTGTTGATAGTCTTTACATTTTGGTATGTTTTTGCAGTGGCTGGTACTGGTTTTTCCTTTCCATATTTAGTGCTTCTTTCTTCAGGAGCTCTTGTAAGGCAGGCCTGGTGGTGACAAGATCCCTCAGCATTTGCCTGTCTGTAAAGGATTTTATTTCTCCTTCACTTATGAAGCCTAGTTTGGCTAGATATGAAATTATGGGTTAAATTCTTTTCTTTAAGAATGTTGAATGTTGGGCCAACACTCTCTTCTGGCTTGTAGGGTTTCTGCAGAGAGATCTGCTGTTAATGTGATGGGCTTCCCTTTGTGGGCACCCTGACCTTTCTCTCTGACTGCCCTTAATATTTTTTCCTGCATTTCAACCTTGGTGAATCTGACGATTGTGTGTCTTGGGGTTGCTCTTCTCAAGGAATATCTTTGTGGTGTTCTCTGTATTTCCTGAATTTGATTGTTGGGATGTCTTTCTAGGTTGGGGAAGTTCTCCTGGATAACATCCTGAAGAGTGTTTTCCATCTTGGTTCCATTCTCCCCATCACTTTCAGGTACACCAATCAAACATAGGCTTGGTCTCTTCACATATTCCCATATTTCTTGGAGGCTTTGTTCATTCCTTTTCAGTCTTTTTTTCTTTAACTTGTCTTCACACTTTATTTCATTAAGTTGATACTCAATCTCTGACATCCTTTCTTCCGCTTGATCGATTTGGCTGTTGATACTTGTGTATGCTTCACGAAGTTCTTGTGCTGTGTTTTTCAGCTCCATCAGGTCATTTATGTTCTTCTCTAAACTGGTTATTCTAGTTAGCAGTTCCTGTAACCTTATATCAAGGTTCTTAGCTTCCATGCATTGGGTTAGAATATGCTTCTTTAGCTTGGAGGAGTTTGTTATTACCCACCTTCTGAAGCCTACTTCTGTCAATTTATCAAACTCATTCTCTGTCCAGTTTTGTTCCATTGCTGGCGAGGAGCTGTGATCCTTTGGGAAAGAAGAGGCATCCTGGTTTTTGGAATTTTCAAACTTTTTGCCCTGGTTTTCCCTCATCTTTGTGGATTTGTCTACCTTTGGTCTTTGATGTTGGTGACCTCCAGATGGGGTTTTTGAGTGGTCTTTTGTTGTTGTTGTTGATGTTGATGCTATTGCTTTCTGTTTGCTAGTTTTCCTTCTAACAGTTAGGCCCCTCTTCTGCAGGTCTGCTGCAGTTTGCTGGAGGTCCACGCCAGAGCCTGTTTGCCTGGGTATCACCAGTGGAGGCTGCAGAACAGCAAAGATTTCTGCCTGCTGCTTCCTCTGGAAGCTTGGCCCCAGAGGGGCACCTGCCAGATGCCAGCCAGAGCTCTCCTGTGTGAGGTATCTGTCAGCCCCTTCTGGGAAGTGCTTCCATCAGGAAGCATGGGGGTCAGGGACCCACTTGAGGAGGCAGTCTGTCCCTTAGCAGAGTTCAAGCGCTGTGCTGGGAGATCCACTGCTCTCTTCAGAGCCGGCAAGCAGGAATGTTTAAGTCTGTTGAAGCTGTGCCTACAGCTGCCCCCAGGTGCTCTGTCCCAGAGAGATGGGAGTTTTATCTATAAGCCCCTGGTCTTGGGGTTGCTGCCTTTCTTGCAGCGATGCCCTGCCCAGAGAAAAGGAACCTGGAGAGGCAGTCTGGCTACAGTGGCTTTCCCAAGCTGTGGTGGGCTCTGCCTAGTCCAAACTTCTGAGTGACTTTGTTTACACTGCAAGGGGAAAACTGCCTGCTCAAGCATCAGTAATGGCAGACACCCCTTCCCCCACCAAGCTCTAACATCCCAGGTTTACTTCAGATTGCTGTCCTGGCAGTGAGAATTTCAAGTCAGTGGATCTTAGCTTGCTGAACTCCATTGTGATGGGATCCGCTGAGTGACACCTCTTGGCTCCCTGGCTTCAGCCCCCTTTCCAGAAGAATGAATGGTTCTGTCTTGCTGGTATTCCAGGCTCCACTGGGTAAGGAAAAACAAAACAAAACAAAACAAAACAAAAACAAAAACAAAAAAACCTCCTGCAGCTAGCTTTGTGTCTGCCCAAATGGCCACCCAGCTTTGTGCTTGAAACCCAGGGCTCTGGTGGTAGGCACCCAAGGGAATCTCCTGGCCTGTGGGTTGTGAAGACAGTGGGAAATGCATAGTATCTGGGCTGGATAGCTCTATCTTCAGGGCACAGTCCCTCAGGGCCTCTCTTAGCTAGGGGAGGGAGCTCCCTGACCCCTTTTATTTCCCAGGTGAGGCGACACCCCACCCTGCTTCGGCTTGTCCTCCGTGGGCTGCACCCACTGTCTAACCAGTCTCAGTGAGATAAGCCGTGTACCTCAGTTGGATATGCAGAAACCACCTGCCTTCTGCATCGATCTCACTGGGAGCTGCCGACCAGAGCTGTTCCTGTTTGGCCATCTTCAAATGCTATGTCTTAGTACCTTCTTTTTCATTCTTTATAGAACAGGCATTAATCCAACTTAAGTATCTAACAGATTGATTTCATATGCCCTCTATTCCAAACAATCTTTTATCTGTAAAGAGGCTAATCTACAGAAAAAGTGTCTTTGTGGCTATTAGTAGTTATACTTAGCTAGAAGTGTTGAAACGGACAATGCAACCCATTTAACACAATAAAATCAGGAGTTGTATGTGTGCTCCTGTGATCCCTATATGTTACTCCATAAATGACAAAACAGGGCTATTTGTGAATATGATGCTACTGATCTGTGATCAATGTGCCTTTCATCCTGAGTCACTTTTCTGATATTCCAATAAAAAGAGGTTCATTAAACAAAAAAGCTGAATGTACAGAAACCAGGCAGTGAACTAATCTTGAGGATTTTCTTTAAATATAACCTCCCTAGGTGAAGTTGTGAATTAATATTTAACACCAGTAATTAATAAATTACATCAAATAAACAGGTGTGTTGTGGCAGGTTGTATAAGTCAGCTGCTCTAGGTACATACAACTCTATGCCTATATTAGTCTAGATTCTCAGCTTCCTCAGGAACAGAAAGAAAAATAATAACTGAAACAGAAATCATTCATAAAGCAGTAGTTAATATATTTGGTAGTAGTTTGTAGTAAACCATATAGTTACACATCCTCAGATTATAAAATGCCAGAAAACAATAAGTTACTTGGACCCTAACTACTAGAATGACTCAAGTTTAACAATGCATAAATTCCAGGTAGAAAATATTTTCCTCAAAAAAGAAAAAAAAGGCAATTCTTAAACATACTGTGGCATTCTGTATTAGGAGAAAGATTCTAGATTCTCAAAAGTTTCTTTGACCAAAACTTGATGAATAATTACTATATATAAGACTCAAAAAAGCTAAGTGATTTAGGTTTCTACTGTGAACAGTGGCAAATCTAGAACTCCAAAGAAATGTAACCTTTGAAACCAACTCTCAGGAACTTTAGGCTTCTGTGAAACTCCTTATTAAAGGGATTTATCTACATTTGAAATCCTGTTTGTGTGAAAAATAATTATTTCAGATTATTTATGCTAGTAGTAGGTTGACTATTAGCCCAAGAGGTCATGCCTTCTTTTTATTATTATTATGATTATGATTATTATTATACTTTAAGTTCTAGGGTACATGTGCATAACGTGCAGGTTTGTTACATATGTATACTTGTGCCATGTTGGTGTGCTGCACCCATCAACTCGTCAGCACCCATCAACTCGTCATTTATATCAGGTATAACTCCCAATGCAATCCCTCCCCCCTCCCCCCTCCCCATGATAGGCCCCGGTGTGTGATGTTCCCCTTCCCGAGTCCAAGTGATCTCATTGTTCAGTTCCCACCTATGAGTGAGAACGTGCGGTGTTTGGTTTTCTGTTCTTGTGATAGTTTGCTAAGAATGATGGTTTCCAGCTGCATCCATGTCCCTACAAAGGACACAAACTCATCCTTTTTGATGGCTGCATAGTATTCCATGGTGTATATGTGCCACATTTTCTTAATCCAATCTGTCACTGATGGACATTTGGGTTGATTCCAAGTCTTTGCTATTGTGAATAGTGCCGCAATAAACATCCGTGTGCATGTGTCTTTATAGCAGCATGATTTATAATCCTTTGGGTATATCCCCAGTAATGGGATGGCTGGGTCATATGGTACATCTAATTCTAGATCCTTGAGGAATCACCATACTGTTTTCCATAATGGTTGAACTAGTTTACAATCCCACCAACAGTGTAAAAGTGTTCCTATTTCTCCACATCCTCTCCAGCATCTGTTGTTTCCTGACTTTTTAATGATTGCCATTCTAACTGGTGTGAGATGGTATCTCATTGTGGTTTTCACAAATCCATAAACATAATCCAGCATATAAACAGAACCAAAGACAAGAACCGCATGATTATCTCAATAGATGCAGAAAAGGCTTTTGACAAAATTCAACAGCCCTTCATGCTAAAAACGCTCAATAAATTCGGTATTGATGGAACGTACCTCAAAATAATAAGAGCTATTTATGACAAACCCACAGCCAATATCATCCTGAATGGGCAAAAACTGGAAAAATTCCCTTTGAAAACTGGCACAAGACAGGGATGCCCTCTCTCACCACTCCTATTCAACATAGTGTTGGAAGTTCTGGCTAGGGCAATGGGTATTCAGTTAGGAAAAGAAGAAGTCAAACTGTCCCTCTTTGCAGATGACATGATTGTATATTTAGAAAATCCCATTGTCTCAGCCCAAAATCTCCTTAAGCTAATAAGCAACTTCAGCAAAGTCTCAGGATACAAAATTAATGTGCAAAAATCACAAGCATTCGTATACACCAGTAACAGACAGAGAGCCAAATCATGAATGAACTTCCATTCACAATTGCTTCAAAGAGAATCAAATACCTAGGAATCCAACTTACAAGGGATGTAAAGGACCTCTTCAAGGAGAACTACAAACCACTGCTCACTGAAATAAAAGAGGACACAAACAAATGGAAGAACATACCATGCTCATGGATAGGAAGAATCAATATCGTGAAAATGGCCATACTGCCCAAGGTAATTTATAGATTCAATGCCATCCCCATCAAGCTACCAATGAGTTTCTTCACAGAATTGGAAAAAACTGCTTTAAAGTTCATATGGAACCAAAAAAGAGCCCGCATCTCCAAGACAATCCTAAGTCAAAAGAAGAAAGCTGGAGGCATCACGCTACCTGACTTCAAACTATACTACAAGGCTACAGTAACCAAAACAGCATGGTACTGGTACCAAAACAGAGATATAGACCAATGGAAGAGAACAGAGTCCTCAGAAATAATACCACACATCTACAGCCATCTGATCTTTGACAAACCTGAGAGAAACAAGAAATGGGGAAAGGATTCCCTATTTAATAAATGGTGCTGGGAAAATTGGCTAGCCATAAGTAGAAAGCTGAAACTGGATCCTTTCCTTACTCCTTATACGAAAATTAATTCAAGATGGATTAGAGACTTAAATGTTAGACCTAACAACATAAAAATCCTAGAGGAAAACCTAGGTAGTATCTTCCCCTAGGTTTGGAAAGCTGTCTCATCATTTTGAGTAAACTTTCTACCCTGATCTCTCCTTCTCTACCACCTCATTAAGGCCAATAACTTAGATTTTCTCTTTTGAGGCTATTTTATAAGTCCTAGAGGCATGATTCATCATTTTTTATTTTTTCAGCTACTCTGACTATGCATTTTCAAATACTCTGTCTTCAAGCTCACTAATTCTTCTGCTTGATTCAACTCTGCTCTTGAGAGACTCTGATTCTTTCTTCAGTTTGTCAATTGAATTTTTCAGCTCCAGAATTCCTGTTTGATTCTTCTCAATTATTTCAATCTCTAGAGATACCTCTATACTGTTTTGTACAGTGGCTATACTGTTGGCATTCTTCCCAACCGTGTTCAAGGGTTCTAATATCTCTATATCCTCACAAACACTGATCTTTTCTCTATTTCTTAATGTACTTTAAGTGTATCTCTCTACTCTTTTCTTGTTTGTATAATTTCTGATACATAGTATGATATTTTATCTTTGTTCCTTTCTGGATTCTTTTAAGATACTTGTTATCACTGATTTTTTTTTCAGAAATTTGATTATGATGTATGTTGGTGTGATTTTCTTTAGAATTCTTTTGTTTGATATTCATTGACAGTTTTACCTTTGTGTATTTATTAATTTTGGTACAAATTTGAATTTTTTTGCCATTATTTATTCAAATACTTTTGTTGACATCTGCTCCCTAAACTTTTTAATTTTCTTTTTCTGGGACTCCAGTTTTTTTCTTTTTTTTTTGAGATGGAGTCTTGCTCTGTCACCAGGCTGGAGTGCAGTGGCACAATCTCAGCTTACTGCAACCTCTGCCTCTCGGGTTCAAGCGATTCTCCTGCCTCAGCCTCCTCAGTAGCTTGTAGACACTTGATGTTGCCCCACAAGCTCACTAATGCTCTGTTCATTTTCTTTTATTTGTCTTTGTGTTTTATTTTGTATAGTTTTCATTACCATATCTTCAAGTCACTAATCATCTCTTCTACATTGTCTAATCTACTGCTAATCCTATCCTGTGTATTTTCTTTTCATTTCAGATATTGCATTTCACATCACTAGAAGTTATATTTAAGCCCTTTTTACATTTTACATTTGTCCTATGCTCATGATTTACTCTATATTCTTAAACATATGAACCATATTTATAATAGCTGTTTTAATTTCACTGTCCACTAATGTCTTTCATTTATCTGTTTCTATTAATTGATATCCTAATTATAGATCTTATTTTCCTGCTTTTTCTTTTCTTTTCTTTCTTTTCTTTTCTTTTCTTTTCTTTTTTTTTTTTTTTTTTTTTGAGACAGAATCTCCCTCTGTTGCCCAGGCTGGAGTTCAAATGATTCTCCTGCCTCAGCCTCCCAAGTAGCTGGGATTACAGGTGTGCACCACTACACTTAGCTAATTTTTATATTTTTAGTAGAAACATGATTTTGCCATGTTGGCCAGGCTGGTCTCGAACTCTTGACCTTAAGTGATCCGCCCACCTCAGCCTCCCAAAGTGCTGGGATTTCAGGCATGAGCCACTGTGCCCAGCCTTTCCTGGTTTTTTTGAATGCCTAATAATTTTTGACATCAGACTTTTTCATTACGTTCAATTTTGTTACATTACTTTATACATTGTTGGATTTTTGTTATGGTTTGCAGTTCAGTTGCTTGGATTTAGTTAAATCCTTTAGAAGCCTTTAAGCTTTGTTAAGAAAGGTACAACGATGTCTTCAATCTAGTAATAATTTATTCTCTCCACTAAGGCAATATATTTTGATGACTCTACCCATGCCCCGTGGATTTTGATGTCTTTCTATTCTGGCTTAGTAAGGGCCAAGAATTGTTCAGTCCTGTATGAGCTTCAGAAATTGTGATGCCTGTTCCTTTCCAGTGGTTATTTCTCTGGGCTTAGGAAGCATTCTCTTAAGATCAATCTTAAGCACAGATCAATCTTAAGCCAAAGACTTTACTAGATCCTGCTGCAGATCTTAAAGGCTCTGTATGTGTAGTTGCCTCTTTTCTGGTACTCAGGCCCACACATCTTAGCCATCTTGCCTCCTGACATTCTTTCTCTTTAATTCAGCAAAACTGTAAGGTTCTTTTACACTCTCTCCAGTGTACCATGGCCTGGAACTTGCTCATAGGCAGCAAACTGGACCAACTGTAGGATTCACCCAATTTGTTTCCATCTTCTCAGGAATCACAATCCCGATCTGCCCATTATCCAGTATCTGAAAATTATTTTTTTCATATATTTAGTTTTCCAGTTATTTAAAGTGTAACAGTAAACTGGGTCCTTATTATTTTTCTTAGCTAGTAGTAGACATTCTATCCTCATTATTTTAACTGTTGCATTTAAAATAACCCATGTTTATTAATGACATAATTTTAATAATTTGGTTCCAAATGTTAGAGATTCAAGTTGTTTCCAATTTATTAAAACTGTTGCTTTCATAAACATCATTGTACATAAAGCTTTGAATTAGTTATTTTGTTTAGTTAGCTTCCCTAGAAGAGGAATTACTAGATAAAAAAATTTGAACACTTCTTATATTCTTGATAGATATGGAGCAAATTGCCTTTTAGAAAGCAAGTTCCAACTTACATTAATCTCTACTTATACCAATTTATTGAGCTTTAAATGTGTCGCTATTATAAGTATGCTTAAAAATACTGATTTGTTCAATCCTCACAACAAACTTATGAGCTAGACACTATTAATAGCGCCATTTGAAAGATGAGAAAACCAAGGTACAATATTTAAAGACTTAAAGACTTTAATAGCTGATAGGTGATGTGTCCAGAATTCAAACAAAGGCAATGAGGCTCCAGAGCCTCCATTCTAACTAACTCCATATTCTACCTCCTTTCAAACATTGTTATTAGTTAAAATCTTTGCAAATTATTCACAAAATGGTATCTCATTCTTTCAATTTGATTACTAGTAATACTGAAATGTTTTTGGTATTTCTTAGCTTTTTATTTCCTCTCTAATGGAGTAAATATTTGTGTATTTTGCCTGTCTCATCCCTTTAAGACTAGCTGCCTTAAAGCGGGAAATGTGAGTAAGAAGTTACGGAACTATGAACTTACAGAAATGCACAATGCTAGTGCTGTAAAAATGGTTCAAGATCCTGACCCTAGGGTTGCTCTGTAGATAGGGGGTGAAATGCCAGGTTTGCTCACTATGGTCATATCTATAGTAAAGACCTGTCTTAATGGTTTCTACTCTTGGTAGTCTGAATATGTTTCTGGAAGGACAAGCAAAGAAGAAGAAAATTAGAGGATCTCTAGTGTTCTTGGAATTAGTAGCTTAAAAGAGAACTCAAAATAGTATTAAGGGTAGCCAGCACTACTCTTCTTTGAATGAGGAAAACATTGAATTTGAAGGATTATTTGGTCAGTAGGTAATCAACATCATTCCAAAAATAGGTTTTAAGGCTATATTTATGGTGCTTTTTGGCAATTCTAAGCAACTACATTTGGCTTAAAGATAATCTTGACAAAATCAAATTATTTCAAATTCCTTTCAGAATTTTTTTCTCAGTACATGTGACACAGGGAAAACAAATATTGTGAATGCTTTTACATTGAAAAGGAATGATAACTACATTAATAAATTGTTATATTTCTTTTCTTTTCTGAGACAGGGTCTTACTCTGTTGCCCAGGGTGGAGTGCAGTGGCACAATCTTGGCTCACTGCAATCTCCACTTCCCGGGTTCAAGCATGAACTCATGCCTCACCTCCTGAGTAACTGGGATTACAGGTGTGTGTCACCATGCCTATCTAATTTTTGTATTTTTAGTAGAGATGGGGTTTCACCATGTTGGCCAGGCTGGTTGTGAACCCCTGACCTCAAGTGATCCCCCCACCTCGGCCTCCCAAGGGCTGTAATTGCAGGCATGAGCCACCATGTCCAGCCTCATTGTTATATTTCTAAAGCGTTTTTCGTTATTATATAATAAGAAATTTTAATTTCCTTAACAAAAGAGACAATTTTTAGAATATAAATGTACAAAGTCAGTAATTTTATATGTAATATGAATTTAGTACATAATACTAGGAAAATAAGGAAGCCTTTAAAAATTTTTGTAGATCTGTATATTCAAGATATCTCACTATTGATGATTAAGATAGACTGGCTGACCCAAATATGAATGTCACATCAGCAATTTAACCCATCACTTACTGAGAATCTACTTTATGCCAAACAGGAACTTTGCTAGATGTTGAGTGTTCAGCAATGAATATGAACATAAATTTCTAGAACCAGAATGCTTGGCTTCAAATCTGAACTATGTGACTGTTAGCTATGTGACCTATGAAAAGTTATTTCTCTGTGCCTCAGTTTCTGTTAGTAAAATAGTGATAACCAACGCTGAGGGGCTCCCCACCCTGGGAATGTAAACAAATGCCTTCTATTTTTTTTTTTTTTTTTTTGAAATTCATGAGAAACAAGGGACATTTCCAAGTGGCAATGGTATTAAGGTTATAGCAGTTTTGTGCAATGAATAGGGGGATGCTCTCTTTTCATCTTTCTGGAAGAGTTGTACATGGGGATATATCAATTAGAATACTTTTTTTTTTTTTTTTTTTTTTTTTTTTGAGACGGAGTCTCGCTCTGTCGCCCAGGCTGGAGTGCAGTGGCCGGATCTCAGCTCACTGCAAGCTCCGCCTCCCGGGTTCACGCCATTCTCCGGCCTCAGCCTCCCGAGTAGCTGGGACTACAGGCGCCTGCCACCTCGCCCGGCTAGTTTTTTTTTTTTATTTCTTAATAGAGACGGGGTTTCACCGTGTTAGCCAGGATGGTCTGGATCTCCTGACCTCGTGATCCACCCGTCTTGGCCTCCCAAAGTGCTGGGATTACAGGCTTGAGCCACCGCGCCCGGCCTAGAATACTTTTTTTTTTTGAGTCTGGTTGGGACTTTTCTGTAAAATCCTCAAGTCCTGATGCTCACTTTGAGAAAACTTTTACAACTACTGATTCAATGTCTCCTAAGAACACACTACAACTGTAAAATGTCCTAACAATCCCTTACTTTGGCCACTTACCGAGGAACCTTATTCTTTAAAATTATAGACTACCAGCAGCTTTACTGTTTAAACTGTTATCAGTTAAAATTCCAGATCTTGCCAGGACAATCTAACTACCCCAGAATCAAGATATGAAGCATTTTCTGTAGTCTAAAACTTCTCTTTTGCCCCTTTGCATTAAGCCCTCCTAGCACTACCAGTCCTGGTCAGATCAGCTTTCTGCTGCTACAGATTCATTTTGCCTTTTTAGAATTACAAACAAATGGAATCCAAAATTAAGGACACTTATATATCTCGTTGTGTATATTATCAGCGCATTATTGCTGAGTGGTTCTCTTGTATAGCTGTAACACATTTTGTTTACCCATTCATCAGCTAGTGAACATTGGGTTGTTTCCAGGTTTTGGCTATTATGAATAAACTTCTATGAACACTAATTGATGTTCACATCTTTTTTTTTTTTTTTTCCTCTGAGACTGGGTCTCACTCTGTCACCCAGAGTGCTGTGTGATCATGCTGTGGCATGATCTCAGTTCACTGCAACCTCTGCCTCCTAGACTCAAGCAGTCCTCCCACCTCAGCCTCCTGAGTAGCTTGGACCACAGGTGTGCACCACCATGCCCTGCTAATTTTTTGTATTTTTGGTAGAGATGCGATTTCATTATGTTTCTCAGGCTGGTCTCGAACTCCTGAGCTCAAGCAATGCACCTGCCTTGGCCTCCCAAAGTGTTGGGATTACAGGTGTGAGCCACCATGCTTGCCATGTTCACATCTTGGTATGAAAATATGTATTCATTGATCTTGAGTAAATACACAGAAGTAGAATTTTTGAGGTGTATGTTAAGTGTATGTTTAACTTTATAATAACTGTTGAATAGTTTTTCAAAAAACTTGTACCATTTTATACCTTCACAAGCAATGTATGAGAGTTCCAATTTTTCTACATTCTTACCAAGAGATGTTTTTATCTGTCATTTTGATTATAGCCATTCTAATGTACACTGTGAGAGGATCTAATTAAAGAGCTTGTGCACAGCAAAAGAAACTATGATCAGAGTGAACAGGCAGCCTACAGAATGGGAGAAAACTTTTGCAATCTACCCATCTGACAAAGGTCTAATATCCAGAATTTACAAGGAACTTAAACAAATTTACAGGAAAGAAAAACAAAACATCAAAAAGTGGGCAAAGGACATGAACAGACACTTCTTAAAAGAAGACATTTATGCAGCCAACAAACATATGAAAAAAAGATCAGCATCATTGATCATTAGAGAAATTCAAATCAAAACCACAATGAGATACTATCTCACACCAGTCAGAATGGCGACTATTAAAAAGTCAAGAAACAATAGATGCTGGCGAGGCTGTGGAGAAATAGGAACGCTTTTACACTGTTGGTGGGAACGTGAATTAGTTCAACCATTCTACATGACTGTGTGGCAAGTCCTCAAGGATGTAGAACCAGAAAAAAAATTTGACCCATTAATCCCATTAGTGGATATATACCTGAAGGAATATAAATCATTCTACTATAAAGATACATGCATGTGTATGTTTATTGCAGCACTATTCACAATAGCAAAGACATAGAATCAACCCAAATGCCCATCAACTATAGACTGGATAAGGAAAAATGTACATATACATCATGGAATACTATGCATCCATAAGGAGGAATGAGATCAAAAACCAAACACCGCATGTTTTCACTCATAAGTGGGAGCTGAACAATGAGAACACATGAACACAGAGAGGGGAACAACACACACAGGTGCCTGTAGGTGGGGTATGGGGAGGGAGAATATCAGGATAAATAGGTAATGCATGTGGGGCTTAATACTTAGGTGATGGGTTGATAGGTGCAGCAAACCATCAAGGCACAGGTTTACCTATGTAACAAACCTGCACATTCTGCACATGTATCCCAGAACTTATAATAAAATACAATTAAACATAAATAAATTGTTGAGCCTTATTTTATGGCCTAATATATCTTCTTTTTTGACTGTACATGTTTGTTTATTTTATTTTCCTATAGGAAAAGCTTCTTAGAAGATCAGTTTCAAATGTTAGCATCTTTTTAAAATTTCATGAATATTTAACTATTCATCTACACTTTTAGGTTGATTCTAATATTTAAGTTTTAACTGACAATGTTTTTCTTTTTTTTTCTTTTTTTTTTTTTTTTGAGACAGAGTCTCGCTCTGTCGCCCAAGCTAGAGTGCAGTGGCACAATCTCAGCTTACTACAAGCTTTGCCTACTGGGTTCATGCCATTCTCCTGCCTCAGTCTCCCGAGTAGCTGGGACTACAGGCACCTGCCACCATGCCTGGCTCATTTTTTTGTATTTTTAGTAGAGACGGAGTTTCACCATCTCAGCAAGGATGGTCTTGATCTCCTGACCTTGTGATCCGTCTGCCTCGACCTCCCCAAGTGCTGGGATTACAGGCATGAGCCACCGCGCCTGGCCTTTTTATTTATATATATATATATATAAATATAAATATATATAAAAATATAAATATATACTTTTTATATATTTATATATACTTTTATATATACTTATATACATATACTTTTATACATATATACTTTTATACATATATATGCTTATATATAATCTTATACATATATACTTGTATATATATACTTTTATACATATATACTTTTATTTATATATATACTTTTATTTATATATACACTTTTGGCCGGGCGCGGTGGCTCAAGCCTGTAATCCCAGCACTTTGGGAGGCCGAGACGGGCGGATCACGAGGTCAGGAGATTGAGACCATCCTGGCTAACACGGTGAAACCCCATCTCTACTAAAAAATACAAAAATCTAGCTGGGCGAGGTGGCGGGCGCCTGTAGTCCCAGCTACTCGGGAGGCTGAGGCAGGAGAATGGCGTGAACCCGGGAGGCAGAGCTTGCAGTGAGCCGAGATCCGGCCACTGCACTCCAGCCTGGGCGACAGAGCGAGACTCCATCTCAAAAAAATAAAATAAAATATATATACACTTTTATTTATATATACTTTTATATATATACTTATATCTATATACTTTTATATAGATATACACACACATACTTTAAGTTCTAGGGTACATATGCACAATGTGCAGATTTGTTACATAGGTATATATGTGCCACGTTGGTTTGTTGCACCCATCAACCCGTCATGTATATCAGATATTTCTCCTAATGCTATCCCTCCCCCAGCTTCCCACCCGCTGACAGACCCCAGTGTGTGATGTTCCTTGTCCATGTGTTCTCATTGTTCAACTCCCACTTATGAGTGAGAACATGCAGTGTTTGGTCTTCTGTCCTTGTGATAGTTTGCTTAGAATGATGGTTTCCAGCTTTATCCATGTCCCTGGAGAGGGCATGAACTCATCTTTTTTTATGGCTACATGTATTCCATGATGTGTATGTGCCACATTTTCTTAATCCGCTCTATCATTGATGGACATTTGGGTTGGTTCCAAGTCTTTGCTATTGTGAACAGTGCCACAGTAAACATACGTTGTGTGTGTGTGTCTTTAGAGTAGCGTGATTTATAATCCTTTGGGTATATACCCAGTAATGGGATCGCTGGGCCAAATGTTATTTCTAGTTCTAGATCCTTTAGGAATCGCCACACTGTCTTCCACAATGGTTGAACTAATTACACTCCCACCAACAGTGTAAAAGTGTTCCTATTTCTCCGCATCCTCTCTGGCATCTGTTGTTTCCTGACTTTTTAATGATTGCCATTCTAACTGGTGTGAGATGGTATCTCATTGTAGTTTTGATTTGCATTTCTCTGATGACCAGTGATGATGAGCATTTTTTCATATGTTTGTTGGCTGCATAAATTTCTTCTTTTGAGAACTGTCTGTGCACATCCTTTGTTCACTTCTTGATGGGGTTGTTTTTTTCTTGTAAATTTGTTTGAGTTCTTTGCAGATTCTGGATATTAGCCCTTTGTCAGATGGGTAGATTGCAAAGATTTTCTCCCATTCTCTAAGTTGCCTGTTCACTCTGATGATAGTTTATTTTGCTGTGGAGAAGTTCTTTAGTTTAATTAGATCCTATTTGTCATTTTTGGCTTTTGTTGCCATTGCCTTTGGTGTTTTAGTCATGAAGTCTTTGCCCATGCCTATGTCCTAAATGGTATTGCCTAGGTTTTCTTCTAGGGTTTTTATGGCATTAGGTCTTACATGTACGTCTTCAATCCATCATGAGTTAATTTTTGTATATGTTGTAAGGAAGTGATCCAGGTTCAGCTTTCTACATACGACTAGCCAGTTTTCCCAGCACCATTTATTAAATAGGGAATCCTTTCTCCATTTATTGTTTTTGTCAGGTTTGTCAAAGATCAGATGGTTGTACACGTGTGGTGATATTTCTGAGGCCTCTGTTCTGCTCTATTGGTCCATATATCTGGTTTTGTACCAGTATCATGCTGTTTTGGTTACTGTAGCCTTGTAGTATAGTTTGAAGTCAGGCAGCATGATGTCTCCAGCTTTGTTCTTTTTGCTTAGTATTGTCTTGACTATATGGGCTCTTTTTTTGGTTCCATATGAACTTTAAAGTAGTTTTTTCCAATTCTGTGAAGAAAGCCAGTGGTAGCTTGCTGGGGATAGCACTGAATCTATAAATTACCTTGGGCAGTATGGCCATTGTCACAATATTGATTCTTTCTGTCCATAAGCATGTCCATTTGTTTGTGTCCTCTTCTATTTCATTGAGCAGTGGTTTATAGTTCTCCTTGAAGAGGTCCTTTACATCCCTTGTAAGTTGTATTCCTAGGTATTTTATTCTCTTTGTAGTAATTGTGAATGGGAGTTCACTCATGATTTGGCTGTCTGTTATTGGTGTATACGAATGCTTGTGATTTTTGCACATTGATTTTGTATCCAGAGACTTTGCTGAAGTTGCTTATCAGCTTAAAGAGTTTTGGGGCTGAGACAATGGGGTTTTCTAAATATACAATCATGTCATCTGCAAACAGGGACAATTTGACGTCCTCTTTTCCTAATTAAATACCCTTTATTTATTTATTTTGCCTGATTGCCCTAGCCAGAACTTCCAACACTATGTTGAATAGGAGTGGTGAGAAAGGGCATCCTTGTCTTGTGCTGGTTTTCAAAGGGAATGCTTCCAGTTTTTGCCCATTCAGTGTGATATTGGCTGTGGGTTTGTCATAAATAGCTCTTAGTATTTTGAGACACATTTTGAGATTTTTTTTTTTTTTTTAGCATAAAAGACTGTTGAATTTTGTCAAAGGCCTTTCTGCATCTATCGATACAATCATGTGGTTTTTGTCATTGGTTCTGTTTATGTGGTGGATTATGTTTATTGATTTGCATATGTTGAATCAACCTTTTATCCCACGGATGAAGCCGACTTGATCATGGTGTATAATCTTTTTGCCGTGCTGCTGGATTTGGTTTGCCAGTATTTTATTGATGATTTTCACATCGCTGTTCATCAGGGATATTTGGCCTTAAATTCTCTTTTTGTTGTGTCTCTACCACGCTTTGGTATAAGGATGGTGCTGACCTCATAAAATGAGTTAGGGAGAAGTCCCTCTTTTTCTGTTGTTTGGAATAGTTTCAGAAGGAATGGTACCAGCTCCTCTTTGTACCTCTGGTAGAATTCGGCTGTGAATCCTTCTGGTCCTGGACTTTTTTGGTTGGTAGGCTATTAATTATTGCCTCAATTTCAGAACCTGTTATTAGTCTATTCAGAGATTTAACTTTTTCCTGGTTTAGTCTTGGGACAGCGTACGTGTCCAGGAATTTATCCATTTCTTCTAGATTTTCTAGTTTATTTGCATAGAGGTTTTTAGAGTATTCTCTGATGGTAGTTTGTATTTCTGCAGGATTGGTGGTGATATCCCCTTTATCATTTTTTGTTGCATCTATTTGATTCTTCTCTCTTTTATTCTTTATTAGTCTTGCTAGCAGTCTATCAATTTTGTTGATGTTTTCAAAAAACCAGCTCCTGGATTCTTTTTTTTTTTTTAGTGTTTTTTGTGTCTCTATCTCCTTCAGTTCTGCTCTGATCTTAGTTATTTCTTGCCTTCTGCTAGCTTTTGAATTTGTTTGTTCTTGCTTCTCTAGTTCTTTTAATTGTGATATTAGGGTGTTGATTTTAGATCTTTCTTGCTTTCTCTTGTGGACATTTAGTGCTACAAATTTCCCTCTACACATTGCTTTTAATGTGTCCCAGAGATTCTGGTACGTTGTGTCTTTGTTCTCATTGGTTTCAAAGAACACCTTTATTTCTGCCTTCATTTTGTTATGTACCCAGTAGTCATTCAGCTGCAGGTTGTTCTGTTTCCATGTAGTTGTGTGGTTTTGAGTGAGTTTCTTAATCCTGAGTTCTAATTTGATTGCACTGGGGTCTGAGAGACAGTTTGTTGTGATTTCTGTTCTTTTACATTTGCTGAGGAGTGCTTTACTAGCAATTATGTGGTCAGTTTTAGAATAAGTACAATGTGGTGCTGAGAAGAATTTATATTCTGTTGATTTGGGGTGGAGAGTTCTGTAGATGTCTATTAGGTCTGCTTGGTCCAGAGCTGAGTTCAAGTCCTAGATATCCTTGTTAGCCTTCTGTTCCGTTGATCTAATATGACAGTGGGGTGTTAAAGTCTCCCATTATTATTGTGTGGGAGTCTAGGTCTCTTTGTAGGTCTCTAAGGACTTGCTTTATGAATCTGGGTGCTCCTGTATTGCGTGCATATATATTTAGGATAGTTAGCTCTTCTTGTTGAATTGATCCCTTTACCATTATGTAGTGGCCTTCTTTGTCTGTTTTGATCTTTGTTGGTTTAAAGTCTGTTATCAGAGACTAGGATTGCAACTCCTGCTTTTCTTTTTTTTTTGCTTTCCATTTGCTTGGTAGATCTTCCTCCATCCCTTTTATGTTGAGCTTATGTGCTTCTTTTCACCCTCAGCATTTGCTTGTCTGTAGATATTTGGAGAGTTTCAGGCATTATTTCCTTGACTGTTTTTTTTTCTGCCACATTGCCTTCTTCTGTTACTCCCAGTTATACAGATGCTGATGCTCTTAGCTCTCTGAGGCTCTATTCATTTATTTTATTCTTTTAAAACTTATCTTCTTCACATTAAATCTCTATTGATTTTTATTGGGGTTCTCTGATTTGTTTCTTCTAGGTCAAAGCAACAGTGAAGTTTTTCTTTATTCATGTCAGTGAATTTTTCATTTCAGTTATAGATTTCAACTCCAAAAATTTCAATGTTTTAATAATTTCTAAATGCTTATTAATATTCTGTATTTGAATTCTATTTTTCTTTATTTTATTCATGGTTTCCTCTAGTTCTTTGTACATATAGTAACTTCTTTAAATCTTTGTCTAAAATGTCTAACATACAGCATCTTTCAAAAGTATTATCTATTGCCTGCTTATCTTTTCTTAAATATGGATCACACTTTCCTTTTTCTTTGCATGTTTCAAAATTTCTTCCTAAAAATTGGGTATTTTATATAATGTAGTGCAGTCATTTCTGACTTTCACCCTGGGGCTTGTTATTGTTGGTTGGTTTTGTTTATTTGTTTAGTGGATTGCTTGAACTAATTCTATGAAGTCTATTTCTTACAAAGTATACAACTTCTAATGTCAGTACTTAGGACTTTTGTTGTGTTCTTTAAAAAATTTTAAGCTTAGAATTCTAGAAGTTGTTCCTAGGCCAGTATAAGTTAGTTTTCAAGCAGTGACTGATGGGTTAGGGATTGTGATTAAGTTTTCTGAACCAGTAAGACTTCTACCTGTTTCAGGAAGATTTCAAACCTACACTGCTGTTAGCCAGGGATTAACAGTTATCCAATTGCTTCAGTGAGTGTGTGTACACAGCCTTCCAAACCACTAGGGATGGGTATGATCTTGTTAGGGTCTCTTGAGGCTTTTTCCCTCATGTTCTTGTTAAAATTCTGGCAGTTCTGTTGTTTTGTTTGCTGCTACCAGTATCCAGTTGCTTCCCTAATTGTTTAAATTGTTTACCATTATGACATCATTTTATTTATTTTGTATTTTGTATTTTATTTATTTATTTTTTTAAGGAAGGTTGCCTCCAGACAGGAGTTCCTATACTCTGTTTCAAATTAAGTCAGCTTCCTCAGGCAGTGCTGTGGAGTTGGCAGTCCTCAAGTCTGGCTTCCCCAGAGCAGAAGCTCTGCTCATTGTGCTGGAGCTAAGTGCGGGGAAGGGATGGGATACAGTCTGCTTTTCCTGGACTGACTTCTTTACCCTAAGTTGGAGCTAGGTGGTATGGTAGTCCCTATTTTCCTTTGGAAGAGTATGAAACTTCTGCCCTATTATAGGCATGGCAATAGAAGCCTTAAGTCTCTTTGGCCTACGGTTCATGGCTTGCAGCGCCTGACCAGGAAAAAGCCTTCACCCTATGAGTGAGAGCTGGACAGAGAGCTATCTTAGTTGAACTCTCCTGGAGTAGATCATAAGGAACATAGATCTTGAAGGAGATTATAAGGGAGCCTTATCTGCCCCTCCCAGAGTGAAACCATTGCCCTATAGCTGAGAGGTGATGGAGGAAGTAGGGTGAAAAATGCCACCCTCTTCTTGGCCTTGCCCACCTAAAATAAACCTGTAACACTGAGTAAAAGTTGGGAGTGGTGATGAGAGCAGTTTCTGGCTCAGGTGTCACAGACTACCGCTGTTCTTACTGAAATTTTGAAGTTTTTTTTTAAAAAAATAAATGCTTCTCAATTTATTGCCTGTTCTTAGCTCAATTTCCAGAGATATTATTAAATAGTTGTATTTTTGGTAATTTGTGCCAGTTTTAGTGATTCCTTTATTAGAAAGAAGGTCTGCAGTCTCACACAGCCAACGTCTCATTTGTGTGTGTGTGTGTGTGTGTGTGTGTATTTCTGTATAATTCTACCCTTCTGAATCCACGGCTGGAAATCAGGACTTTGACTTCTCACCTCCTTTCTTTAACCTTCCTTAGTTCTCCTTACAAACATAGAAGGGTTACTACAGCCTCTTCTATTAGTGTAGCATTTCCCTTATGATAAAAACATAAAGGGAAGCTTCTAGAATTAAAAGCAAACATGTTTTTCAAGATGACTGTCATATGCTTACTTTCTAAAAAGAAAGTTCAGTTTGACTATTAAAGCTGAACAATGTTGTTGTTCTAGTCCAGTACATCACTTTCTCAGAAAGCATGGAAATGCTTCTATTCAACAAATGGGGAATCGCAGGATATCATGATTTAAGTTGAATTGATCACAGGATACTATGATTTAAATTTTAACTATAGTAGAATAATGGCATTGGTTTAGATAAAATAATAGGCAGATTAATTTTAGCTGAGGAGGTGGAAGATGATTTAGAAATGAACTGTGCCAGCAGTGAGTAGATGACTCACTTTGATGCTCCAGATCTATAAAAAGCCCAACTCCTGATTCAGTTGGCTGATCATCAACAGATGAGTGACTCAGGAGGAGTAATCATTAGAGGAAGAATGGTGGGGCAGATTGGCTGAAGACAGGCTGACCCATGTCATAACATGACATGTCATCTGCTTTTAAGCCCACTGTTTTAATTAGGGACACTATTACTTCCCCAGCCACATAAAATTGAAAAGCAAATCAAATGTTCTTATTATATCATATTTGAGGCATATAAGAGCTTGTATGTTTGGCAAGAAGCATTCTTATAAAATTAACATGCATACATCTACCATATTTAATAATAAAAACATTACCATTAGCTTTGCATATACCTTTATGCTACCCCCATGAGTAAATAGATTGCTGAATTTTATTTTTATTATTTATTTGGTTTTTAGATTTTCTGTTTAATTTTTACAAAAAAGAAACATTTGTAGCCTTCTATTACTTAATTTTTTAATAACTCAAATTACTTTTATAAGCATTATATTATAGGTAGCTCTAAGTCATTTAAAAATATTTTAATTATTTTTGAAATATAATTCGCATACTATAAAACTCAACTGTTTAAAGTACACATAAACTGGTTTTTAGAAAATTTAAAAGGTTGTGCAACCATCATGATTATATAATTGCAGAATATTTTCATCACCACAAAAAGAAACCCATACTCTTAGCAGTCACTCCCAATTTCCTCCTTTTCCCAGCCCGTGGCAACACTTTCTGTTCCTATGTATTTTCCTATTTGAACATTCCATTTTGTTTCTGTCTTGTTTTATGAATCTGTACTTAATTTCTTCTTACAGTTGAATAATATTCCATTGTATGGATATACCATATTTGTTCATTCATCAGTTGATGGACATTTGAGTGTTTCCACTTTTTGCCTGTAAGTAATGTTTTCACAAACATTCATGTACAAGTTTTTGTGTAAACATATGGTTTTAATTATCCTCGGTATGTTCCTAAGAGTAGAATTTCTGGATCATATAGTGACTCTATATTTAACTTTTTGAGAAACTGGCAAACCATCTTACAAGGTGACTACACAATTTTCTATCCCACCAGAAATGTATGAAAGTTCCAGTTTCTCAATATCCTTGCCAACACTTGTTTTCTGTTCAAAAATACTGTCAATTTAGAAAATGTGAAGTGGTGTCTTATTCTGGCTTTGATTTGCACTTTTCTAATGTTGAACATCTGTTCATGTACTTACTGGCTTTACTGGTTATTCGTGTATCTTTGGAGAAATGTCTATTCAAATCTTTTGCCCATTTAAAAATTGGGTTATTTATCTTTGTAATGCTGGATTATAAGTGCTCATTATATATGGTGAACACTAGTTTCTTATCAAATACATAATTTGCAAATATTTTCTCTTATATTGTGGGCTCTTTTTGAAAATATTTTCTTTACAGTATCTTTTGGCATATACAAATTTTAAGCTTTGAAGAAGTGTAAGTTACCTATTTTTTCTTTGGTTGTTCATGTTTTTGATGTTACTTCTAGGAAATCATTGCTTAATTCAATGTCAAAAAATTTATGCCTATATCTTTTATGACATTTATAGTTCTAGCTCTTAAATTTATGTCTTCGAATCTTTAGGTAAGATAGGGGTCTAAATTCATTAATTTGCATGTGTGGATCCAGTTGTCACAGCAACTGTGTATCCCTTTGTTGAAAAGACCATTCATTGGCTGTTAGAAAGGCAATAAACAACATGCTGGCAAGGCTGTGGAGAAAAGGAAACACTTACACACTGTTGATGGGGCTGTAAATTAGCTCAAAATTAGCTCAGCCATTGTGGAAAGTAGTGTGGTGATTCCTCAAATAACTTGAAACAGAATGACTATTCAACCCAGCGATCCCATTGTTGGGTATATACCTAAAAGAATATAAGTCACGCTGGGCGCGGTGTCTCACGCCTGTAATCCCAGCACTTTGGGAGGCCAAGGCAGGAGGATCACGAGGTCAGGAGATCGAGACCATCCTTGCTGACATGGTGAAATCCTGTCTCTACTGAAAATACAAAAAATTAGCTGGGCGTGGTGGCGGGCGCCTGTGGTCCCAGCTACTCCGGAGGCTGAGGCAGGAGAATGGCCTGAACCCAGGAGGCAGAGCTTGCAGTGAGCCGAGTTCACGCCATTGCACTCCAGCCTGGGGGACAGAGAGAGACTCAGTCTCCAAAAAAAAAAAACTATATATATATATATCACTCTACTATAAAGACATATACATGTGTATGTTTATTGCACCACTATTTACAGTAGCAAAGACATGGAATCAATGTAAATGCCCATCAATGATAAACTGGATAAAGACAATGTGGTACATATACACAATGGAATACTATGCAGCCATTAAAAGCAATGAAATCATGTCCTTTGCAGTAACATGGATGGAGCTGAAGGCCATTATCTTAATCAAACTATTAGGTTGTTGCAACATAATGGCAAAAACTGCAATTACTTTTGCGGTAACCTATTAAACAGGAACAGAAAACCAAATATTGCATGTTCTCACTTATAATGAGAACACGTGTTCACAAAGAAGGGAATGACAGACACCAAGGCCTACTTGAGGGTAGAAGGTAGGAGGAGAGAGAGGATCAGAATTAATATCTGTTGGGTACTATGCTTGTTACCTGGGTGTTGAAATACTCCATACACCAAACCCCTGTGAACATGCAGTTGCCTATATAATAAACCTGTACATGTACCCCTGAACCTAAAATAAAAGTTAAAAATAAATAAATCTTAGCTAACAACAACAGCAAAAGACCATTCATTTCTCTATTGCATAGCATAGTGGGTCAAATAGTAACCCACCCAAAATATGTGTTCATGTCCTAATCCCCAGAATTTGTGAATAATTCTTTGTTTGAAATCCAAATGCTGTATTTGGAAACTTAAATACCTAGTTTGGATCTTGGCATATGCAATTAAATTAGGGTTTTTGAGATGGGATTATCCTAAATTACCCTCATGGATCCTATATTCAATGATAGTTATCTTTAGAAGTGACAGAAGCAAAGTCACAAGCACATGGAGAAGAAGGTGTCATGTGAAGATAGAGATAGAGATTGGATGGGTTGAGCTGCAAATCAAGAAAGGCAGTAACCACTAGAAACTGGAAGAGTCAAAGAACAAATTCTTGCTGAGATCCTCTAGAGTGAACTCCTGCTAACACCTTGATTTCAGACATTTGGCCACCAGAAGTGAGAAAATAAATTTTTGTTAAGTTACCCCATTTATGGTAATTTGTTACAGCAGCAACAGGAAACTAATACAAATGGCCTTAGCATGCTTGTCAAAAATGAATTGAGCATAGATGGATAGGTTTACTTCTGGATTCTTAATTTCTGTTCCTTTGATAGACAAGTCTATTCTTATGCAAGTCTCACACTGTCTTCATTACTGTAGCTTTGTAATAGGCTACAAAATCAGGCAGTGTGAGTCCTTTATTCTCCTTTTTCAAGATTGTTTTGACTATTCTGATTCTCTTGCAATTTTAGAATCAGTCCATCTTTGTAAAAAGGCAGATGAAATTTTGATAGGGATTTTATCAAATCTGTAGATCAATTTGGGAAATATTGCTGTCTTTACAATATTAACCTTCCAATCCATGAACACAGTTTTCATTTATTTTGGTTTTATTTTTTTCAACAATATTTTGTAGTTTTCAGCATGTACGTCTTATGTCTTTCATTAAATTCTTACGTATTTTATTGTTTCTGATGCTATTATAATTGGACTTTGTCATCTTAATGTTATTTTTAGATTATTCATTGCTAATAGATATACACTGATTTTATATATTGATTTTTATATCCTGCAACCTTACTGAATATGCTTATTAGCCCTAGTATACTATTAATGTTTTGCAAATTCTTTGAGATTATCTATAAGAGTATATCACATGAAAATAAATATAGTTTATTTCCTTTCCAATCTGGATGCCTTTCTCTGCCCTACCCCTCCTCCCCAGCATCCTGCCTTTTAGAAATGTTTCTGGCCTAATTTTGCCCTGACTAGAACCTCCAGTAGCATGTTGAATAGAAGTAACTAGAGTGGAAATTTGTCTTGTTCCTTGTTTTAAAAGGAAAGCTTTGCCTTTAAGTATGATAATAGCTGTAGTTTATTGCTTGTTTTTTTCTTTTAGATTACCTTAATTAGATTGAGAAAGTTCCCTTCTATTACTAGTTCGAGTCTTTTTTGTCTTTAAGTGGTGTTAGATTTTGTCAAATATTTTCTGTGCCTATTGAGATACTAATGCAGTTTTTTCCCTCCTTCATTCTATCAATGTGGTATACTACATTTATTTTTCTTCTTTATCTTTTGTATGCTGAATCAATCTAGCATTCCTTGGATAAATCTCACTTGATCACATGGTGAATAATCCATTGTACATGCTACTAGTTTTGTTTATTAGTAATTTTGGGGCAGATTTTTGCCTCTGTACTCATTAGGGATATTGGTATGTAGCTTTGGGTTTTTTTTGTGTGTGTGTGATGTCTTTGGTTTTGGTATCTGGCCTCATAAAATGAGTTAGAAAGGTTTCCATTCTCTTCCATACTTTGGAAGTGTTTTTAGTGTATTGGTAGTAATTCTTCTTTAAATGTTTGGTGAAATTTACTGATGAAGTCATGTGGACCTGAGCTTTTCTGTTAAAAGTTTTAAAATTACTAATTCAATCTCTACTTGTTCTAGGTCTATGTAGGTTTTTCAGTTTCTTCATGAGTCTGTTTCAATAATTTGTCTCTTTCTTGAAATTTGTGTATTATATCTAGGATATCTAATTTATTGGCATATAATTGTGTATCTTATTCTCTTATAATCTTACTACATTTTATTCTATAATGTCACCCTTTTCTCTTTCCTGTTTATGTAAAGTAATAGAAGGTAGCCATGTCTTGCTATTTGAACATTGTTTCTCATTCACACCTTCTCCAAAAGGCTTTCAAGTTAAAAATGACTATAAGACAAAGACCACCTCAAAAGTATGCCTATAAGACCCTTTATGAAGATTTCAGAAAGACTTAAAGGCATGTCTCATAGAAACTCTCAGTTAGACAAAAAGCCTTCCAGAAAATTTTAAGGTATTTTCCTACAGCATTTTGACCCTATCCCAAATGCAAGAGAGCCTGTGTTGAGAGATCTGTGGTGCAGCTTTTATTTAATATAGTGAACCTTACTAAGATTCACAGGGATCCCACAAAGTTTATAAGAGAATTGCATTAGTACTGTGAACTTGAAATAAAAGGAATAGACATACTAGAAAGAAAAACAAAATAAAACCAACCCATAAGCCCTCAACTCTCTGAGAGTAGAAAGAGAGCTGAAAATTTTACACAACAGCCAAAATGTTTTTCTTCTTATGGAAAACAAAAAATAAACAAGAAGTGGGTTCCAAGAACTCAAGAGGTAAATGAAAGAGCCAGAGAGAATGATTTAATATTTCCAAAGTAGGACTGGCACCTAATCAAGACACTGCCAAATGTGCTTCTCTTTTTCCCCATTTTTAAATGGGAGTGTCCATTGCAATTATTTAGTCTGTTATTCTATTGTGTATTAGTTATTATGGAGGGGAAGTAGGGTTTTTTGTTTGTTTTTGTTTTTAGTTCACAAACCTTCTGGTTGAGAAGAGCCACACTCAAGTATCTTCACTGAAGAGAATCATCTGTATTTGCACCTAATATGGATGACACTATCTAGACTGTAAGGTCCTGTTTGTCTGAACCAGAGTTGAGGTGAGTTAACTCCTTTTTAGAAACTCTGAGACTCCATGTAAGAAGTTCAAGAACCCTGAGATGACCATGCTGGAGAGGCCATGTGAGATATCTCTGAGTACTTGTTCCTGTTGAGCATAGTCTTCCTACTTTCCCTATGAGGGTGCTAGTTGTGTGATTGAGCCATGGTGGACCATCCAGCCATTATGAGATATGAGCCAAATTATGAGATATTGCCATGATTGTTAGTTTAAAGTTAGTACTAAGTTTTGGGGTAGTTTGTTAGACAGCAATAGATGATGGAAACAGAATTCTAAAGATATAATTGTGCAGGTGTAAAATAAAACATATGAAAGGGTATTTATTATAGCACTGAAACAATCTCAATACCCTTGAATAAAGACCAGTTAAATAAATCATGGTACATATATGCACTGGACAATATGTGCAGCAGTTTAAAAAAGATTGAGGATGCTTGTATTTCATTAATACAGAAATATCTTCAAGATATATAATGAGGAAAGCAAAATGCAGAACAGTATGTTGAATATGTGACTATGCATGTAAAAAATGGAGTGCAGGAGTATGTGTTTTAATGGGCATAAATATCTCTGGAAGAACAGACAAAAGGTAATCATATCAGTTGCCTGCAAGCCTGGGTGGCTTATGAATAAGAGCATCTATAAAACTTCTTTATATTCTTTTATAATTTGTCATTTTTGTATCTTGAACAATGAAACTGAATTATAAGATGAAATTAACACACGGGTAGGATTAGAGAAACTTTGGGTATACTAGTCCAGTAGTTATAATGTGACTGCTCCCTAGCCTTCTTGACTTCAATCAGACCTTCGCTTGGTTGCAATTATTTTACTTCTTCTCAGTATGAGACTTGATCTTACTGTTTTTCTTTTTAAAATTCTTTAAACCTCTACCTTTCTGTCAAGAAAAACTCCAAATTCCTAACTATGATATTTAAGGTTTGTCTTAATTTGTTCTATACGTCATTCTTCAGCCATGATCTGCCATCACTACCTACTCTCAACATTTTACCTTCTGGCAATAATTAATTATTTGTAGTTCCTTGATAGCTTCATAATCTGTCACATCTTCATGCTGTTGTATATTCTGTGCCCACTGCCCCTGGAATCACCCCCTCCTTCTTTCTCCTTTCTCCTATGAACTACACCCTATCCTCTCAAAATAATACTCTGGTATCACTTTCTTCACAATCTAGGAATTAGAATGAATCATTTACTCCTTTGCACATACATAGACTCTTTTTTTGCAATTCTCAGTCCATAAAAATATTTATTTTATTCATACACCTATCTTCACTTTTAGATTAGGATGTCCTTGAAGGAAGAAATAATCTTTCTGTGCCAGTTTCAAACTCAGCCCCTGACATACAAAAAGTTCTCAGAAGCCCATTGCAAATGAAACTAAAAAAATTTGACACATACAATTTGGCACAGTCTTCCATCTTATTCTAGAGGTTTTGTATTAAGTTTGAAAACACTATCAGAACTAGTGTCTCCTAATGGTAGTGTTGCAGCCTTTTTACTCCTGTAGTTCGGTGGGCAGGAGTGTTACAGCTCTGCCACCTGCAGCTCAGTGAGCAGGAGTGTTACAGCTCTTTCACTCCCACAGTTTGATGAGTTCTGGGTTCTTGTCCCACAACCAAGAAGAATAAGGTATGCAGACACTAGAGAGGAGATAAGGGAGAGTATAATTTATTCAGTGAAAGAAAAGCTCTTGACAGCAAGTGGAGACCCCAGAGTGGCTAGCTGCCTGTGAGGCTGAGTTTAGCGTTTTTATGGGCTTAGAATGGTGGAGTGTGTGCTGATTGGTTTATGGGTAGGCTTGGAAAAGTCACCATTTGATTGGTTAAAAGGCATCATTCAGAAAGAACCAATCAAGAGAGTAGGTAAGATGAGGGTGAAAGTTCTTACTCTTGTTCGTGGATTCTATCCAGAACTGGTAGCTAGGTTTTTAGGCTTTAAAATGTCCTTGGCTTGAAGGTCCAGTTTCACTGGAAACCCATCTCTATCTTCGTAGGAATTTGTCTCCTGTCTCTATCAGTCACATTACTACCATCTATATTTGTATGTATTTATTTACATATTTATGTATGTTTTCATGTATGGGTTCTTAAATATTTATATGTATTTCTTTTTTACCTTTTTTCTCAGATACCACAAATTTCCTTTTGACTAAACAGTTTTTCCCAGGCAGGTATTTTTTTTTCTTGAGACGAGATGACAAAGTGCCAAAATTGAATACAGCTTTTTGATAGTATAGCTAGAATTCTAAACAATGATAAAAGGAGTTTGTAAAAAAAAGAAATATGATAAAAAAGTGTTTTCTCATTTTACTGTCAGAATAATCAATTAAAAATGCCTGTTTTCTAAGGGTTTACTTGGTAATAAGTAAGTCCTGATTTTTTTTTTCCTCCGGAAAGATAACATAGGTATCATTTGTTGCTTAGTAACTATGAAGCAAGGGAACAGTTCACCTATAGAAAAGATATATCGCACATTTGTATATCATGCCTGGATAAAGAGGCTGAGAGGGAAAGTTATTATCCTGAAAAATCCCCTGATAATCACCTTAGAGTTGCATTTGAGAACTCTAGTTCAAGTGTGGAAAAATCGATGTGCTAAACTTGTTCCTATTCTGCTAGTGAGGGGCTGTGTAGAGGTTCACTTTTCTCTGAGTGTGCTTCATAGCTTGTGAATGCATGACGTGGAGTCTTCCCTATTTTATGTTATTTCACAAGTCATTATACTTTAAGGGTATTTATGTAGCCTCATTTTGCTTTTATGCATTCAATCAATTAGAACCATGATTTCATTTAAATACCTGGATGCCTCATAAATTCAGCTTTGCTAGAACTAAAGCAAAATCTTAGAGATTGCAATGATATTCTTCTGGAGTCAATTAACACCTAAAAGCGTTTTACTTTTAAGCAAACATTTAGTGGCTGTTTGATAGACATATGCAGTATATCATTCTAGTACTATTATCTGATATATGTGGTGCATATATATCTGTATGGGATGGCATGTATATGTGAATTACCATGTCATTTCGAAGCTAGCTCTTTATTAGTCAGTGGTTGGCTCCTGTGTGTGTTTATTTTTCTGTGGTACCTCACATCACACTCAGTGCTACTCTAGGTTTTCTGTAGTCACTGAGCTCCATGGGGCCCAGGCTACTTTCAGATTGACCAAGCCTTCATCTCGATGCTTCTTTCTATGCCTACTGTCCCCTGGGAAGTCCCTGTGAATGGGCACCCATCTCATTCTCCCAATCTTTGAGGCTTCTGTTTCCTGTGGCATCCACTGAATTACCAATTTCCTTTGATTCCAAGAGGAGATTAGCTAGTCCAATAAAGTGTTTACATGAGATTTAGAGACACAAGGATACTTAGAGTTAATTTAGACAAAGTGCTGCATTTGGGAGAAAAGGGAGGTAAGGCCCAGAAAATGGGAGTAGCATGCCCAAAGTCAGAGTTCACAGAAGTAACTCACAGCCAGGGCTACTGCACTCCAGCCTAGTTCTACTTGCAGGAAACCACAATTCACATCTTTTTAGGCTTGATGGAGTTTGTAGATAGGCAGTATTTATATAAACATGAACTCTCTTCAATAATGACTTGGAGATGGTCAGTGCGGATAGCTCGCCATTGTCATCAACTCGCCAGGCCTCTTTTATCTTTCTGTTATACCACTCTTAATATATTCTCAAAGTCACACAGGATTATAGAAGTGTCACTGTCATTCATTTTACTTATAGTCTCCTAGACCAAGGCTTTAACACCCAGTGAAAACTCTTAAGGTGAGAACTTCAGATTCCTATGGCAAACTGGACAGGCCCATGTCAACCTGAAAAAACAAAACAAAACAAAACACACACACTAGAGAAAATTATCTGTAAATATGTTGTGTTTACTCAGGAATAGAAATAAGGATTATAATCCAGACTGCATGAAATGGCAAGGCATTCCGTGAGGGGAAGGCTAAAGGGAAGCTTTTATTCTCAAAAAGAAATTTGCATAAGCTGCTTAGAAACAGAGTTCACTGGCTCTAGAGGTTCAAAGCCAGAACTGTCAGTTCACTGGTGGAGATGTCATTATTCCTGGGCAAGTGTTCTTCCGAGAACATCTTATCTGAATAACTGCAGTCCTGAAGCATGTGTAGTGATAAACCTTTTCAAAAGAGGAGATGTGTGATGGACGTGAGTTTTTAGGAAGTCCTTGGACACAGTTCTTATCTCAGATACGTAAGCATGAGCCTCCTTTCTTCTGGGCTTTCATAGCTCTGTTTTGCCCAGGTCTGACAGATGGGATTTCATCCTGGTGTTTGTATCTTTCATACAAGTATTTTAAAAGTAGGTTTGGGTGTGTTCCAATCCCTGAAGTTATAGTAGAGGAGGGTGGTCTTTTACCCTGGAAAAAGCTCCCTGCTCTGTGGTATCAATATGCCCAACTGCCGATTTACATTTCTCAGTCCTCATTGCAGATGGGACGAGGTGTAGTTGTGAGATGTATCAGAGAGTCACTTGGAGAGGGTTTTAGGAAAACACTTACGCAGCTGTACAGCAATATTTCTCTTTTCTCCATTCATTGCGACCCCTCAGGGACAGTTCTCTAATCCTGTGTGACTTTGAGAACATGTTAAGAGTGATATGAGAAAGATAAGAGGCCTGGAGTGTTGATGACAATGTGGAGCCACCTGGACTGCCCATCTTTGTACTGTGAGTAAAAAATAAGCTTGCACCTTGTTTAAGCCCTGTTGTTTCATGTCTTTGCTGCAAGCAGCTGAATGCAGTCTCCACCTGGCACAGTCACATTTCAGGAGCACATCTGTTTTCTCACGGTTTCCTCCAGCACCCCACCTTGACTCCGGTAGTCCTTTAGAATGCTCATATCTCTATCATTCAGAAAATATGAAAAAAAAAAAAAAAAAACCCAGAACTAAATCCTTTCCTTACACCAATTCTGATTTTAGAAATCTCCCCATTCCTTATAGCTCTCTAGAGCCACTTTTCTCAAAAAAAAATTGTATACTATTATATACTAAATTCTGTCCGCTTCCCCATCTCCCATTCCTTTTCAAAAATGTGCCAATTTCTTTAGCAAGTTAGCTATAAAATAAAGCTCTTATTTTGAATAGTTGATATATATATATATACACATACATATATGTGTGTGTGTGTGTCTGTGTGTGTGTGTGTGTATATATATGTGTGTGTGTGTGTGTGTGTATATATATATATATATATATGAAAAATTTGGTACAAAATTCAAAAAGTGAAATATAGCCCTGTTCCCATCTGTGTCTCCCCATCCAGTTTCCTTCCATGGAGTCAACTAAATTGCGAGTTATTTTTATGTATATATTCTTTCAGAGTTATGTGCCAATGAAAGCATACACATAAGTGTTTTACTTCTTAAAAATATTTTTTCACATGACAGCATACTATACACACTGTTCTATACTTAGGTTTTTCACTTATACATCTTGGAGATCGTTTCAGTGTTGACTCTGTTTTTTTAACAACCATAGAGCATTCCATCATCTAAGGGGCCAGAATGTGATTATTTAATGAATCTTACATAGATGGACACTTAGATAATTTCAGATATTTTTATTGCTAGCAGCACTAAAATACATGTACTTATGAATATTTTCCTAACACATATAGGTGTATCTGTGGAATAAATTCTATAGTGTCCTGGTTTTAGTTTTGATAACTATTACCTAAATGCCCTGCACAGAGGTTTTACAAGGGTATGAAATTAAAGTTTATGTGATTGATATGTTTAATTAGCCATTTCTTTAGAAGTTATTGAATGACTTTGTTTTTGAAATGAAAACAATTGTAATATTGATTGTCCCTTCTTCCCCACCACTTCTAACCACTTGATTTTTGTTGATTATATTTATATTTCTTTATCATTTTATACCTTTAAGTATACTTCAGCCTTCATTATTTGGTGTATAAACTCAATGATATATATTAGAACTTGGTTATAAAAGATGAAGAAGTCTGCATACATTATGAACTCCCACTTCCTATCCTTCTTTTTCCAACTTTTACTGGGTTTATTACATTTATAACCTGTCCCATAACCACAACCCTAACACTTATTTTAGTCTTAGTCTGATACCTAAAAAGATGAACACCCATAGCTAGTTCTTTTCCAATAGGTTTCTCTTCCTTACTTAAGTAAAATTTGTATTTATTAGTTTTTATCAAGCGGAGCTCCTGGAAACTCTGTTTACAACTGTATTTATTCTCAAATGATAGGAAGTTACAATATTTTGGGGTCTTTTGTTTCATTGAAAACTCAAGTACTTTTCCACTGTTTTCTGGCATTGAATGTTGCTGTGAAATCTGAGGTGGGCCTGCTTACTTTTTAACTTTCTCTAAAAACGGTAGCTTGATCTTTTTGTCTGATTGGCTACTTTCTTCTCATTCCAATAGCTTTACTAGGTAGGGTATCTCTTGGTGTACAGCTTTTGCTGTTAATGCCCTTGTGAAAATATGTCTTGTCTATAGATTAAAGGTTTTTTTCTGGCAAGGTTTCTTGAGTTATATCTATAAATATTTTTATGGTCTATCATTTCAATTCTTCTCTCTGGGATACTCATTATGCATATTTAGATGTCCTTATATGCTTTCTATGTCTGCTATTTTTTCTACATTAATTTTTAACTATTTTTCTTTGTTTAGTTGCTCTTTTTTTCCCTGTACTTTATGATTTTCACCATGTTTTCACCATGTCTATTTTCCTTCTTGGTCTGTTATCAACGTCCCAATTTTTCTGTTATCATAACTGTGAAGGTTTTATTTTTCTCTCTGCAAGCTGTTGTATTTCCTTCTCTCACAGCTTTCTTGGGCTTTTACATCCCCACTTTGAACTACCGCCTTTTACCAGCTCTGTGAACTGGTAATTTTTCAGTGCCTTAGTTCTTTATCTCAGAATGGGGATAGTAATCGTTTCACTTGATAGAGATGTAGTGAGGACCAATGAGTTAACTTATTTAAAGCAATTAGAATAGTGCCTTATACATGGAAAGCACCTTATAAATGCCTGCTATTATTATATTTGTGGTTTTAGAGAGACAGCTTATTTAAGAGTGTTTATTTTTGATTCAGAGAAATCTGGTCCTAGTTTGTATCCACTCATTTTTCTGGTGGGTTCTTTTTTTGGGGGGAGGTGCTACCTTTTGTTTTCCAGTCTAACAGCTGGTTCTTTGAAAACAAACATACCTGTATACAATAAAGTATATACATCCCTAAGTGGCCTAATCAAGGAAAAATGTGAGTGAATGTTAAAATGGAATACCAGGAAATAGCTAGAGATGTAAAAGAAACTTAAGACTCGGAAAAGTATACTTTGCAAAACTGCGTACAAACACATTTGAAAGAATCTACAGATCAGAGAATTATCTGAAAATATATTTTATATAAATGAGGGCAGAAAGGGAGGTCAAATCCAAATAGATGGATAATCATAGGGGAAATTGATTAAAATCAGGCCTCAAATGATTTCACAGGTATTTCTAAACTTTCAGGGTTTGTTTTTTTGTCTATCTTTTTAATGACATACAGAAGAAAGAAAAATCTTCATTTTTTCATATTTTAATAGGATCAGTATCACTTTGAAATCTAAACCTGAAAATAACACACACTTTCACTCACAGACATATGCATAAACATTTTGGTTACAGCAGCAACTGTAAGTGTCACCACTATCACAAAACCTTCAAAACTACTGAATGTGCTTAAGTATGGGATTAAAAGAATAAAGCAGCACCAATAATGGGGTTTATCTCAGGAATACAGTAATGCTTTACTATTAGAAGATATGCTAATACAATTCACCATATTAATAAGATAAAAATCATATCACTTCAATAGTGTCTCCAAAAAGCACTTGATAAAACAACTTATATTGTCTAAAACTTGTATGAATATTTTTATATTCCTTCCTGGTGTGCATGTGTGATAGATTTAGTGATATTTATAGCATATATGTATAAATATCTGAAATATATAACATATAAACACATATATCCACGTGTGTGTGTGTGTGTGTGTGTGTGTGTGTGTGTTGTGTGCGCGCATGCGTGTAGATCAAACAGAAGCCATTATGCTTAATGGCAAACACTTAGGGGATGTCCTAGTGACAAGTAAAGTATGCTTTCATCACTTCTATGACTTCATCTCTCTGGAATTGTGAGCTGATATAACTGAACACGAGAAAAATAAGTAAACAGGTTAGAAAGTAAAGTTAAAAGCATCATATGTAAGTAATGTGTTTTAATAATTGAAGAGCATCAACTGAAAATCTATTAGAAACAAGAAAATAATAGTGCTAGTTACAAATAGACACATATCCACACAAAAAAATGTACACAAAATTGTAACAAAACACCAAAGAATAAGTTGAATGAGAAATATGCAAGAGAACCTTAGCTATCCATTCATTTATTAAATAATTGAAAAATATACCTTATTCTTAGAGAAGATTGAATAGTATCTTAGTTGTAAAAAAGGCAATTCTCAATTTTATTTATAAGTTAAATGAGATCTCAGCTAAAAATAACCTCAAGATTAGAAAAACAAACATGAGAGGCTGGGCATGGTGTCTCACACCTGTAATCCCAGCACTTTGGGAGGCCAAGATGGGTGGATCGCCTGAGGTCAGGAGTTCAAGACCAGCCTGGCCAACATGGTGAAACCCTGTCTCTACTAAAAATACAAAAATTAACCAGGTGGGGGTGGCACACACCTGTAATCCCAGCTACTCAGAGGCTGAGGCAGGAGAATTGCTTGAACCCGGGAGGCAGAGGTTGCAGCAGATCGTGCCGCTGCACTCCAGCCTGGGCGACAGAGACTCCGTCTCAAAACAAAACAAAACACCAAACATGAGAAAATTATATAAATCTTACTCAGAAAAATTAAATATAACAATGGCCATAAAATTGCCTGAAGGAAAATGGCTTTCAGAAATAATTAAAATGCTAAATTAATTAAAACTTTGTTTTTATACTGCAAAAGAAATGGATACACGAATATACCAAAATTTGATATTCCAGAGGTAGAACCAAACATGTGAATCTAATTTATGATAGTATCTTTAATCAACAGCTAACCAGGGATTTCTTCTACTTCTATGTCACCAGTTTACTCTATGCTTGTTCATATTATATTTCACTATATTTTTTCCTCTTTTTCCTCTTACTCATTTTGTTGTATGTTGTGGTCATTGCTTTTCAAAGGAATATTCTAACACTGATTTAAATTCCTTCAGGAAAAAGCCTTAATGAATATTTTATTTTATCCCATTATTAAAGAATTAATGTTTTCTACTACATAGTGGCTGAAGTGAGTAGGAGAGAGAGACCAGTACTAATTGAAAGCTAGGGAGCCAGCCTCACTTCTGGAAGGTGGGACGACTGGTCAAATAGCTTAAATGCTCTTTGGCTTTGAATGTGATCTCGTCTCTATAACAAAGGTGTCCTGTAACCTACGTGTGACAGTTCTTCTAGTCGAGGAGGCTGGGAAGCAGAGCCCTGGCACAGTGTGAAAATGAAAACCACAGATGTACACAGTTACTTTCTCTTCTAACATTTCAAAGTTGATTATTTGAAATTTATCTTCTTGAGAATCATTTCTAGAAATAAGGGAACACTGACTCAGAAAAATCCCTCTTATTTTTGTTTTGAGGATGATTTGTCATGAAATTAAGCTACTCAATGTGCACACTAAATTTTATATGAAATCTCATAATGCAATTTTATGTTAACTTATTCACTAGTTATATAATAAAATTGCTAGAATAATTATCCAACTCATATTTTATTAATGCTTAATTAAAGATATAGCTTAAGTAATTGTGGCACATTACAGTACTAGTGAACCAGAAACTTATAATAAACAATACAATGACAGAAAATTACTAGGTAGAGTACTTTAGTTTTATGGATCTTTTAGCTGAATTCATAAATAGATTACATTATTTTAGGATGTTTTTTGGTTCCTTATTAACCTTTTTTTTTTTTTTTTTTGAGACTGTCTTATTCTGTTGCTTACACTGGAGTGCTGCAACAGCATGATCTCGGCTCACTGCAACCTCCACCTCCCAGGTTCAAACTATTCTCCTGCCTCAGCCTCCCAAGTACCTGGGATTACAGGTACCCTCCACCACGCCAGGCTAATTCTTTGTATTTTTAGTAGAGATGGAGTTTCGCCATGTTGGTCAGGCTGGTCTGGAACTTCTGACCTCAGGTGATCTACCCACCTGGGCCTCCCAAAGTGCTGGGATTACAGTTGTGAGCCACTGTGCCCGGCCCCTTATTAACCTTTCTCAATAAATTTCTGCCATGGGTATAGTATATTCATAAAAGTGGCTTTCATTGACAGCCTTAAAACAGGTATCCACATGGCCTTTGGGTTTTTTTTTTAATCCAAGTTTTAGATCTTATGTCAATAGTGGTTTGGAAATAAATTGAGAGAAAGAGTGACAAAAAGTCATAAATTGAATAACCACCAGGACTTTGGTTTAGTGGCCTCAGGAGGCGTTGTGACTTATTGAATTATTACCTTAAGCAGAATTAAATGGTAACTTCTTTTGTATTTTCCTGCCAGTCAAAAACATGAGACTGTAGTTCACACTGCAAGCCAGAACACAATGATTGCTTGCAATGTGACTCTGTATTTCTAAACATCACCGGTCCCATGCACTGTGTGGTAACAATGTAAAATATTAAGCTGATTATGTAGACAACAGTGATGAAAGTTTATTGTTCTAGGTCGGGTGCGGTGGCTCAAGCCTGTAATCCCAGCACTTTGGGAGGCCGAGACGGGCGGATCACGAGGTCAGGAGATCGAGACCATCCTGGCTAACACGGTGAAACCCCGTCTCTACTGAAAAAATACAAAAAACTAGCCGGGCGAGGTGGCGGGCGCCTGTAGTCCCAGCTACTCGGGAGGCTGAGGCAGGAGAATGGCGTAAACCCGGGAGGCGGAGCTTGCAGTGAGCCGAGATCGGGCCACAGCACTCCAGCCTGGGTGACAGAGCAAGACTCTGTCTCAAAAAAAAAAAAAGTAAGTTTATTGTTCTAGTTTTATCCAGGCAGTTGCCTGATTTATTTATATTTCACTTTGACTTGCATAAACCAACAGATTCTTTAGGAAAATAATTGGATTAAATAATAAGCAAAAAGCAAAATCAAATGTGTTAGCTAAAGAATTACAAATTAGACCTGACTCTATAATTTTGCCTAAAGAAAACTATTATGTAGAAAGTTATTGTCACTGATCTGGCATGTCAGAGCCTGGAATAGCTTTCTTCATCTGCAATTCAATATATGAACTTTGGGAAGAACCAAATCTTATTTCTTTAATTCCTCTCTTGAAGTAGGAAGGTTGTCTCCCCCTGAAATCTTCTGGGAATGAGGGAGAATCATACTAGAAGTAGCTCACACCAAGCCCTTCAGGGTGTATTCCACCCGACTCAGTTCCAGTTGGCGAGGCACAAGGAAAGCATGCAAAAACAGAAAGAAGTTTCCAAATGAAAGCTGTTTAGAAAAGCAAGATACCTGTGTCTGACTCTGCAACTCATCATTCTCTGATGATTTATAGTATTGATGTTGATTTACATGGGGTGTGACTTATGTGCCTGCAAATGAAAGATGACGCATGGTTTACATTAGTTGACATTGAACAAGCTGCATATGGCTGGCTCAGAATCCATGGTATTATCTTTGTCAGGACTTCTTGGCAACTCTTTCACCTAATTAGCACAGCGCTTCACAGTTTTATTCGCAACTGTAATGTTCACTGTAAACTTCTTTCATTATCTCTTTATCCCTCCAGCTTTTTTTCCCCAACAAGTTAATTATGTTTACTGAAATACTTAGGATATGGTAGAAAATGATACGCAGTCAAATATAGCCTTGCCACCCTCGAACTGTCCTGAAAGCAGAAGACCAAATACAGATGGGTCAAAGGGAAAAAAAGTTTGACAAAACAGATTCTTCAGAGTTACCTGGACCTTTTTAGACATTTCTGGGAAGAAATGGGTCGACAGGTATACCTAGAGAACTCCTGTATTTCTTGGGTATTTCTAAAATGAGTCCAGTCATCCCAGAGATTCCTAAAGTAAGAGTCATAGACTGAAAAACAGGGCTGCAGGTCCTTCCTTGTGTTTTCTTTTTTTTTTTTAAATTGAAACTTTCATTAAGATGATTGTAGATTTACATGAGGTTTTATGAATAATAAATAGAGACCTCCTGTATCCTTTATCTGGTTCTCCCCATTGGTGCCATTTTACAAAACTATAGAACAACATTACAACTAGGATATTGAACTTGATCCAATCCATGAATCTTACTCAGATTATTTCAGTTTAGCTTGTACTCATTTGTATGTGCATGTGTTGGGGAGTGGTGTATAGTTGTATGCAACTTTATCACATGTGTAGGTACATGTATCCATCATGAAAATGTTGAACAGTTGTATTACTGCAAGGATCTCGTTATATACCTACTCCTACCTCCCTCTATGTTTCTTCGTCCAAGTCCTTGCAACCACAATCTGTTTGACCATTTCTAAAATTCTATTGTTTCAAAAATGTTATAAATGGAATTGAATCATGTCATATGTAACTTCTGGGGATTGACTTTTTTTTTTCTGTCCACTCATTGCAATTCACTGGAGATTCATCTAAGTTGTTGCCTGGCTGCTAATTGTTAGAAGGGTTCCTGATGGAAACTTGTTATGAGTGGCTTGGGTTTGCCAGGTGTTTTTCCTGGGGCTCCTGAGGAGTCCAGGAGAAGAATGGGCCTATCTGGGCTGCCTCCTGTCTCTATGTCGAGGATTGGAAATGCCCAGTCTGGTTGGCTGCCTTCTGTTAGGAGAGGGGAAATAACACGCCTGGCTACTGAGTTGTTCTTCCAGTCTTGGCGTCCCAAATTAGTGTGTCTTCTTACCATCTTTTAGACATTTTCTTTGATCACCTTGTGAATTATTTCTAGGGTTTATTGTTGTGCTGAGTTGGGGAGACAGGGCGAAATAGGTCTATACCAGCTTGTCCTGAGTAGAAGTCCTCATGGTAGCTTGCATATTCCTATTTGTTCATATACCTCTCTGAGCTCCCCATAAACACACATTCTCCCTCTACTTTCAGAGTTAACATATTTGCCCTATGTGTGTTTGCAACTTTTGAAGGAAACTTGGATCCAATCTAGTTTACTCTCAGGCCTGTATTGGACCTGGAATTCATGGGTTAGGATGTTTTGGGCTGTAAATACATAATAACCAACTAAAATGGACTTGAAGCAATAACCAACTAAAATGGACTTGAAGCAACAATGAAGCATGCTGAAGGTATAGGGATTACAGGTTTGTTTGAGCTCCAGCTCAGTGTCTTAGAAATTGTCTTGGATTTTGTTCATGCTGGCAAGATGACTACTGCAGCTTTAAGCATTATATCATTTACAACTTCCGAAATTAGAGAGGCACAGGTCCCTGTTTTTCGCCTTGAAGGTACATTTTCCTTGAAGCCCTCCAATAGATTGACCCTTTGTCTCATTGGCTAGGGATGCATCACACACAAGCTTGGCAACAGTGGAAATGGAACGACTAATAATTGTTTTGGAGCAATTAACATTCACTTACTCTGTGGCTTGAGACATATCCCATAAAGTACATGGGCATTTAATTTTTGAACATTATCACGTTTATTTGGAAGAAAGTGGGTGGTAGTGGCAATAGTTAAGTTATACTAGGCTAATCTATATTAATTGCCTTATTTTAATAAAAAATCATCAAATTGTGGAAATATAAACTGATAGAAATAGAATGGAAATTAGAACCAAGCAGGATAGGCTTCTGAGATAAATGGATTCAGCTACAGAGTTGGGTCCTTAAGCTGCAAAATTCTGTTTCTAAGACAGGAACTTGTTTTAAGCCTGATGGTCAATGTTTCAAATCAAGGCTTCAGTCATAATTGATAATGGAATTAGCAAGGTGGTAGGAAAGCCTGGGAAGGTAGAAACAATGACCCAGTGTTCAAACAAGAAACCAGATTTCACCCAAATCATAGTAGGCCACAGGTGACTAGGAGGGGTTGCTGATAGACTCTTGTCATTTAATATGGATTGTTTTGAAAACCAGGCAGTCTGAGTTACTAGACACAGGACATCAGTAATGCTCATGGGAAGGAAAAAGCAGGGGCTCCCATTGAAAAATCTGGTCAGCAGGCATACTTGCTATCCTAAAGTTAAGTAACTCCGCAATGCAATTTTAATCCTGGAAGATGCCTGTCAATTAGAAATATTTCTGGTCTTTATTTTAATTTGGACACTGATACAATTCAGTAGCAGAGAAATATTGAAAATGAGTTCGTTTAGCAAAGCACTGTTTGATATTATTTTGAAAATAATCCAGGATATGGATAATGGTACTGACACTGAGATGGAAAATAAAATTTATTTAATTGGTTGAATTGTTAAACAAACATGTATTAATGCTTAGGTTATTCAAAAACTACTATGTACCAGATTCTATTCTAGATACTGATGGTATGAGTCCCTATTGCTGAGAGAGCATATATTTGATTGAAATTATGCTAATTAGATGCTAGGCTTTAATCTAACCTGAGGATGCAAAGATAAACAAGACATACTCTCTAACCAACCATAAGCAGCTGAGTCTAGAAGGTAAAATAGGACAAACTCTGTACCTATCTTGCTTATAATTAAATTAGAAGGAATTAGCAGAGAACCTGGCACATAACTGATGCACAAAACCTTTTTTGCATAAATGAATATGTAAACAACTAACTACAACATTGTATGGTAATGCTATACTAAAAGTATAAAGGGAATCCTAGGGTAGTGAGGATATATGTAAGGTTAAATTATGCTCTCGGGAAATGCAGGGCAGGTAAGAGAAAGCGTCAGAGGAAATAGTTGAACTAAACCTTGAACGATGAGCAGGATTATGCTAAGTGGAGAAACAGAATGAACATAGGTGTGAACTTACATTGACGTTTTGGGAAATGGGTAGAAATGTACATGTAACAGAACCTATGGTGGATAATGAGTGGGTGGAGATGACCTTGGGAAAGTAGAATACAGTCTTCTTGGAAGAACTGAATGTATCCTTCTAAGGAGTATATACTTGGTTCTGTAGGTAATGGAAAAACTAAGTATATAAACTTTGTGATTAGGTGTGATTCTTGAGAAGGACCCTCTGGCAGCTTTATGGAGGATGGGTTGGAGACCACCACAAGCCTGAAATTTAATTCCAAAGGCGTGAATAGTAATCCAAATTTTAAAAAATTGCTGAGAGCCAGGGTTAGAGCACAGGCGTTAGGAATAAAAAGGCATTTTAGTGTCATTGAGAGATATTTAGAAATAGAGTTAACTAGACTTAATAACTGATTGGATATTTATGATAAAGGAGATAGGGAATCAATTTTTAATTTGGTTTCTAGTTTGGGAATTTGAGTGGAGAGTATTATGGTTGGCTTGTCAAGGAAAAGTATTCTTGGTGAGAAAATTGAGATAAGCTCCCTCTAACTGAATATACTATGTCAACAGACAGAGCAGCTTTAACATATAGGACAAACATTAATAGTGCATTAATCCCTTGGATAAATAGTTTTTTTTTTTTAAGTATTGTACTTTTATTGAAGTACAGCATTCACAAGTCAAAAGGGCATAGTACAAATGAACTCAAAGTGGCACTTGTATAAACCATTGGCCAGGTTAAAGAATAAAACGTGATTAATGCCTGAAAATTAATAAATCTATTGTATGACTGTCTAGCAATCTGCATACTTACCAGTTCTCAAACATAAGGTGTAAAATCTTAACCAAATAAACCAACAAAAACAACAAAAAAACTGAGTCTATTTATTACCTCATCAGTCTATCAAAGAAATAGCTAGATCTTTTCCTCAGTATTTGAGAGTGTATTTGACCTGATTTGACTTAAAATTGAGACTCTATCATATACGTTGTAGGTGGCAACTCAAAGAAGTAGGTTGTTAATATCCAGAGTAGGTGAATTTGAAATAGTACAAGAAGCCCTGTAACTACTGGTGGGAATGTATGTTAGACATATTAAGGAACCGAGGACAGAGAGAACAAATAGTGTGCTCAGATAAATTAAATTGTGTTTTTAAAAAATATTGACAGTCATTAGGGCAAAGCTCTAACTTATTAGCATTGATTTTCTGCCTGTTACTTGGGTAATAACTATAGCTAATATTTATTGGCCATTTACTACATGCTGGGACTGTTCTATGTTCTTTATAGGTATTAAACAATTTAAACCTTACTATTCTTATCAGAAGAGGCACCTGAAGCAAAAAGCTGCTGTGTAATTTGCCTGAAATCACAACTAGGAAGATATGGAGTTGGGCTTTGAATGTGGGCTCTTGGCTACAGAAGTACTGCTTGATGTTTACTCCAATAATGCTAGACTAGGAAGTAAGCCACAGGATGAGAAGCAGTGTCAATCTATGTAATTAGTGATGAATAATAATGCTCATAAGCAATTGCTAATTCTTATGGCATAAGTAGAGAAGGCTCTGATGGAATAATTTAATCAAGAGGCAGTATAATGGTATATAAATATATGAAGATATTTAACCTCTACCAATTCCTATCTTGTATTAATTTATTGAACACTTATTACAAATTAGATAAGTCCTTCCTCAGAATTCTGACTTTCAGAAGGTTTAGAAATGCAAACTTATCAGAAAATGATGACAATGTGATGATGGATCTTGTAAAGTTGATGGCAGCTTGGAACGGGAAGTGTTGCATCCTGCCTGGAAGTTGCGCAACTCTCTATGGAGAAAACATCTGAACTACCTCTTGAAGAATAATCAGATACATGTGTCAGATAAGATAGGGGAAGACTGTCTTTGAATATCGAAGGCATGGGGATGAAAAAGCCTGGTTGAACGAGCAAAAGAAAAGGCTGATGACTGGAAGGGCAGGAAAAAGCCAGTTGAAGTGGGTGTTATAAATCAGGCTAAAATTTGGTTTTAACGTTGTCCAGAAGTAGCTTTCAAGCTTTTCTGACCCTGATTGACAGTAAGAAATTCTAAACAAATTTCAATTAGACAATTGTTTAACCGTAGTTAAAATGTGCTTCCTGACGAGACTTTCTCATTAAGTCTTGCTTTTCATTTTTTCTCTTTTCTTTCTCTTTCCTTTTCTAATTGTCTAGTCTTTTCTATATTTCATTGAACAAAAAGTCATATTTGAGAGCCACCAAATTGTTTTAATGGCCTGGCAAGAGATAACTTCCTATAGTAAATGAGAATATCTGAAATGACCTATTATATTTACATTTTTAGAAAACCACTTGATTTCAGAGTAAGGATTAGAGCAAGCTGATCCTGGCAGATAGACTTGAGGTAGGGATCCAATTAGGAACATTCAAAAAACTTAGGAAGGAAATGGTGAAGGCTCTGATAGAAAAATTGGACTAAAGAAAACTTGCCATTATGATTATGATGATATGGGAGGAGGGCAGGGAACTGCTGGGTAGAGAAGGGCAGGGTCCCTGGCGAGGGCTCCAGCCTCGGACCTGTGCCCATGAACCTAAGTGAGAACAAGTAGTCCTGTTTTCATGCCCAAATGTTGCCTTTTCCAAGACTACTCTGGCCCACCATGCCCCCCATCCTGTGCCCATATAAACCTGAGACCTTAGCAGGCACAGACACAAGGGACTGAACATTGAGAGGAACAGAGGACCACATGGACAGACACCAGCAGACACCAGCAGACCAGCGACCGCAGAATGAGGTGGCAGAGAAAGAAGAGGAGGGACGTCTGGATGCTGAGATGAATTTGGCCAGGGGTGGTCCAAAAAGAGTCTGGCCACTGGGCACCCCGACTTGATGCAAAGATCACCTTCCTGCTCCATCCCCTGCTTCCAGCTCCTCATCCATCATCTGACTTGCTGAGAGCCACCTCTGTCACTCAATAAAACCTTGCGCTCATCCTTTGAGCCCACATGTGATCTGATTTTTCTGGTACCCTGGGCAATAGCTCAGGATACAGAAAACTGTCACACTGGCCCTCTGCCCTTGCTATAAGGCAGAAGGTCTATTGAACTAGTTAACACAAGCCATCTGCAGATGGAAAAGCTGAAAGAACACACTGTAAGGCAAGACCACTTGGGCTTCAGGAGTCATAGACAACTACCCTAGATGCTGCCATGGGACCAGAGCCCAAAAGTGCTCCCCAAGGCCTCTGCACCTGCCCATCTGTGTGCTCCCTCTAGGAGTTTGAGCAGGGGGGCGACCGAAGGAGCAAGCCACACCCCTGCGGCACATCCTGCAAGGGGGATAAGGGAACTCTCACATTTTAATGACAAGGAAATCAGTCTCAGATTCAGAGAGAGTTTAGATATGAAGTCTGAGAGAAGGAATCCAGAACTAGAGATGGAAATGTTTGTAATCTATATATTGAAATACTAGATGTGTGAAAACCTAATAAATTCCTTTTTAGCTTCAGAGAACTCCTTCCTGAAAAATACCAAAATGATCCATCCTTTACATGTCAAATTTTCTTCTGTAGAGGTTCCTGATTAAATGATCTCATTCAAAGGAATGTTCTTTTCTACTTTTATGACCTAATGGCAGGCTTTTAGTTTTTCTTCAAGCACTTAAAAATTTCTATCTAGTAGGTTATGTACAAAATCCCATTGTGGAATTATTCAAAAATAATAAAATGTTTGACCCCTGTAAAGTTTTATGTAGAAAGAAATTAAAACAAAAATCTTTGGCTTTAATATACCCTAACATTGAAAAAAAAATGTTCAGATGATTTAGGGAAGAAGTGGTTTTGCTCTTTAATGAGGATATATTACTGCTTAGAAGCAGTTACAATTGGGCTGTTTTGCAGTAGTGTGATGCATTAGATGGGTTAATCCCCACACAATCAGCTTGTGTGGCACTGCTGGACTTTATTAGATTTGTGACTGTACCAAGCCAAGGGGTGGGGGGCAGCATTTCTTAGGAGGAGAGTAACAATAAAAGTTTTTTCTTCAGTTTTGTTTCATTCTGCTATCTCTGTTTTCATTCTATGTGAATTGCCTTTTTAAAAAATTGAGATAAAATTCCTTTAAGATAAAATTCACAATTTTAACCATCTTAAAGTATACAATTCAATGGGTTTTGATGTATTCGTAGTGTTGTTTAAACATTGCCAGGGATTCCAGAATATTTTCATCACTCCAAAAAGAAGCCCTTATACCTGTTAAGCAGTCATGCCACATTCCTCCTTCCCTCAGCCCTGGCAGTCACTAATCTGCTTTCTGTCTGTGTGAGTTTGCCTGTTTTGGATATTTGGTTTACATTGAATCATATATATATATATATATATTTTTTTTTTGGCTTCTTTTACTTAGCATAGTGTTTTCAAGGTTCATCCATATTATAGCATGTATCAATCCTTCATTCCTTTATTTGGCTGAATAGTATTCTGTTGTATGGATATACCACATTTTGTATATCCATTCATCTGTTGTTGGACTTTGGATTGTTTCTACTCTTATGAGTAATGCTGATATGAACATTCGTGTTTTTGCTTGTCTTGGGTATACACCTAGAAATAGAACGGCTGGAATCATATGAAAATTTCATATTTAACTTTTTGAGGAACCTCCCAAACTCTTTTCCACAATTATTGCACCATTTTACATTTCCACTAGTAATGTATGAAGGTTTTCAATTTCTCTGTATCCTTGTCAACATTTGTTATTTAAAACTAAATTACAGACATTGTATATTAGTCCATTTTCACACTGCCATAAAGAATTGCCCAAGACTGGGTAATTTATAAAGAAAAGAGGTTTAATTGACTCACAGTTGCATATGGCTGAGGAGGCCTCAGGAAACTTACGATCTTAGCAGAAGGCGAAGGGGAAGCAAGGCAAATCTTACAGGGTGGCAGGCAAGCCAGTGAGAAGGGGGAAGTGCCAGATGCTTATCAAACAACCAGAACTCGTGAGAACTCACTAAACATTAGAACAGCATGGAGAAACCTCCCCCATGATCCAGTTACCTCCCCTCAGGTCCCTCCCTGGACACATGAAGATTACAATTCAGATTACATTTCAAGATGAGATTTAGGTGGGGACACAGCCAAACCACATCTCATTGTGTTTTGTAATTTATTATTTTTAACCCTATATTCACATTTCAGTCTCCTATACCTTGATCTCACTTTTCTCCACTTATGTTGCCAGCCACATGAGGTCATTTGTATGAAAACCTACTTTAACCGTGCCCTTTATTCATGGGTGGAATCATCACAGTCTTTTCCTAGTATATTTCATATGTCAATGGGAAATAATTGGTATATTAATTATCTATTGCTGCATGACAAGTTACTGAGAAACTTGCCAGCTTAAAACTACAAACATTTGTTCTCTACAGTGTCTGTGGGTAAAGAACTCATGCACAACTCTAGCTGAGGGTCTCTCAGCACTCATCTAGGTGTGGGTCAGGGCTTCAGTCTGCACTCAGGCTTCACTGGGGCAGGATGCTGCCCCGCTCACTTATGTGGTTGTTGCAGATTTCCGTTTCTCACAGTGGTTGGACTGAGGGAGTCAGTTTCTCACTGGTTGCTGCTAGAGGTTCCCTCAGTTTCTTGCCATGTGGCCCTCTCTAGAGGGTAGTGCAGAAGATGATAGCTGCTTCAGAGTGAGCAAGAGAAAGATCAGGCAAGATGGAAGATACAATCCTTTTGTAATCTAATTTGAACTCAGAAGGATGATAACATCTCATCAATGTTATCCTATTCTATTCAACAGTAAGTTGAATTACTTGATCCAGTCCATCTTCAAGGGGAAGAGATTATACAGGGCCTGGAATACCAGGATGTGGGGATTATCGAAGGCCATTTCAGAGGCTGCCTACTAGAATTTTTTAGGGAAAGGGACAAAGACTTTAGGCATGAACACATTCTCATTTTACAAATGTAAGTACTTTGACACAAAAATTTTTAGTGTTCATTTAAATATCGCTAAGGTATTTCTCCTTTTTTGCAACAAGATCTCTCTGTCACCCAGGCTGGAGTGCAGTGGCTCACTGGAGCCTGGAACTCCTGGGCTCAAGTGATCCTCTTAGCTCAGCCTCCCAAGTAGCTGAGACTACAGCCACATGCCACCATGCCTGGCTAATTTTTAAATTTTTGTGGAGATGGGATCTCACTATGTTGTCCAAGCTGGTCTCAAACTCCTGGGCTCAAGCAATCCTCCAGCCTCAGACTTCCAAAGTGCAAGGATTATATGTATGATATCAGCCACTGGGCATGGCTGATACTTCTTAAAAATATATATATTCTCAAGGTTCTGATCACTTGGCAATGCAGAGAAATTTAGCAGAAAAGAAAAATTTGGAGTGAACCAGGAAACCTGATTGCTACTTCAAGACCTAATATTAACAAAAATTCATGATATGCTTATGCAAAGCTTGTAAACTCTTTGGACTAAAGTTTCATTATCTGTCAAATCAAGGGGTACTTCCTATCAGGGGCTTTTAAGGTTGTTTGACTGCAACCCGTAATAAAAACAATGATTTTACACGGGGACCAATCTGCTACATACATATTTGGAACCAGTTCATAGATAATGGAAACAAAAGGTTCAGATAACTGAAATAAAAAATAGCAAAAAAACAGTATTTACTGTTACAAAATACAAAACTTTCTGGTATTTTCCATGACATTCTATTTTATTGATATACTTTATTTTATTTAATTTTAAAAAATGGGTTGACCCAGTTAAGTGTTTTCATTACCTTCGAATGGATTTCAATCCTCAGTTTGAAAGCACTGTGATTTCTACAGCTGCTTCCAAAACTGCAAGACAACTCTAGGATTATTTGCTGTATCTGTGAAGATAATGAAAAGAGAAAGGTGTACATTTCTCCTTTGCCTTAAGCACCACGTTGGCCAGTTAAGAATATATTAGCAAGCTGTCTGCCTCTCCGCTATTACCAACATGCGTGCGCATTACTTTGGTAAAGAGGTCACGGGTAGCTATTTCAGAAAGCTAATGACTGCATGGCACAAATAGCCCTTGGCTTTGCCTCAGGCTATCAACTCTCTCAAAAGTTCTTAATCCCCCCAAAATGACCTTTTTTTCCCTATTCTAGTAGGTTCAAGGGGTTATTGATTCTGTCACATGTATGTTTTTGCTTTGTTCTCTGGTGCATTATATTTATTTATTCCTCATCCCTGTGGATGCATCACAGTTGGTGTGATGGGCAACGCCAAGTTCATCAGGAATATTCACTGAAAAGGAACATTTCCTAGATGGGGGCCATATGTACGTTGCTTCTAAAATTTTTCACCAAATTATTCCTAATGCAAGAGCAGCACAAAATCTGTGACAACTCGCTGAACAAGTCAACTTTCATTGAAGATTTCTGCTTTAGCTTAGATATTCATGCAAATTTTGAACTCTATGATATGTGCTTGTTTTAATAGCTAATCAATGTTTTACATTATTTATGAGTCAATTTGTAATTGACTTTAACTTCCGTCACTTTTCAATCTCAGAATAAAATTTATGTTCCAGGAGGCTGCACCATGATTTTCCTTGGCTGAATGCAAAATACTCCAAGGAATTTTGAGAAGCATGAAACATGTTTTTTTTTTTTTTTTTTTCCATATGATCCTCATAATCACCCCCATGAAATAGGTTTTATTGTTCATATTTAGCAGATGAGGATTAAGAATCTCCAGAAAATTATATAATTTATAACAGCGTTAGAACTTAAAAGTAGCTCTGTATCTACAGCTCTTGCTTGCCTTATCATATCATAATGCCTTTAAACCTTCAGGAATTGAAGAATGCAGATAATTCTGAAATATTCACTGCAGAGAGTTAAAGGATCCTATATATATCCAATATAAAAACTTTGCCCCCTGAGGGAGAATATACAAAAAGTAAGAGAATTAAGACACTTGCTCCTTCAAAGAAGGAACTTTAGTATACCTGAAGATCACTGTCTTCTAAAGTAAGGTTGAGGAGAAGTCTAGAAGACTATTATGAAGATGAAATATCTGAAGTCATAGGACATAAATCGTGTTATAGGAACTAGATTGCTGATAACAAAGATTTGATTCAGATGATGTTATGGCCAGGGACCATGAGTTTCCAGATTTCTTCTTTGTCAGTTTTCTCTACCCAAGCTGAGTTTCTCTGATTTGCTCCAAATCTAAGTGTAGAACCAGAATGTATAAGAATCCTTATTTGCAAAAAAGTAAGATCAGCTTGGTGCGGTGGCTCATGCTTGTAGTCCCAGCACTTTGGGAGGCAAAGGCAGGCAAATCAACTGAGGTCAGAAGTTGGACACCAGCCTGGCCAACATGGTGAAACTTCCCTTCTCTACTAAAAATATAAAAATTAGCCAGGCGAGATTGTACCATTGCACTCCAGCCTGGGCAACAAAGTGAGACTCCGTCTCAAAAAAAAAAAAAAAAAAAAACACCAAACACCCTCTGACTTTACTTACCTTTTCAACTGCTTGCAGCCCTCTCAGTGGTTGCAAGAAGGTATAGATATACCTGTTACATGAAGAAAGAAAGCTGGAAATGAAAGAGCAGAAAGAATGGATGCATGTGTTTTAAAGCATGTTATACTTCTAAACCATTATGAGATGAAATATTGAAATGGATGTCAAAGTGGACACTCTCAGTCTTAGAACTCTAATTCATATATGCCTATATTATCTAGTATTTTGTTAGCATTTTTTCAGGATTTAGCTTTTGTCAACATACTAGATACATTTTCCCCTCTACAGATATTTTATATCCATAAAGATTTCTTAGCCCGATTTGCATCATCTACAAAATAATTACTGGTCCTAATTTCCTGAGAGCCAAATAATCACTGCCATATGTTTTTTGTTCTGGCGTTCTCATAAAAAAATAGGATGCCTTTTTTTTCCCCTGTAAAGGTCACCTTTCATACCACTTCTCAAACACCTTCTCCAAAAGAAGGATGATGCAAATATCTCATCTCATTTTTTCTTCCTCCTCCATTGTCTTCAGCATGTGACTTTTTTGACTTGGAAGTAAAATGGCTGCTGCCCTGCCAGGCATCCTTGAAAGAAATTCAACTGCTATGTTTTTATCATTTTGCACCTGGATGGTAGACATGATGCATGAAATAGCAGCCATCTTGCTATTATGAAGACAAAAGCCAAGAACAGAGGAAAATGGAGCAGAAAAAGCAAAGAGCCTGGGCCCTGATGACATCATGGAGTTAGTGTACCAGCTGTGACTGCCAACCCAAGAATTTTTTTCCGTATAACTCTATAGATACCTAAGATTTTAAACTTAAAAACTATCCTTATATGTCCTTTACTAGTCACATTTCTCTTCCTTCTATCTACAAATAACCATTATCCTGACTTAAGATAATCATTCCCTTTATAGCTTTAATACCCATATATTAGCCTTGTTTTTTGTTGTAACTTCATAAATCAGAATTTTGTTTTCTGTGACTTGCATTGTTTTCTCCACATTATACTTGAAAGATTGAGCTATGTGAACAAATACTGCATTTCATATAAATACAGGATTTGGCTGGAATTTATTTTGTAATGTTGTATGTATTCCATATAGCATGTAGCTTTCATTTATTTCCATTTCTATACAACATTTTCTATAGCATGTAGTTGTAGTTCATTTATTTCCATTGTTGCACAGCATTCCATATAGCTGTACTTCATTTGTTTTCATTGCTGTACAGTATTCGTGTATTACATAGCTGTCCTTCAGTTGTTTTCATTGCTTTGCAGGATTCCATTTGTGAGCATTCAACAGTTCCTTCAATGGACATTTGGTTTGTTGCCACATTGGAGCTATTGTGAGTGATGCTGCTAAAAAGGTTGTTGTACGTGTCTACTAGTGTTCCGTGTGCAAGTTTCCCTAGGGTATATACCTTGAAGTAGAATGTTGGGTCACAGGGATTGTGTGTTTTTTAGTTTATTAGAAAATGCCAAACTGTTTTCCCAAATGGCTATCTACTTAAGCTTCCTTCCATAATATATGAGAAGTCACATTGTTTCACATTATTTTATTCCTTTACTCCTCCATATCTACTTTTTATTTTACAATGAGTGTATACTTACTAACAGAAAAAATGTTTTCCTAATTTATTTTTTAAAAATTTATCCTTACAGAGAGAATAAACATTGTTATTTAAATATATACACATAATGAGTTTTTAATCCTTTGAAAATGATGCAGTTGAGCTTACTGATGCTTAACTATGACTTTAAAATATACTTATGGCTCTTTGCTCCCACCCCAAGTTAACTGATCGCTTTGTGTCTCTGATATAATGCACACATGAAGTACAGAGTTTTTACCAGGAAGTCCCTGATAAATAACTAGGACAAGGAAGAGGATGTGAATTCCATTATCTGATTTGGGGATAGTAAGAAATTTACTTCTCCCTTTCTTTTCTGTCATAAAACTGCTATGTGGCAACTGTGGAGAATTCTTGAATTGTAAGATAAATGGCTGTGATTTTTATAGAGTGTTGGTATTTAAACAGTAGCATGAACTACCTCAAGGCTTGAGAAAATAAAGGTCTTGTTCTCTCTGGAGAGCACTGTCTCATTTTGGAAAATTATCTATTTCTGAAATGTGCACTGCTTTCCAATGCTCGGGCTGGACTATGAGCTGCAGTGAGGATCCGGGAACTTTTACAGCAGCAGAAACAATTTGTTTCAGATAGGCACAACACAATTAGGAGAAACAATATTTTGCTTTGGAAAATATCTCCTTATGATGTAATCCACATAACAAATACATTGATTTAGATGTGTTTATTTATAATATGAAATACAACTTTCCTTGAAATGTTCCCTTGATGCATTCAAAGTTTTAAAAACTTCTTTGACATACATCTATCGTCTAGATCAGGGGACTATATTTTTTAAAAAACACGTATTTTATCAGTTAAATTTTTATAACCCTCAATAAGTAAATACATATATACACCTATATGTATATAAATACATTATTTACTTATATATACTATTGAACTAATATAATTAAATAGCATAAAACATACCTGAAATAGAAATTTCAAAACAGAAAAAAGCTGAAAAACATTAGGTTTTAAATTTTAGTTTTTTATCACTACAAGATGCTTTTGTATTCATAAAAATGTGTTAAAACTAGAGTAATGTAGTTGGACATGATTTTTTTCCAAACTAAAAAAAAAGCTCCTTTTAACACTTCATGATATAGTAACTTAAAGTCTGTTTAAGAACAAAAAGTATGTTTTACAAATATACATAGATCTAAATAGTTTGTCTACTAAATAATAAAACGTATTTTTATCTCTTACCCTCATTTTTGCAAAGCATTTGTTAAAAATAGAGTGACAAGTGTCCATTTATTCTAATGTTAAACCCAGTATGTGCTATATTTTAATAATTTAAACTGATACTCATTCTCTATTGAGATTCTATTTGGAAGCTGTTAAAACAGGTTAGAGAGGCCTATTTCTGAGTTTTTCAAGTGTTTAAATAAGATTTTCTGTGAGACCTTTTAGTATCATTTTCAATAACAAAATCCGATAAATATGGAAACATTTTTAAACATCAATTTTTGAAATACTTACACCATGAATCTCCTTTAAATAAAAGAACTTTGTGACTTATTGTTTAAATATTATTTTTACCTTGAAAGTACAGATTAGGTAGATTAACTTTTTTATTTTTTTTTTCGTCCCAAAAACATTTTCTGGGCTGGGTGCTGTGGCTTACACCTGTAATCTCAGCACTGTGGGATGCCAAAGCAAGAGGACTGCTTGGGCCCAGGAGCTCCAAACCAACCTGGGCAACATAGTAGGGCTCTCTCTCTACAAAAAGTTTTTAAAAATTAGCCACATATGGTGACCTGTGCCTGTAGCCCCAGCTTCTTGGGACGCTGAGGCAGGAGGATTGCTTGAGCCAGGAGGTTGAGGCTGCAGTGAGCCATGATCACTCTGCAGTACTCCAGGCTGGGTGACAGTGAGATCCTGTCTCAAGAAATAATTCTGGGTAATATATTGCTGATTACTACTTTTCGTCAAATTAAAGGTTGGCAAAACTGACACTTTTGCCTTTTGTAAAGTAAAAATACACAAATTATTCTTTGATACATCTTTTAAATATTTTACAATGAAATACCCAGTGATTCTGTGTGCTCTAAAAGAGGCGTATGTTCATTCCCTATGCAATTAAATATTTTAAGTATTTCTCCATGTTTAACAATAAACCCTCTTTGGTGATACAAAGCTGGGGCAACCCCTAAAGATAGGGTCCCTCTCTTGCCCAGCTTGAAGGTTCCTCATTTATATTGTATTACAGGTGATCAGAGTTGTGCAGCAGGTGATCTAGCTGGCATCTTGTAGCATTTTGTGCACTTTGCTTCTGGTTTCAATTACTTGCTGCAGTAACGTGCCTCAGAATGAGGCAGCGGATGCATTTCACAAGCTGGAGTATCTCTGAGCTCTGAATGCAGATTCCCATCTCCATTCCAGTCACAGGCATATATATTCTATGAATGGTTACATTCAGACCAAACAACCATCCTCAGTGGCTCACAAAAAAGTAGTTGTTCGTATATTTCATTACTGAAACAGCATACAGCAAATACCATAGACCGAAACATAGCATAATTCATAGCTTCATCCAGAAAAACAAATCTCCCACAATGTGTGATTTGTGGTTTGTTTCTTTTCATCTCCAGCAATATTTTCTGTTTTCCAGCAGTATATGTTGAAAAACAAATGGTTTTAGATCATCTCTCTATTATTTTTAGCCCATTATTGCAGTCCACTCTACTATCTGTTGCAGGAAGGAGACTTTCTTCATTGGTATGTGGAATTCGGTTTTCACAATGAAGTGAAAGAACCTTAAAAGAGACTTCAAACAGTTGCCATAGATTTAATAGAGTAATTTGATAAAATACTGCAGTGACGATGACATGACTTTTTCCCTTAACATTGTCATGGTCTGTTTTTATATCCTGGCTGTTCATTTTTTAATATTTTTATTAGTGTGATGGTTTTATACTATCATTACTATTTTAAAGCCAAGAATACACGTTGAATGAGATTAACTTATCAAGTGTGAGTATACACACACATATTCCAAATAGTCTTCTTGATTACTTCGACTTATCCGATGGTCATTCCTTCTAAGAGGGCAATGTAGTCCAGTGGAGATCTCAGATAAGGAGGGGGAGATGTCAGCTCTGTGATCTTATTATTTACTTGAGCATGAGTGATTAATTTTAGTTGCTATTGGTAGTTCCTTTGCAAGAATATTTAAAGACACCTGTCTGTTTTGAGCGGGTCGGCTTCCTTTAGTTTCATCAAAATTAAGTGATATAATTATGAATTGATTTAACTTGGCCCAGCAAGCTGCAATCACTTGTAATTATTCAAAGAGGAGATATGATGAAGATATCACTGTTAACTCTCTGTGTTTAAAAAAAAAAAAAAAAAAAACCTCTACATTTTCTTTGTTTTGCCTTAACGACTGTGTATCTCTAGTTCATATTTCACTTTCAGCCACTAATTCACCAGGTCTTTACATTATTTTCAGAATCCTGAAGATACAGTATCACTCTCCTAGTGTGTTTTTAACTTAGCCTTTCTTTTCAAGGAATTTACAGACATAGCCTTTGTAATCTTAGAATTTTTACGGTTGCTTATACATCTATTTCTCTATTTTTAGGATACTTACCCTGATTATGTATCATAGTTAATGCCTATTTTACAAAAATTGGAAGACTAAAGTATAAAGAAGGAAATTTAAAAGGCCCATTATCTAACCACACAGAGAGAAACCGACTTTTTGTCAATGCACACAACAAATACACATTTGTCACTATATATTATAATATGTTTATATTTAAATGAGAATCATGTGTATGTACTGTTTTGTAACTGTTTCCCTCTTCTTAAAATATTGCATACATCTAATAATTTCTGTGGGTTGTTTTCTCCAGGAGGCTGTACCCACTTACATAATTTTTAGGTGACTGCAATCTTGCTGACAAGTCACTAGGCTCCACAAGAGTCTAGCTTAATTTTGTGGCTAGGCCATAATTTACAGAAAGTCATGCAGGGGATATGTCATGCCAAATTAACTATGGTTTCTTTTTGATTAAACATGAGACAGGAAACATTATAATGATCTTTGGACATTCTTACAATATGGGACTACCCACTTATGATTATGAAAGGTCTTGAAACTCAGAAAAATATTTTTAATTTGGATAACTTGGGTGAAATGTGGTTGACATTTTGGGGCAAGCAGGCTGTGTGATTCCTCCTCAGCTTCCTCAACAAAGTTTTGGAGTCATTTCACAAAAAAAAGTCTTGGCATGACATTAGACAAAGCTCTACATGCCTTAGTAAATGACAACAAGTACTGATTTGAAGGAAGACCAGTTAGTGACATGTGTAATGACAAGAAATGAACTAATTGTCGCAGTGCTGGAGCAGTTCCAGTGATTGATAAATTGATGTCAGGCTGTCCCAAAGATCTGATTTTCAGATTGGAAAATTTACCTTCATGATGCATGCAAAACATATCTCTATTACCAAACCCAACTCGTTTATGAAAGGACTAGACACATCTGGTGTGATAAGAAACTGTCTTACTATGGGAATTGAGTTAAATGAGAGTAGAATGTGGAAACAGCAGTTAAAGGGGAATCCTCTCTCTATGACTAACTTTACTTTTTTTTTATAATCACTCACTATATAAAACTACATTTTTCTACTGGCAAAATAGATATCCTAGTATTTTCCAATTAGAAACATACACAGGAGCTAAAAAAATTACTGACATTAAAATTTCAGGTAAATACAGAGGGCCATTTAATTGCTAATGATATGCTTTATGTTTTGAATATGTAATTTTTGATGGCATGGCATGAAACAACTGTAGTATCCTCCGGGATGGTAATTTGAGGGCAGAAATAAAGAAGAATAACATGCCTCATTTAACTTATTGGAGAATTTGAGCTACATTAGGTTTATATTACCTTATAGTGTGACTTAGTATGCCAAAGAACCCAAAGCAATTTACAAAAACCAAATTCTTCTCAATTCTGGTTGATCTGTCCTGTTCTCATAAACTGGTCACTTAAAATGGTCTACCGTAGAAAGCTTAGATGTTTAACATTGACAGCTGATGCTAAAGTGTCATAAAACTTAATTTAAGCTGTATCCAAAGTCAACTTACTCAAATAAAACGTACATATACAATATTTCGTAATATATGTTAATATAAATACATACCTTCTCACACCAGTCAAAATGGCAATTAGTAAAAAGTCAAAAAAATAACAGGTGCCAGCGAGGTTGTAGAGGAAAAGGAACACTTTTACACTATTGGTAGGAGTTCATTGCAGCACTATTCACAATAGCAAAGACATGGAATCAACCTGAATGCCCATCACTGATAGACTGGATAAAGAAAATGAGGTAAATGTACACCATGGATTACTGTGAAGTCATAAAAAGGAATGAGATCATGTCTTTTGCAGGGATATGGATGGAGCTGGAGGCCATTACCCTTAGCAAACTAACGCAGGAACAGCAAACCAAATGCTGCATGTTCTCACTTGTAAGTGGGAGCTAAATGATGAGAACACATGGACACATGGCAGTTGGAACAACACACACTGGGGCCTATCAGGGTGGGGGCATGGGAGGACAGAGAGGATCAGGAAGAATAGCTAGTGGATGCCAGGCTTAATCCCTCGGTGATGGGATGATCGGTGCAACAAGCCACCATGGCACACGTTTACCTATGTAACAAACCTGCACATTCTACACATGTTCCATTGAACTTAAAAGTTGGAAATAAAATTACACGTGTTATATATTTTAAAAGAATAACATGACACATATATAAAAACATATTCAATGACCACTTATAGTAATAACTATCTTTGCCTTAACATTGCCAGAAAATGATTGTTAATAAAAACTTGAAAGATGAAGATGTCTAAATTTGATAAGGAAGTGAAATGTATTAAGATTATGGAGAAGAGAAATACTGTTAACTTCTCCCCAAAAGGGAATTCCATGTAAAACGTAGCTCTCTCTTCTTCCTTTTATTCGTTTTTAAAACTCGGAGTAAGGACGGACATTCCCACTTTCCACTCTACCAAAATTTCTGCACCAGAGTGAGGGTCCATAATGAAATTTACCAAACTAGAAGGGTGTTCACTCAGAGTGACATCTCTAATGTATTTCCTCTGAATTTCTCTGTATAATAACAGTGAACTTTTCATAGCAGTAAAATGTATTTGATATTGAGTTAAGAAGGGATATCCTCACGAAGTCACTACCTTTTCCCTCTCTCTTCCCTAGGCTTCTGTCAGCACTGATTCCCTGTCCCTTATTTAAATACTTTACAGAAGCAATTACCTCGCAAGAGTAAGTTAAAACATTGCCCATGTTGGCAGGTCCACATGCTTGAAGTACAGATGTGGCAAAGATGGAGAAAATTTCCAGATTCTTTGCATTGAAAGTGTGTATGTGCCTGTAAGGGGTGTTTTAATGAGCAGGTGGAGCCAAATGGATGATTAACAACAGACAGAAACTAATCTGTTTTCTAAGGGGTAGTCACTGCTAATACTAGGTTTTCGTGCAAGTTTGGGGCAATGGCTAATGGCTTGTAACAATCTGAGAAAGATTGAGCACCGAATCAGGAAAGATTATGCAAATATAGCCCTTGTTGATAGCAAAAGCAGGGTTATCTGGGCAGAGAGACATGTTAAAATTAAGAAATTGGTTAAAGGATGTAAAACCCTCCTTATTATCCTTGATTTGATTATACAGAAGTATCTCCGTTGCTCTTTATTGTTTGGTGTTGGTTGATTATTTCTGGTGGTTTTCGAAGAACTCTGGAGCCCTGTGTGTTGGTGGGCAAAGACAAAGCAGAAACAACATGTGGAGAAAGAGCATGGAAGAAGTATCACAGAAATCAGACTACCAAGTTAGGGAATTGGGAGGAAGGAACTTGGGACACAGCAGTAAAAGGAAACTTCTGATTTCTTTTTCCGGAACCCTTGCAGATCCTTCTGTGTTTTTTTTTTCAGTGTCTCCAACTGCTGACATTTTGGAAACCAAAGCCAAAAGCAATACATCAAATCAGCAGCTCCAGGCAGAGGACTGTTTCAAACCAAAATGATGTTTTAATCTTTAATCAAGTAAGAACGGCATGTTGTGAATGTTTCTAGGGAGTAAATTTACTAGAACTGTAAGATTGGCCCAACCTAGGTATTTTATAGGGATTTGGTTTCATTTTAGTCCCTGGTCAAAACAAAACAGCATTGTATGCAATTTATAAACCAAAATGAAGCATAACACAGTGTAGACATTCATCATAAGTTCTTTTATTAAAACTCCTAAAGTTTAGTCCAGATCTGTAATCAGATCCTACATGTAGAGTATGCCATTACATTGAGGAAGTGAAAGTAAAAGGTTTTAGAAACAAAAAACCAAGGAGGGCAAAGGGGAGTGCTATGATTTTTCTTTCCATGAAAAACATGTAGTACTGTGGAACTGATTTCAGCTGAAAACTGGGGGAAAGCATTGCTTGGATGGTTCTGTTTGTCTTGAGTCCTTCAGCTTTCCCACTCATGCAGAGGTGAATATTTCCCTAGGTTCCTCTTCTCTCTCCTGTATCACCAGAGGTGACCCCTCTGTAGGCATTTCCTAGCAGTTAATGATTGGCTAGTTTAAGGGCCCTGGGTTTTGCCTCTGGCCCTTAACCCACATCTCGTTAACTGGCAGGATGTATTTCCTTTCTGTTATTTACTTTTAGATATTCTTAATAGAACAGAAGGTACCTTGGCTGATGCAGACAACGTTACCCTTTCAGCGTCTCATTTGTAAATAACCCTGTTCTGAGTAATAGGAAGTGATCCAGCTGGTTGTAAAAAGACACAGGTTTAATGGGCAATTCCTGGTGGACTAATGGTTTTGCTGGGGGAAAAAACAATCGCACTTGCAGGACACATTGCTCCAGTGTTGGTTCTGAACATAATGAGCCTGCATTCAGACAGAGATGCAGACACACCTCTCTGGGAGTTATAAACCTTGAAATATACAGGAGGAAAAAATATTAAAACATATCTAGCTCATTTTTCTCCCTAGAGACAAACATTATTCTGTCTGAACATCATTCTTTCCTCAGGTTCAATAATTTCCAGGTGCAAGGTACAGCCGCTTTTACATACAATGTATTGCCCCTTTAAATTTTTACACCAGGTCCATACAACTTATGTATGTACTGAGGTAATACAGCCACTGTTGCCTTCTGTGGTCATTAGAGCTCTGCCTTTTCCTGATACTTGAATGGTATCTGATATGGTAGTTCATGGCATTTAGTTCATCAAAATTTGGTACCTGTTTAACTTGATGGCCTAGTATTTTATGCTTACTTACTGCAACTGAACAAACATTTCTGGGGTACTCACCATAGTGCTAGATTTATTCCATATATGTCTAATACCTACTGAAGCCAGGCACCATGTCTGCTGCACTATTTTATCCCCTGGACATAGTGCAGTGCCTGGTGTTGGCTACTATCGCACAGTAGCTAAGGGTCTGTGTTCTATTTCAGCATGGCAGAATCTCTAGCTCAGTGACTTGGGCAAGTTACTTGACCTTTCTTTGCCTCAGTTTCCTCATGTAAATTTTGGAAAATAACAGTGTCGACATCAAGATTGTATTAGTCTCTACTGAAATAACCTATGTTAAGTGCCCAGTGTATTCACTGGCTTATTGTTAGCATCACAAATGTTAAATATATTATCATTTATAGTGGTGCTTAATGTATTAGGGTCTCTAGAGGAACAGAATCAATAGGACATGTGTGATGAGAGAGAGAGAGGGAGAAATATTGATTTTAAATAATTGGTACATGGAATTGTAGAAGCTTGCTGAGGCCTAAATCTGATGGGGTAGGACAGCAGGCTGGAAACTCAGGGAAGAGATGCACTTCAAGTCCAAAGACAGTCTGCTGTCAAAATCCCTTGTTCCTTAGGGGAGGTCAGTCTTTGTTCTATTAAGGTCTTCAACTGATTGGTTGAAAGCCACTCACATTACGGAGGGTAATCTTCCTTACTCGAAGTCCACAGTTCTGAAGTCTAGAAGTCCAAAATCAAGATGTCAGCAGGGTTAGTTCCTTTTGAGGCTGTGAGAGAAGGATCTGCTCTGGGCCTTTCTCTTTAGCTTGTAGGTGTTAATATGCTTGTTATGCCTCTTCACATCTTCTTCCCTCTATATGTATCTGTGTCCAAGTTTTCCCTTTTTATGAAGACTCCAGTCATGTTAGATCCAGCCCATCCTAATGGCCTCACTTAAATTTGATTACTTCTGCAAAGATCCTGTCTCCAAATAAGGTCACATTTTGGGGCACTGGGGTTTAGGATTTCATTATTTGAATTTTGAATGGATGTGATTCAATACATGATAGTTCTGTATTTTCTGTAAAAAAGTTTCTGTATTAAAAATTGTCTCCTTTTAAAATGATATTATGTGGCTAGAATAAATTGGCATTATACTTGACCCCTAAGAACTCAGTGTTATATTTGAATAAATATACAAAGCAAACAATTCCTTAAAATGTAAAAAAAGTGAAAAAACCTTAAAGTTAATATAAATAATATAAAACAAGTATATCTGATGGCAGTGAAGTTTATAAGCATGAAGGATAATTATGCTGAAAGTTTTCGATTAGAAAAAGCTACAGTTATCTTTAAAGAAGATTATAGATATGCTGATATTTTAAGTAGGGCTAAAAGTTATAACCACAGTTCTATTTCTAATTCACTCTGTCATTTCAAAATGAAATGGTCATCTATAAAACATTTCATATGGGCATACATTCTATGATTTTTGGTAGACTTTAAAGAGCTTTTATACCTGAGTAAAAGTCACTGATACGAAAGGTTGCCTGGAGTCTCATATTGTGAAACAGGTTGGAATTAAGCCGAAGAACATCCTGCCCAGACAGGGTGTAAGTGCTCAATATGAAGCAAAGAACAAAAATGAGGGCAGGATGGAGATTGGGAGAAGACTAATCAGTGCTTACAAGAGGCAAAAAAATTGATTTCGTGACTCTCTGGAGATCACTTAAAAAATCAACTTAGATTCTAAAGAGGTAGTGGCCTTATCACATGCAGTACACAGTTTTATGCTGTGGTTTTACACTGTTTATATGAGTGTGTTGCTTCATTGATTTATAAGACTGTGCTAAGATTATGATGACACTGGGGGAATATCATACGTGCCACTCACTTTGATTTAGACCTGTGTTAATGGCCTTTTCAAGAAAATATACTGAATGTTCTGGGACTTGGGGGAGTCTTTGTCTTGTCCTTTTTTGGGGGGTGTTCCTATTGGCTCACCTAATTGTCATTCAAGAATGAATTTTCTACTCCTAGTTTTACCCTTTTTGCCAAAAACATTATTCTTTATATCTTTAAAGTGTTATTCAATTGTAAAGGCTTAAAATGATAGGTGTAAGCACCACCTTGGAGCAACATAGAGCTGTTTCTATCTACCTGCAACTGAGCTCCAGTATTTTTGAAATATAAATAAAAATATTTTAGATCAAACACAGAGCAGCATCCAAATTCCTGCACATTTCATACTCGTATCTAATCATCTGCTGGTGCACAGTTATACTTCCATGGAGTTTTAGGACTTTCCCAGATCCGACCTTGTCTGGTCCCTTTCTATGCCTTTAAGATTTCCCTTTCTCCTCTATGGGATTGATAAGCGTTATCTGTAAAAAGGATGCTGTAGTGCATAAGTGGTATTGAGACCTTCAGAGATTTCCTCTTTAATGCTATACCTTGTTCCATCTTGGCTTTTCTATTGGTCGACCACTCTGTATCTGTGTGGCATACCTTTCTCTTGCTTGAAAGACTGATAAACTGCCTGATGCCTTACTCTGGAACCAAGGACTCTCTTCTCTGAAGCCTAATCTTGCCCTTTTCTCTCAAACAGAATCTTTTTGAATCATAGAACAAGAAAGAAGCTTGTTTGGTTCAGCCCTAGAGCCTATGACATTCGTGTGCCCCTTGTGATCCAAGTTTCTATCAGGCGTTGCCTGGCACTAAGTTTGGGCAGTCCTGGCCAAACACAGTAAATTACTTTTCCATTTCTCCATAGGAAGCAAAATGGCTCATAAAAACAGACATCATCATCATCATATACATTAATATGAAATGGTAAATTCATTATTGCTACAAAGATATAGATATAGCACATCAAGAGCTGATCAATAATTTTAATTAGGGCATCCTTGAAGGTTGCATTTGTAGCCTCCATGAGCTGACCATACCATTGTACTCCATGAGTGACATTTGATTGATTGCCTACCCAGCATTATCTACCTTGGCTCCTCTAGGATCCTTTCAAATGTGAGGGATAAGGTGACTTCCTGGGAACCTAGTCCAATCTTATTTCTTTTGGCTGGCAAATTTTTGGGGGAAGAAAAAAGAATTTTCAGTGTTTAAAAAACAAATGAGCTTATAAAAATCTAAATTTTATACTTCTCTTCAGAAATTAATAGCAATAGCAACACTGCGCTGCTATCCTATTATGCTTAATTGGCTGGAGCTGAGCAGAGACTGAGGTCTTTAAGGACTTGCTGTCCATGGCTTGTCATGGGTCCACTTACTCATTTTTGTTTACTTCTTGACTGCTGTCAATGTAGCATATTCCCCAACAGAGGGAATATCTAGCCACTTTTGGTGAAATATGCCCCCTATCACTAGTTATAATTGTACTTTTTCATGTCCAAAGACATTAATTGAGCATACACACACACACACACATATATATACATGTATATATAGTTCCCTTTAGTTAAATCATCTAAATATCAAATTGATTTTGTCTTTCTCTGATCTCCTATCATTAGACCATTTAATATGCTTTCCTCCTTGTACAATTTCCAGTGTAATATTATTGACAATGTCTTAAACTTTGAAAAAAGCTCTCTATCTTTTAGTGAAATATAAATATTAAATTTCTTCTACCTTTTCTTATGCAAGTCTAAAAATGTAAAGTCTGTTTCCAGATAATTCTTCTAATACCTTCGGAATTTCAGATTCTGAACTATAGGGCACTGTGTATTTCAAGGTTAATAATAACTTTAACCCATATTATGTGCCTTTATGCCAAAGAAAAATTGATTTCCATTTAAATAAAACCTCAAATATTGCAAGAGAAAGTGTTTACCTATTATAAATGTTTAGTAGTAACAGCAGTGGAATACCAGGGTAGAGAAAAGATTGGTCATTGCTAGGTAGTAATTGGAAATATGAAAAGGAATATAGCATCTGAACTTGCAATGGCTCCTGTTCAATTTAAGAACTGGATAAATATGCACAAAACACATCCTAACCAGCTTTGCCTTTCTCAATTAACCTTTGTTAATTGATCATGAAATAAGTCTGACCTAAGTCAATTTTGATCAAGTCATTTTCAGAGGAAGATGTGCCACATCAGTATTTGTAAACAATGATAATCAGATTTTCTCTTTACATTTCTAAAGAACCCTTTTAAATATAGGGCTTCAGAAGTAATGGAAATGGGACAGAGAAGCGTGGTCTCAAAAGAGATGGCACCCTCCTGGATCACTGTTACAAGAGTGCAGGGGAGCTGGGTAATTGGCAAGGAGCCAGGCAGTCCTGATCTCTGACTTTGCTGCCCCTACTCTGCTTTCCTAACCAAATAATTTTATTTCTACTGCTCACTGGAATGAAGTAGAATTTCAAACAGCAGCATACAGGACCTCTTTCATCCCAGAGGCTTTCTGAGGCAAAGAGTGAGTGCTTCCTGCCAAGACAGGTTTCTCCTCTGATGTTACTCAGTTGCTGAATGAAACTGTTTTGAAATTACTGCAAACAGAGGAGCAAGAAGTGTGAGTGCTAGAAATGTAAGAAGTTGGAGTATTTTTTTCCCTGCTCCATGTAGAATACCTGCACACTTGCAAATGAGAGAAAAATAGTGGTTCGTTCTCTCTCTCTCTTTCTCTGTCTCTCGTGTGGGGTGTGTGGGGCGTGTGGGGCGTGTGTGTATGTGCAGTTTTGCTTTCCAATACTCATACTTGTCTGATGCTGCTTCAAATGTTTCCCTGCCTGGGAATATTATGGGATGGATGACAGTGAAACAAAAAAGCAAGGGCTTTCATTCGATGTACATCATTGTGTTAATTGGGAATCAGGTGGTGTGTTTCCTGAAGTAAGCAAAGAGAAAATAGTATTTATGGAAGCTGTCAATATACAACATGTACACTTCAGCTTTGGCCCTGTGCGAAAAATAGTAGAGATCCTATTTCAAGAAATATTAGAAAATTAAACCCTTCTTTGACTAGTAGCTTGTCAAATCTGATGACTCCACATATGAAATAAAAAGAAAAGCAGACTTTCTTTACTGATGAGCTCCCCACCCACCCACCACCACCACATTCTTCCAACTCTGTTGCCCACCTAGTTTAAGGTTCTGGAATTGTCCCTCTTATAGTTATTTTCTGATTCTAATCATAATATGATGGTTACCTCTACAACCTTAGCTTTTGTTTTCTTAATTGGAATAAATAGCAATCAAGCCTGTTAAAATTTGTCTTAATAAATACCTTTAATTCGACATTATTTCTGTATGGAGCTGGCCCAGTACTTACATAGATAGCTCAAATGTCCAAGAGCTAAGGATGAATGTTCTGGTCTCAGTAATTATTATATACACTGTCTGAATTTGTTATGTAATTACTTGATATTCTGCTTCATTTTGACTGCTAAGACTTGGCCTTTGAGCACTTGGCATTTTGCTCACATAAAGGAATCTACAAACGCATCCCTTGGCTAATAAATGTAATAGTACATGATGGGGTGAATTCCAATTAGACAATCTCACATCTTTAGTACACTAGGGTCAAGAATTTCAGGTAGCAGAATAGTGTGTTTTATTATTAGTATATGCAGCTTTGTAATTGATTATTGCAATAATAACTTAAAAAATTAGGATAAGTAAAAATTGCAGTATTTCCTTTTTATGTTGAGCAAATGTTAGTTTTTAAAATTTTAAGATAGTATATAAATTAATCTTTAGGGTTTTGATTTTGTAAAATATGTGGCTTTTTGTAAATAAGCAGTGTTTTGGGAAAGGCCAGAGGGTCACAGATGTGATATTGAAGGACGAGAAAAGTTGATATAAACAACTCTTTACCTCTGAGAATTGTCTTAAGACTATCTTTTTCCTTAAGTGTGCTCATATTCCCCTCCATTTCTCAAACATTTTTTTTTTCTTTTGCCTTGAGACCTGGAAAACTGGAACAGGAAATTACCTGGCTGAAATGGTTTTTATATAGATTAACCTGTGGTAGAAAGACACGTCTGTTTATATATGATCTCTCTACTTATCTACCAACAGGTATTTAACAAACATTTGTTACATTCGATGATCTTTGCTGGCTGCTGTTGAGGAAAACAAAGGAATTCTACACAGCATGTGCCTAGATTCAGGAGTCTACAATTTGATAGAGGGAGGGCAGAGACTTTCTTAGGGTAGAGGTTACAGGAATGTTAACTTTGGCCAGGCATAATGACGCACGCCCGTAATGTCAGGATTTTAGGAGGCCAAGGCAGACAGAGGGCTTGAGCCCAGGAATTCAAGACGACTCTGGGCAATGTGACAAAACCCCATCTCTACAAAAAAATACAAAAAAAAAAAAAAATTAGCCTAGGGTGATGGCATGTGCCTTTGGTCTCCGATACTCCAGAGGCTAAAGTGGAGGGATCACCTGAGCCTGGGATGTAGAGGCTGCTGTGAGCCATGATCATGCTACTGCGCTCTAGCCTGAACAACAGAGTGAGACTCTGTTTAGAAAACAAAACAAAAAAGAATGTTAACTTTGAGCAACAAAACAACAGAATTTGATTATAAAGGATGAGACCATAGTTATATAAATAAATGATTAAATAAATAACTCAATGGGAGGAAAGAAAAAAGTCTCCTATATAGAAAAATTGCTGTCTCTCTCTCTCTCCTCTCTCTCTCTCTATATATATATATACACATACACACGCATATATATATACATACATACATATATATATATATATATATATATATATATATATATATTTCATTTCCAGGAGGTAGATCTTAATTTCTCTCCCTTTGAGTATAGGCTGAACTTAGTGATTGGATTCCAAAGAACAGAGGACAGAACTGATAAAATATAAATCTTATAATGAAGACTCCTGGAAGACACCGCCTTAACCAAGTGACCAAAGTTTCTATTACTAGTGATAAGTCACGTTGATATCATGTGGCCCCTGGTATCTATCTTATCATGAGAGAACGCCTTACCTCTGGGTAAAAGGTATGAAAATTATTCTTTCTATAATTCTACTGTAATTGGGAGAAAACACCAGAGAAACACAAATTGAAGAATATTCTACAAAATACCTGGACAATACTCTTTTTGTAAGAAAAAAAATTTCTATTTTAACTCTTTGCCTATTACACTTCTACTGGTCAATACTCTTTAAGACTCTCAAGATCATAAAAATCAATGATCTGTATGGAATGGAGAAACTGTTACAGACTACAGGGAACTAAAGAGACATGACAACTAATTGCAACTTGGTAACCTGAATTGGATCTTAGAACAGAGAAAAGATTAATGGAAAAACTACTGAAATTGGAATCTAGTCTGTAGTCTAATTAATGGTACTATACTAGTGTTAAGTTTTTAGTTGTGACAAACATACCCCTAATTAACATCGTGAGGGAGTGGGAGAAAGTATATACCTACTTTCTGAGCTATCTTTGCAACTTTCTCCAGAATAAGAAAACATTTGTTTAATGAACGTTATTATTGTTCAACTGTGTGTTACTGAGAGCTACTAATATATATTTTTTGAGATGGAGTTTCGCTCCTGGTGCCCAGGCTGGAGTCTAGTGGCTCAATCTCCGCTCACTGTAACCCCCGCCTTCTGAGTTCAAGCGATTCTCCTGTCTCAGCCTCCTGAGTAGCTGGGATTACAGGTGCATGCCACCATACCTGGATACTTTTCGTATTTTTTTTTTTTTAATTTTTTTAGTAGAGACGGGGTTTCATCATATTGGTCAGGCTGGTCTCGAACTCCTGACCTCAGGTGATTTGCCTGCCACAGCCTCCCAACATGCTGGGATTATAGGCGTGAGCCACCGTGCCCAGCCAAGAGCTACTAATCTGAAGGGAAAGTAAAGTAAGTGAGATGCCTTTTGGGGGAAATGAACTATAGGACAGTCCCCAAAGGATGGGTAGAATTTGAGGCTCAGTCACTGCTTCTTTGAAACCATGAAGTTTTGTCCCAGATATTTTTCTTCTAATCTACTGAATAAGGCAGATTTCTCATAAACACTGGCTCAAGTAATTTTAATACCAAAGCCAAGTAATTTTGAGTTAAGTTTAAGAGTGCTGAGATTAGCTAACTCCATCCATGACTTCATTTATCCAGAGTCCCCTGACCATTGTCCAAATTGCAGGACACTTCTTCCCTTTCCTGAAGTCCCACCTTCCACTGTTCCTCTGTTCATTGATTCCACTGTGCTCTCTGCATGAAAATTGTCTGCATTCTTAGCTTGATCTTAGACTGTTCCTTTCACCTTGAGGCTTTTACAGAATAAGGCATCATCCAAAATCAAAACTTATCATTTACCTTTTCCAGTGTGCTCTCTTTATTTCCCACTACTTCAGAAGAAGTTGAAAACCACTCAGACACATATGGATTTTAAACCATTTATTTCATACTTTAAAAGGAAAAAGTAATTATCATATAGTATATTGAAACAGAAAACTGTGGGAAAATGATGAAAAGGTAGATACTCTTTCAATTAGTTTAGATTAACCCTAGTACTAACATCTAATAACAACAGTGAAAAAACAAATATAATTTCACTTATGTATAAGATGCAAAGGTGCCAAAAAAAGTATGTATAAGATGCAGATGTATGTATAAGATGTAAAGATGCAAAAAAGTATTAGCAAATGTAGGTAGCAGTTTATTGAAAGAACAACATCATAATCATAAATGCAGAAAGATTCCTCCTTTTTAATGACTGCACATTTTATAGTATCCGTGTACCACAATTTATTTAACCTTCTCTCTGTTGGTGACTATTTGGGGATTCTCTTAATTTTGTTGAATATGATAATGTAATATTAAACATTTTTGTACGTATATCCTTAGGAGTTACATCTTATTACGTCCATCTTTAGGAGTTATGTTAGGAAGTGGAATTAGTGGCCACAATGATATCTGAATAACAGTATAATATCTACTTGATAAAAACACTTAGTAATCTAGAAAAGAAAGATGTCTTAATTTGATAGAATATATTAATGAATAGACAAACATACTTAAAGTTATATAAATTTTGCAAAAAACTTTTAAAAACTAAAAATTATATAAAATATGCAAATAGCACTGTGTGTTGTAAATATTCTATTAATAAAAAAGGTTTAGCAGGCTGGACTGTAGCAATCTGGACTGTATTAAAACATGAGTGTGTAGATGGATAAATGTATAGGCAGATGTATATGCACAATTTTAAAAAACAGTATAATACGCTATTCTACAACTTAAATTTTTATCAATAACATATTAAGCTCCTTCTGTATTAGTACATACAGTTCTTCCTCATTCATTTTTAACACTTGCATACTTCAAAGTGCAAATCCACTGCAAGTTATTTAATTCTCCTTCTACTTGGGATGTTTTGGTTTTCTCCAAATTTTATTTTTATTATAATGTTGCTTTGAACATTTCTGCACGTCTCTCCTAATGTTCATATATTTTCAGGGTGGATATCAAGAAATGGAATTTGTAGCCTAAACAGGATGTGCATATTGAATTTTGGTAGATGCTGTCAAACCCCTTTCATAATGAAAGTGTCCATGTATACTACACTGATAGTTTATAAGAGTACTTGCTGCCTCAAATCATTGTCAGCACTTTTTACTTTATGATAATCTGAAAGGCGAAAGTAGCTTCAGGTTGAGAAGCATTTGTGTGTGCTTTCCTGTGAAGGATGAACTCTAGACTAATCCCCATGGTTCCCACCCCTGGTGTTTACTCCTGTGTAATCTTTCCTCACATGTGGGGAAGACCTGTGACTTGCTTGTAATCAGTAAATATTGCAAAGATGAAGTAACACTGAAGATCTGTTTATAGTCCCAAATCAGTTGATTTTGAGTTAATCAAATGGGAAGTCATCCTGGATGGGCCTGACTCAAGAAAAGCCCTTACAAGATGGACTAGGCTTTCCTGCAGGTGTGAGATTCTCCTTTTGGGCTCAGTGAAGTAAGTGGCCATGATGGAGAAGCCCATGAGGAAGGAATTGCAGACAGCCCCCTGTGAACTGCAGACAGCCTCTTAGACTCAAGCTGCATAGACAGCAAAAAGCAGGGACCATCAGTCCCACAACCATAAGGAATATATTTTGCCAACAACCCATATAAGCTTGAAAGTGGGTTCTTCACCAGTCAAGCCTCCAGATGAGAACACGTCTAGCTGATGCTTTGCTTGCAGCTTTGTGAGATGCTGAGCAGAGGCTCCAGCTAAGCTGTGCTGTGCTCTGACGCCTGACCTATAGAAACAGTGACATAATAAAGGTATGATGCTTTAAGTCATTGTTTGTTGTAATTTGTTATGCAACAATAGAAACAAGTAAGTCTTCTATGAATTGTTCGTATTCACAGACTGTCATTTCTTTGGGGGCTATTTTTTCTTGATGTTTTTAGAACTCTTAATTAGCGGACAAAAAATATCTTTATTTTCTGTCTATTGTTTTCTCCCAGTTACTATGGGATTTTTAACTTGCTTTACAGTGAAATTCATTATTACATTCTAACATGTGACCCAAGTTTACAGCTTGCTTAAGAACTACTTATTACCTTGAGAGTACAAAAATAAACCTTCATATTTTCTTCTAGTATTTAACCTCCACTTCCCAGGTTCTAGCGATTCTCCCACCTCAGTCTTCCAAGTAGCTGGGATTATAGGCACGCACCACCATGACCAGCTAATTGTTGTATTTTTAGTAGAGATGGGGTTTCACCATATTGTCCAGGCTGGTCTGGAACTTCTGACATCAAGTCATCTACCCACCTCAACCTCCCAAAGTCCTGGGATTATACGTGTGAGCCACCGTGCCTGGCCCAGTTCTTAAATCTGTTTATTTTGTATATGAGATGAGACAGGGATGCAACTTTATTTATCATTCAACATTAGTTTGATAAGAAAGCATATACCACTTTACATTAGTCCAGCAGTCCCTTAAGTAGTTTATAAATATTAGATTGACTATATAACAATCCTTTGAGATGGATTTTACTATCTTCATTTTATAGGTGAGGAAATTGTGGCACAACAATGTTAAAGGACTTTCCCATGGCCACGCATTGGTAAGCAGTGAGCCTAAGGATTTTGACTCCGGAGTCTGTACCCTTAAACTTTATAAAACTTTATTAGAATAGGTTAAAGAAGTTGGGAGGGGGGGAAATGAGGACACAAGGTTTAGGTAAAATTGTCAGAAGTTTTATGAGAATTGGAAGTGGTGAAATTGCAAGGGGAATGAAGGTATATCAAAGGAAGAATATTTGTTTTGTTTTTTTAGAAGGAAAATATTATAATATGTGTGTATGTTAATGGGGATAGGAATATTCCAATCAAGAGGAAAAAACTGATTATGAAAAAGAGAGAATGGAAAATAAAAAGAGTGATATCTTCAAGTGAATGGGCAGGTGGGGAATGTTGGAACCAAGTGCATAAGTGGAGGAGTGGCTTTAATATAAAAGCACAGGCACTTTATCCATGGCACCTGAGAGAGAGTCAGAATGTGGATCAAGATGCAGGTTGGTTTTTAGATTGGCATTGGAAGACTTACAAGTTCTTTCCTGATCGCATCTCTTTTCTCATTATAACGAGAAACAATCCTATCAGCTGAGATTAGCAGAGAGAAAGTGGTCTTGGAGTTTTGTGGAGAGGGTTGATGGTGAGAGATGGTCATTTAGGATAATGTGAAAGTAAACCCACTAGGAAAATGCAGTAGGATTATCAGATAGCACTAGTGTTCACTTGGAGGTAGAGGTCATAACTTTAAAAGGAGACTGTTGACTTTGTTTTGATTCTTTCCTACCCCTTACAGCTATTCAATGGGCCATCATGAAATAGGCAAAACATGGGATTTTCCCCTAGTTTCACAATTTGCCTGGTGGGAAAAATGCAGGGTAAAGGGACTCCTGTGAGTTGAATTGTGTGTCCCAAAATATGTGTTCAAAACCTAAACCCTGGTATCTGTGAACACAAACATTTGGAAATAGGGTCTTTGCAGATGTAATCAAGTTAAGATAAAGTCATGATGGATTAGGATGGGCACCAATCTGATGACTCATAAGAAGAGGGAACTTTGGACACAGACACACAGGAAGTATGCCATGTGAAGACAGAAGAAGAGATTAGAATGAGACATCTACAAGAAAAGAAATCAAAAAGATCATCAGCAGCCACTGTAGGGTAGGAAGAGGCAAGAAATGATTTTTCCTCAGAGTGTCCAAAGAGACATTGGTTCTGCCAACACCATGATTTCAGACTTCTGGACTCAGAAAAATTGAGATAATACATTTCTGTTGTTTCTAAGTCACCCAGTTTGTGATACTTCCTTATGGCAGGCCTAGGAAACTAATACAGGGACAAAGCAACTTGAAGGTTATATTCAAGGAAGTAACTAAAAGTATGAGCCATAACTCTAAGCTTCTAAATAAGAGTCAGTTGTGGTTGGGGAAGGGTAAGAGATAGAGTAAATGTAGTGGGGTGAATGGATTGAAGATCCAGTCATATCAGAGCATTCGTGGAGCTGGAGTGTTAAAGGAGCAGCAGGAAGGATAGGAACTAATGGAAAGAGAATGGAATAACTGAATTCAGTTATGAAAAGGATCCACTCTTCAGGACTCTTTTCCTCTCTTCTCCAAGTTCCAGCAGCCTGACTTTCTCAGATGGCATTAGCCAAGCTCACCTGTGACCTCTGGTTTTTAGTTGGCTCAGACAATGGGGACTATTGGCAGAGAACTGGAAATGATCACTTATTCCATTCTATTGTGTCCTTCCTTCCACACAGTTTATAAAAGTGATCCAATCTTTCTAACGGAAATAAAAGAAGAAACAGGTTAAAAGGAGCTGAGGAAGCAGAGATGAACTAATTTAAATTTGGGGGAGCCTGGTCAAGCAGAGAAGGAGAAAAAAATAAAGCATTATCTAAAACTGCTGAAAGAAGCCTGGGCAACATGGCAAAATCCTTTCTCTACAAAAAATACAAAAATTAGCTGGGGCTGGTGGCAGATGCCTGTAGTCCCAGCTACTCAGGAGGCTGAGGTGGGAGGATACCTGAGTCCAGGGAGGTCAAGGCTGGAGTGAGTTGTGATCATGCTATTGCACTCCAACCTGGGCAACAGAGTGAGACCCTGTCTTAAAAAAAAAAATAAAAAATTTTAAAATAGTGTTGAAAGAGGTGTTATATATTTTTTGAAATAAGAAATGATTTTATTCGTTCATTTTCATATTGCTGATAAATACACACCCAAGACTGGGCAATTTACAAAAGAAAGAGGTTTAATGGACTTACAGTTCCACATGGCTGGGGAGATCTCACAATCATGGCAGAAGATAAAAGGCACATCTCACATGGTGGCAGACAAGAGAAGAGACCTCATGCAGGGAAACTCCCACTTATAAAGCCATCAGATCTCGTGAGATTTATTCACTGTCGTGAGAACAGCATAGGAAAGACTTGCCCCCATGATTCAGTTACTTCCCTCCCAGTCCCTCTCACAACACATGGGAATTCAAGATGAGATTTGGGTGGGGACATGGCCCAACCATATCAGTGACATATACACATGATGCCAAAAGTGCTGAAGAACTCATAATGAATAGCCACAATCCCCTGTACTCTTCATCCCACTGTGGTTAGGATTTAGGCATTTTCCTTCTCTGAAAACTGCTCTGCCCATGTTCACCAAGGACCTTGCATTCCACTGGACATTTTCCTCCATAACATTTGGTTTGTTGGCCACCTTCTTTTTCTTGAAACTTGGGCTAACTTGGATTCCATGCAACATTTTCCCTAGAGCAGCTTATAGGCCTCTGACTTCCCTACTCTCCTGTTGCTTTTCAGGCCCCCTTTGTTCCCTCATGTAATAAATATTGCAGATCTCCAGGCTTTGTCTTCACCCTCTTCGCACTCAGCCTGCTCTTCCTGCGTGGTCTTATCTGCTCCCTTGGCTTTAAGTGGCACCGAGCTGCTAAGGATGTACAACTCTAGTGAAAATGTCTCTCCTGAGTTCTAGGATCATCTGTCTCTATCTGTTGACTAGACTCGTGGAAACCCCACAGGAGCATCCAACTCAACAGGTCCAAAAACAAACTCATCAGCCTTACCCTGTTCCCAAATATTTCCTGTCCTCTCTTTCAATTATTGGTGTTAATAAGTTAAAAGTTGTCCATTAAAAACACCACTTTCATCAAATCCCACATCAAAGTGCATCAGCTGGGCACCTCAAGTATCAAAGACATAAAATAATGGCATTTTAAACAAGTTATAATTTATTGTATATTTGAGGTTGTATTTCCACAAGAAAGTGATTCTGTGACTCTAAAATGTACAGTTTATTGTCAATGATTTGACTACTTACATATATCAAATCTATCATTTATATTTAATAAAATTTATTCAAAATATACTTTATATTTAGTTATTTGAAACAAAACTAAGGATTTTATTCCTTTATCTAGAAAAAGAGGCAATTTTTCAAATACTAAGTATTGGTTTTGATCTGTTTTCTCCATATTATTTATAGATCTGGGCATTTATTATAAAATACTGGGGGAAAAGAATGCACATATATGGATCAGTGGGAAAATCTGATTAAAACCCTCAGTTTTTAAGGTTTCTGTTTATGTGCATTTATAATGATAGATGGTGCCCTTAATGAAGACTACCTCTATTCTTGATTCATCTTGGGTTTTGGGGTGGTAATGAGGAAAAACATGGAAATATATTCCAATTTACAAAAGTCCATCTTTTCCTTTAAATATGTAAATTATCAATGGAATCCTACATTCTATTTTTTTAAATAAATGGAAAATTGTTCATGATCATTAACATAAAATCTTACATAGTCCTTAGGGCACAGTACAGAAGGCAGTCTTGGAATGCAGGAATTCTAACCTTGGAAGAGACCTGGGAAGTGATACATAGCTTAACAGTCATGAACTTGTGCCACAGGGGCCAAACATGGCTTGTTAATATTGTGTGTGTGGGTGGGGGTAGAGTGCATGCATGCTGAATGCCATCAGCTGGGTGGTTTGTGGAAGCATCTCTCTCCAGTGTGCCATGTGCCCTATCCTCCTATTAGTACATTTCTCATCAGCTTCACCTCACCTGCCTGCCTAGGCCTTTGAAGACATCTAAGTTTGCTACTCCAGCTAGTTCCTCTTACCTTCCAATTAAGCACATCTGGCAGGTGATGCTCCAGTCTCTGCTTGAGCACTCTCAGGCAGGGGGAACAGAGAGCTTATTAAAATTTCAGGCAGCTTTCCTTGTTAGAAAGTTTGCTGAGACTGAGCTGCAACTTGTTTCCCAGTAACTTCCACCTAATAGTTGAGCCACAGGGAACAAACTTGACCCTCTTCCACACAACAAAACTTCAGATAATTGATAGGACCTATTGTCTCCCCATTTCATTCTAGGGCTTTTCTTCTCAAGGTTAAACACCCTCAATTTCTTTAATGTCCCTCATTTGGCATTCAGCATCTTGATAATCCTCCTTCAAACAAATGTAATACTATTTGTCAATGACCCTTATAAAATGTGTTTCTGAGAGGGAACACAGTGATCTGCACGTGGTCTGCCCAGCCCAGGGTAGAGAGGGGCTATTAACACCCATGTTCTGGGCATTACACATCCATTAATGAAATTGAGGGTTGCATTAGCTGGTTTTAAGCAGTTAGTAACAGTGATGAAAATGATGGTTAAACCATGAAATGCAGCTTGACTGAGTTCAAAGAAAGTAATGGAGGTGCATATTAACATTAAAGAAGATTCTCCTCTGTTTCAAAGGACACAGGGAATTATATAAGCAAAGGTATATATTTTTAAAAATCTGAGATGAACAAAAGCAATAATGGAAGTATCTGGGTTGAAAATGATTGATCATTCTTTTTTATCTTCTTCCTGTAATGTGGTTACCACATATGTTTTATAATTTTAAAAACTTTAAAATATATTGTCAATCTATGCATATTACCAGTCTATTCCAGTATATATTTTATCTCCCATATTTTTATATACTTGAATTTTACTTACATAAAAATAATGCTCAAATACATGTACATATTTACATTACTATGTTTTCTGTTATCCAAAGCCATCTTTTGAAATTTGTCAAGGGAAACAAATATTTTCATCTCACTTTTGTAAATAAAATAATTTCTTATATGAATTTATTGCTTCAATTTCCCCAGTTGCATCTTTTCCACATTTCCACAGTTGGCCTTTATGATCACGGATCAGAGGTAAGGCCCACTTTGATTACTAGGCTATTCAGATAAGACTGAAAATATGCAAATATTTTAGTGTCAATACTTAAGTTTAGGACCTAGTAGGTGCTTCCAGGGCTACAGCAGAGTTTTCACATTGTCTCCTTTAAAGCCCCTTTCCCCTTCTCCTCACTCACCTTCTAAGGTGAATGTGCTGTAAAGCTAACAGAGTGTGAGCTACAGAACCCCACTTACATGAACCCTTCTAAGGTTCTGAGAGGCAGATTAACTTTGTATTAATAACTTTTATGTTCTTTTGCTTAAAGAGGGCCTCAAAGTTATATGAACCATGGGTCCCACAATACCTGGATTTACCCTGCCTATCCTCTTTCCAAAATTTCTTGTATTATTATTATTATTATTATTATTCTTTAAGTTCTAGGGTACATGTGTATAACGTGCAGGTTTGTTACATATGTATACTTGTGCCATGTTGGTGTGCTGCACCCATCAACTCGTCAGCACCCATCAACTCATCATTTACATCAGGTATAACTCCCAATGCAATCCCTCCCCCCTCCCCCCTCCCCGTAATAGGCCCCGGTGTGTGATGTTCCCCTTCCCGAGTCCAAGTGATCTCATTGTTCAGTTCCCACCTATGAGTGAGAACATGCGGTGTTTGGTTTTCTGTTCTTGTGATAGTTTGCTAAGAATGATGGTTTCCAGCTGCATCCATGTCCCTACAAAGGACACAAACTCATCCTTTTTGATGGCTGCATAGTATTCCATGGTGTATATGTGCCACATTTTCTTAATCCAGTCTGTCACTGATGGACATTTGGGTTGATTCCAAGTCTTTGCTATTGTGAATAGTGCCGCAATAAACATCCGTGTGCATGTGTCTTTATAGCAGCATGATTTATAATCCTTTGGGTATATACCCAGTAATGGGATGGCTGGGTCATATGGTCCATCTAGTTCTAGATCCTTGAGGAATCGCCATACTGTTTTCCATAATGGTTGAACTAGTTTACAATCCCACCAACAGTGTAAAAGTGTTCCTATTTCTCCACACCCTCTCCAGCACCTGTTGTTTCCTGACTTTTTAATGATTGCCATTCTAACTCATACAGCCAACAGACACATGAAAAAATGCTCATCATCACTGGCCATCAGAGAAATGCAAATCAAAACCACAATGAGATACCATCTCACACCAAAATTTCTTTTGCACACCTGGCAGCTTTTCATTATCCCTGTATTGGCTTAATTTTGGTTTGTGGGATTCTGCTGTGGTCCTTGATCCTAAGTTCCAACCCAGCATTTAACCCAGCACAGCATTTCCCTGCTTCCTTTCAGTGACTCAGGATGTGTCTCTCCTCTTATTTTTTCAAGTCTTCTTGTCCGGGGAGCTGTTGTCCTGGTCATTGCCATCTGAGGCTTGGATGTTTGGGATGAATAATGCCTGCCTGCTAGTCCTCAGTCTAGAATGCTTTCTCACTGTTCTTTGATGCCCAGAAGAGTAGCTTTGCTCATTACCTTTCTAAAGCCCTGTGCCTGACCCTTCTGCTATACTTCAGTATCATGTCATATGGTCTAAGTTGTTTTCTCCAATGAGGTTCGCCCTAGTGGGCATTTGTATAAGGTCTGGCCCATTTTTCCTACTCACCTGGGTCACCATAAAGAGTCTCGAAAGCCTTATACCAAAGAAACGACATATATGTGAGATACATACATTTCTGCATGTTGAGAATGGAGACATAGTTTCAATAGAAAGAGCTCTAGTGCAATAGAAAAAGGGGATATGATGAGATCAAGTGAATGTGAGGCCGTTGTCAACTTCTGCTCTTTTCTAAGATTTTAGCATTGACTCTATATTCTTTTCATCTAATTTCTAGCAACATTCCCAGTGACTTCAGTATAATCATGGGTGTCTCTGCCAATACTCTGGCTTGCTTAGTTTATAACATCAACTTCAGTGGCATTTACTTTCTGCTTTGCTTTAGAGTCCCATGTACAGGTACTATTGTCATCTTGATCCTTGATGCAGGAATAAAAGATGCTGTAGTAATCATATACTTCCAATCATGACTAGCATGGTACTTTAAATACATATTAGGAGCACAATAAATGTTTGCTGATAAAATGAATCCATAAATTTTGGAAAGTGTAGCTATAAAATCAAGAATGATGAATGAAGCTGAAGTGAGGTAGTGTCCTGGGAATAATAATGGAAAGTTATGATCAGAAAGACATTTTATCAAATTATCATTCAAGTTCAAATAGTATTCTCCTTTTTGATGTATTCTAAATATGAATAGCATTAATAAAGTTTAAGAATTATAATTTTGCATCTGATTGCAGGGTATATCTATTTGCATTAATATTATTTAACGTATTTTAAAACTATACAATATTGCTTAATGATCCAGCAATACCTCGTACCTCATCCTTCAAAAAGATAAGTTTCACAAAGCAATTCAGATCATATCTAAAATTCTATTTTAACAAATAATTGATTAAGGTAATGGTATTTACATTGTTAGCTGAAATCTAGTATTATCCAAAGCTATTTCAATAACATGATATATATGTGATATGATATATATCTAAAAGACACAGGGCTAAAGGGAGTTATCGTAATGGTTTTGCATATTTGAGAATGCAAAATGACTGAGACTGTCCATATTGTTTTTGAAGGATGCTAACAAGCTGGCATTATGTCCTGGTCTTTCCTTTGAGAGTTGTGAGTACACACATTATCAGAGATCTGACTGCAGATTTTGTCCATAAAAATAACTCTGATGTGGCTTGAAGCACAACTTTTATGAGACTCTTTGATTTGTTTCCCAAAGGTCAAGTTCAATCCTGGTGACTTGCTGTAGGAATGTTTTAATTTTTATTCAGTAATCCCCACTTCCTCTAACTGCCTTGCACATCCCGTCACCCAGCAAATAAATATCCAAGCAGTAAAGTTGGTTAGCTAGGCACACTCTGTAAAACATGATGATTTATTCTTTCAGTGACCTTAATGATAGTTTTAGTGTAGTAAATTTTTTATTACAGTAAATTATTTATTGCAGGAGCGGCATGTAAGTCAACAAGGAATGCGGAAATAATAGTGGAGAAATTTATGTTGTTTTTCTGAAGAGTCTTGTTTCCACCCATCACCCCTTTTGTACTTCTAATAAAAACCTACCATTATACAAAGTAAATGCTCAAAATAACATGGGATAGTTTTTGGTTGTAAAGAGGGGACACTACACACACTATTTCCAGAGTGGTTTCCCAATAGGGGCTCCTTGCATTCTTCCCACTTGTTCTGGAGTCAATTAACTCACTAGCTGACTGCCAGAGACCCTTTTCAATTGTGACTGTCTAGCAAACATTAGAGTTCTAACATTTTCTAGGCTATTAATATTCTTACAAGAGACATAAAGGCCTTCAATGCTTTATCAAGAATATGTCTAACATAGGGACAGTGGGGCAGACGACCACTGTCTTACTCCTTGTCTTATCATTAGCAGAACAGATTGTGACAAGTGAATTGTCACTTGAAATTAAACATCTATGTAAATTATCCATTATTTAGAATTATAGAAATAGGCATCTTGACATCTATTGTACAATGAAAGCACAAGCTTATAGCAAGACCCCTGAGGCTCTCTAAAATCTTGGTCTGTTATGAATCATAAAATGTAGATGATAGATGACTTTATAATCAAATGATTTTATGTATTTACTTATTTATTTAGTAATTGGTTACTCCCATTTAGTTTAAGTGGTAAATTACACAAAGTTTCTATGAATCATAGTTCTGCATTACTCAGGGCTGGCAGGGACCTTACCAAATAAAAGTTACCATAAAACATATTACCAGTAAGTAAATTCTATCCTTTAAATGAGAAGCATTATTTAATATTTGAAGAATTCATGATTAACGATGCATTTTAAGGACCAACATTCATTTTTTTTCACTTTATATGAGTTGTTTTGTTATTTTGTGTCAATAAAAGGAAGTGATACCTTTTTCATAGTTTCTCGGGATCTTGAACACATTACCTGATAGATGACAACTAGTCAACAAATATTTGTTAAATAAATAAGCAGACAAAAAGTAAATTTATGTTCAGTTTAGTGAGGTATGTCTGTGTTTTTCAAAGAGAGTATGTGTTTTACCAACTTTCATAGCTCTCACATATCTGTGAATATCTTTTTGTTGCTTTCATGGGTAAAAGTCAATTTGGCTGGCATAAAAATCTGGCATCATGAACATTCCCTTCAAACATTGAAAGATACCTCTTCCCTTGTCATTTTGCACAGTAGCTCTTTAATCTCCATCCAGTGTCTTTTCGTAGTTTTCTGCTCCTGTTCTACCTGATCATTTTATTCTATGTATTATCAAGGATCAAGCAGTTTTCTGAAAACAGTTCTTCTGGTTCTTAAATACAGGCTTATCCTTGATTTATTGTACTTCACTTTCTTATGTTTTTCACAAGGTGAAGTTTTGTGGCAACACAGTACTGAGCAAGTCTGATGGCGCCATTTTTTCCAATGGCATGTGCTCACTTTGTGTCTCGTGTCACATTTTGGTAATCCTCACAATATTTCAGGCTTTTTCATTATTATTGTGTCTTTTCTGGTGACCTGTGATCTGTGTTCTTTGTTGCTATTGTAAGTGTTTTGGGGCACCATAAACCACACCCATGTAATGCCAAACTTAATTCATAAATATTGTGTTCTTACTGCTCCATGGATGAGTCATTCCCCTCTCTCTCTTCTTCTCCTCCAGCCTTTCTGTTTCCCTGAGACACAACAATATTAAATTTAGGCCAGTTGATAACCCCACAAGTGTCTCTAAGTTTTCAAGTAAAAGGGACAGTCACAAGTCTCTCACTTTAAATGAAAAGCTAGAAATGATTAAGCTTAGTGAAGAAAGCATATCAAAAGCCAAGACAGGCTGAAAGCTAGGCCTCTTGTATGAAACAGCTATGTGAATATGAAGGAAAAGTTCTTGAAGTAAACTAAAAGTGCTACTGCAGTGAACACACAAGTGATAAGAAAGCAAAACAGCCTTATTGCTGATATGGTGAAAAAGTTTGAGTTGGCTGGGTAGAAAGTCAAACCAGTTATATTTCCTTAAGCCAAAGCCTAATCCAGAGAAAGGCCTCGACTCTCTTCAAATCTATGAAAGTTTAGAGAGGTGAGGAAGCTACAGAAGAAAAGTTGAAAGCTAACAGAGGTTGGTTCATGAGGTTTAAGGAAAGAAACCATCTGCATAACAAAAAAGTGCAAGGTGAAGCAGCAAATGTTAAAAGTAGAAGCTGCAGCAAGTTATCCAGAAGATCTAGCTAAAATAATCGATGGAGGTAGCTTCACTAAACAACAGATTTTCATCATAGATGAAATAACTTTATATTGGAAAAAGATGCCATCTAGAACTTTCGTAGCTGGAGAAAAGTCAATGCCTGACTTCAAAATTTCAAAGAATAAGCCAACTCTCTTGTTAGGGGCTAATGCAGCTGGTGACTTTAAATTGAAGCCAAGGCTTATTAACTATTCTGAAAATTCTAGGACCCTTAAGAATTATGCTAAATCTACTCTGCCTGTGCTCTATAAATAATAATTTTAAAAAAGCCTGGATGACAGCACAGTTGTTTGTAGCATGGTTTACTGAATATTTTAAGCCCACAGTTGAGACCTACTGCTTGGAAAAAAAAAAAAAAAAAAAGATTCTTTGTTACTCAAGATCTCTGATGGAGATCTACGAGTAGGTTAATGTTATTTTCATGCCTGGCAACACAACATGCAGTCTGCAGCCCATGGATCAAGGAGTTGTTTCAACTTTCAAGTCTTATTATTTAGGAAGTACATTGTATAAGGCAATAGCTGTTTTTGATGTTGATTTCTCTGATGGATTTGGGAAAAGTAAATTGAAAGCCTTCTGGAAAGGATTCACCATTCTAGCTGTCATTAAGAATGTTCATGATTCATGGGAGAATGTCAACATAATATTAACGAGAGTTTGGAAGAAGTTGATTCCAATTGGTATGAGTGATTCAGAGTTGTAAGACTTCAGTGGAGGAAGTAACTGCACATGTGGTGAAAATAGCAAGAAAATTAGAACCTGAAGTAGAGTCTGAAAGATGTGACTGAATTACTGAAATCTCTTGATAAAACTTAAGGGATAGGAAGTTGCTTCTTATGGATGAGGAAAGAAAGTGGATTCTGGAGATAGAATCTAATCCTCGTGGAGATGCTGTGAATATTATTGAAATGACAGCAACAGATTTAGAATATTACATAAACTTAATTGAACAAACAGTGGCAGGGTTTGAGAGGATTGATTTTAATTTTGAAAGTTTTTCTGTTGGTAAAATACAATCAACCAGCAACACATGCTACAGAGAATTTTGTTGTTGTTGTGCTTCATAGGTTGAGAAATACAGAGAAATTTTTATGAAAGCAGGAGTCAATCGATGTGGTAAATTTCATTGCTGCCTTATTTTAAGAAATTGCCACAGCCACCCCAATCTTCTCCAACTATCACCCTGTTTACTCAGCAACCATCAACATTGAAGCAAGACTCACCCTTTACAGCAAATAGATTATGAATCACTGAAAGCTCAGATGATCGTTAGCATTTTTTAGCAATGAAGCATTTTTAAATTAAGGTATGTACATTGTTTTTATAGACATAATGCATTTGCACACTTAATGGACTACAATATATTATAAATGTAACTTTTTGATATGCACTGGGAAACCAAAAAATTTATATGACTTGTTTTATTGTGATATTTGTTTTATTGTGCTGATCTGGAACCAAACCTGAAATCTCCAAGGTGCACCTGTAATTTCTTAAGAATACTTTCACTTTGACCTTTAAAGACATAATTTCTTATTTTTTTTTTTCTATAATATCGTGTTGCTTTCATTTACTTTTATGATTTTGGTTAAAGGGAGACCTGGGCACTTCTGATATTTCCCATTAGATGAGTTCTATGGCTTTTATTTAGTTGAGCCATTTGTGTGTAGAGATCATAGACTTTGAAGCCCCAGGATATCTGCATAGAAATCAAAGCCACTGTTTCCATTATTATCCCAAGAAGAGTAGTGAAAAGTGCTCAATATCATTAGTCATTAGAGAAATGCAACTTAAAACTGTAATGTGATACCTCTATATACCTATAAGAATGACTAAGATAAAAACTAAAACCAAAACAGTTTCTGCCAGGTGTTGCTGGGGATGTAGATGAAGTAGAACTCTCATACACTGCTGGTGGGAATGTGGAATATTGTAATCACTTGGTAAAACAGTTTAGAGGTTTCTTTAAAAGCTCCACCTGTGTTTACCATATGATCCAGCCGTTTTATTCTTACTTATCCATGAAAAATAGGATATATCCACCCAAAGATTTGTGTATGAATGCTCATATTAGCTTTGTTTGTTAGTAGTGAAAAACTGGAAACCACCCAAATGTCCACCAACAAGAATGGATAAACAAAGTCTGGAATATACATTCAATTGAATACTACTCATCAATACAGCCAATGAACTACTGAAACATGCTACATTGTGGATGAATCTCAGAGTAATTATGTTGTGTGAAAGAAACTAGACAAAATAGGGTAAATACTATATAATTTATTTAAAATTTTAGAAAATGCAAACTAATCTTTCATGACAGAAAGCAGACCATTGGCTGTCTACAGGTGATCAAGGCATATAGAGACAGGAGGGAGAGAAGGATTACAAATATCCATGAGTTGGGGAGTCAACAATATGTTCATTGCTTTGATTGTGGTGGTGGTGGTTTTTATGGGTATACCAGTATATCCAAGTTTATCAAATTGTATACTTTAAACACCATTCATTTCATGTCAATTATATCTCAAAAAACTATTAAAATATAGACAGAGAGTTAATCCTTACAAAAAGTTTTGAAATATGTTACTTTCATATAGCTTTTATTCATGAAGCTTTATGGTTGTCCACAACATGGGATATAAAAGGTTTTTTCCTTTTAAAAATATCACTGAGATTTTAGCCAGCACATCCAATAGTGTGTGAGAGAAAAAGAAAGAGAGAGAATTTACTGAAGAAAAAAAGAAAAGAAACCAGAAAAAAATATATATATATGGTTTTAATTCCAGCAATTCTTGGAAAGCAACTCCAGAGAAACTTGGCCAGGAGTTGGGAAAAGACCATATAAATGCTTTAGGGCAGCTCTGCCAGGAAAAAGTTATAAATGACTGAAGGAGTATGACATTTGTGATGAGAAAGGAAATTAATCTAACTTGTGGCTTATGCTTTTAAAGTTTTTAAATTAGAAATGTCTACTTTAAAAGTCCAAAGAAATGATTAAGAAGTGAAATTGTGTCTTTAACTGTTTTCTAAGAGTAACATGGTCAGAATATTTGTTAAAATAGTTGAATTTTGGAAACGATCATTTCAAAAACAAAACCAGCATTTGGTCAAAGTTGAAATACACTCAAACAATGTTTCCTTGAAATTTACTTTGAGAAAATTGAGTGGCCAATTATAATCATTTATAACTGAGGGTGATAAAACCATTTTCTTCATATTATAAACTGCCTAAAATGTTGGAAAAAGTACTATATAAGGGGAAGGAGAACTTATTCTTCTGTTATATGGGGAAAAAAATGACACTATCTCTGGGCCAGAAGCCAAGTCATGTAACTTCTATGGGTCCAAAATTCATCCTCTATATGTCAAGTGATTTAATTCGACTCTCTTAACTTCATTCCAGCTCTGTAATTTATGATTCTATATACTCAGATTAAGGGATATAAGCATATTCAGACCATATCTTAATTTTCTAAAGATAGAACGGAAGAGGAATACTGCATAAGTGATTCCTCTTATGAAAAGGAACATGATGCTGGATTGGCATGAAATTAATTTGTAAGCAATATAACTATAATAATAATTGTTAGTATTTTCTTGATCAGTTATTTCCTAAAATTTATCTTTATTTTTAGTGAAGGCTGCCTACAAATTATGGCGTGTGCCCTTCCAAGGTCAAATGTGTCTCATGATGTGCAAATAGGTCACTTCTCTTAATCATAGACCTCTATGTCATTGAAGTGTTGGTTTATTTTGAATTCGCAGTTAGAAGTACTTTTTCCTAACAAATTCACTCTACAAAAGAGAGATGGATGGATGGATGGATGGATGGATGGATGGATGGATGGATGGACGGACAGATAGATATCATGTGGGATTGCTTGGGTTAGTAGCGCTCAAATATTATAGAATGCTAGAAGTAAAGTAATTAAAAATAAATGTGGAAACATAGACTATGGGAAGTTTATGGGGAAAACATTTGGAAAGTCATACAGATCTATCTTGTATAATTACAATGATGGATATATGATCTTTTTTGTACTATGGCTGTTTTTCTGATAACATGGCAAATCACACCATTAACATTAAACAGAAAGAAACAATCAATTGACAAAACTATCAGGAAATTAATTTGATACTATATATCAAGAGCATTAAAAAATATTTCCCTTGAACAGAATAAACTAATTCCTGGGACCTTTTCCTCCAAAAATTGATGTAAAGAGTAAGATATGCTTTCATTGCTAGGCAAAACTTTTGAATCTCAAACCATGTGACTCTACCACCCTGTTCCTTCCCAATTTTGTCATGAATTGACCTTTACTTTTATTGTGGAGTTGATCTCCTGACTTCCATTCTTCCTCTCCACCCCTCCTGCCTTCATTTTGGGACATTTCATCATCCATGTAATTTATACATTTAATGTTTCATATTCATAGATCCTTGATGTCCTTCTCATGAATGAGTTTAACACCAGCCATTAAAAGCAACTGAATTAACTGAGTAAATGGTACCAGTACACACCGAGATTTCAACTGAAATCAACCTGCATAATCCAGAAATCTTTCTCCTCCATTTCTGTTTTCAATTCTTCTTCCCATTATCCATGCTACCAATTCCAAACCAACATCACTCTTCTGAAATCCTTCATCTCATCTGCATTCCACTTACTCTCATCAATTCATTTCATCTTAAATTTAAAAAACCATCAACTTCCAACCTTATCTTGCTCTTTACTTTTGTATATATAGGAAGAGGTGTCACCTTTCCTTCTATGTACTTCCTTAATTCTCTGTTTTTTCCATTATTACATATTGTCATGTAACAAATCACCTTGAGAATAAATGACTTCAAACAAAAATGATTATTAATTCTTAAGGTTTTGGAATAATCTCTCATGTAGTTATAGTTGGATAATGGTCAATGTTGAAGTCATTTGAAGGTTTGACTGGGCTGGTTGTCAAAGATAGCTTCTTCCTCATACATGTGTCTGATGCTTCACCGGAGATGGCTCATTTGGGAATTTTTCTTTCTCCATGCTTCCCTCCATTCCTCTTCTCTGGCCAGCTTCCTCACAGCCTATGGTTACTAAGGAGTTGGTCTTCTTAGATGGTGTCTGGCTTCCTCTAGAGCAAGCATTTTAAGTGACAAGGGTTCTTCTGACCTATATTCATAAGAAGTCATGAAGTTAGGCAGTGTCAGCTCTACTTCATCCTTTTCAGATTCAAAAGGAGAGAACTATAGAAGGATATATTTATATTGGGGTGTAGTTCTTTGGGCAACTATCTTTGGAAACTACCACTTGCCTTTATAAATCCTGAGAACATTAAAAGCTCGTGCAATTAATCAATTAATGTATATCCCTCCTTGTGGCTGCCACTACTTACCTCTTGGTCATGCTCCACATTTACTTTCATGTTTGGGTGAAGGTATTCCTTTCTACTTTAATCTCAATAATTTTCAAAGTCTTTGTGGATGACTCAGTCCAAGACAGTTCTTTGACATTAATTCTGATGATCTTCTGACACATAAAGCCACATCTTGAAATATATTAAAACCTAATACTACACAACATAGAAAAATATTAAATTCTAATTTATTATGCTATCTTTAACTGCAACAACCTATTGTTCCAACCTTGTAACACTCATAGACCTACTCTTTGACCTTAGGAAAATTTCAGGCCCTGAGCTACTTCATTTCCTTTTAATCTACCTATTTCTTTCTGGATTCACTTTCTTCCTAACCTATATTCCAAGGTTTGTCATTTTGATTACTCTGAATTATTATTACTCTGCCTTTTTGCCCCTTGCTCTTCTGTAAAAAGCCCTTGTAAAATCATAACTTTGGATTGATTCAATGGTTATGCTTCTTTACTCTTTCAAAAATAAGAACTGTAGAAAAAAATTATGCAATGCAATGTCACTGCCATCTTCAAAATACCCTCTTGATACCACATCATATCCCCTTTTAGTTATATCCAAATTCTGGACTTCTTGGGAAAAATCAAGATTCTTTAAAGAAAAATAAGTATTTACTTACCACTTTACTACAAATACATTTCTTGTTTCTCTCTAAGTTAACAATGCCCTGTAAAATAGACCCTTATCTAACTTGTTGTTGTTGGCCATTCTTTCCTTTAAGGAAGAAATACCTCCATGATTTCTATGACTTTACTTTCTCCTGGATTCCATTCTCTCTCTTTATACTTTCTCCCTTACTTTCCTCTGTGGGCTCATGTTTTTCTGCCCATTCCTTAAATATTCACACTCTCCAAGTCTGTCATCTTTGGAAATTACCGTCTTTGGAAACTTCCATCCTATCTCTCTATACTTTCCTCCTCAGTTTCCTTTGTGGGCTCATGTTTTTCTGCCCATTCCTTAAATATTCACATTCTCCAAATCTGCTCCATCAGCTCTCTCTTCTTTTTACTATTTACACTCGTGAAGTTATTTCAATCACATTTGTGGTTTCAATTACCACTTATATATTTAGCCCTAAATTCTTCCCTGATCTCAACTCTTAACTCCAACTGGTTTCTGGAAATCTCGCATGTCTTACAAGAATTTTGAGCTCTACATGTTCTAAAAATGTGCTAGTGATTTTCACACAAAATTGATTCTCAACTGTATTCTCTTTCTAAGTGAATCGCATAAAAATTTTCTCATTCATGGAAGCCAGAAATATAGGAGTCATCCTTAACTACTACTTCTTAATCTCTATTATTCACTGTTTCTCTAGGTTCTGCTAATACATATTCTTTTACCTTTGTCACATGCATTTCTTCTGATACTAGTCAATTACAGTATTGTTAAATAATCATGGTTGAAGGCCTCATTCTTAGTTTTCAGAAGCATTTGCAGATAAATAGGTCCTCATAAAAGCCAAGATTCCAAAAAATAAAGCAAAAACATGATGCTGTATGCCTTAAATATATACGTTTTTTTCTTTGTCTTAGTCTATTTGGGCCACCATAACAAAATACCATAAACTAGGTTGCTTGTAAACAACAGAAATTCATTTCTCACAGCTCTGGAGGCTGGGCTGTGCAAGACCAAGGTGCCTGTAGATTTGGTGCTTGATGACAGCTCATTTTCTGATCCATAGATGGCACCTTCTCACTGTATTCTCACATGGTAGAAGGGATGAAGGGTCTCTGGGACCTCTTTTATAAGGACACTAATCCCATTCATGAGAGTTCTGCACCCAGGACTTAAGCACCTCCCAAAGGCTCACCTCCTAATACCATCACCTTGAGGACTAGGATTTCAACATATGAAGTTGTGGGGGGAGCAAAATAAACATTTAGCCCATGGCAAATTTTAATTAAAAAAAATTTTTAAAGCAGATGACTCTAACCTTTACTTTTCTACACTGTTGCTACCAACTATTAGCAGCCTTAAAACCATCCTCCCCTTTAATGGAGTATCTAACTAAATGCTATTATAATACTTCAGAAAAGAGACGGACCTCACATATGATTTTTATTTCCAGGGACAGTATTTACAATTAGGATGGCCTAGAGTGAGAAGAGTATAGTTTTCAAAGTGAAGATAAGACTTATGGAAATTTGCTAAGTATCCTTTTTCCTTATTTATAATAGTAGATAATACTTACTTTGTATATTTTGTATGGGTATATGAAGATTAGGTAAGATAATGAATGTGGAGATGCATAGATGCCAAACTTTTTTCTAATTTCTTTCATTTTTGCTATTAATACTTGCCTGAGTATTTTCTACATGTCAGACTGATCACTCTGAGTGCTATTTGAAGGGGAAAGAGCTTCAAAAACATTATTAATTACATGTATACACAGAGGTACCATGTTAATGCCATATACATTCTTACTAGTGAGGCACCACCCAAGACTGGAAACATGAACATATTTTTAAAATACCATACAAGCAACTTCAAAAAAATTAACATCGACTATTTCATAGTTGGAAAAAAAGAACTCAGTGTATTGAAACTAACATATATTTCATCAGATGACAGAAGCCTAACTCTTGGAATTATAATAGGGAACATTGGTGAGAGGATTGGTAATGACAGCTACACAAGGAAAGAATGACATTAATAAAAAAATAATTGAAGAGATTTGTTGCTTGTCATCCATAAAAGAGCATTACTTCTAACATAGTTAAAAATGCAATCAATCAACACAAGCCAGGACATTCTCCTGGGAGAGATGGGGAAACTATTGTGAGCAATGTGCTAACTGACCTAGAGAAAAGTGAACCATTTTTTGAGCTTTGAAATACAATTCATGGAAGCTTTTCATATTACCATTGGTGGGGAAATTTGCATTCCCTGAAGGCCATGTTCATAGGTGACCACTATAGTAGGTCTTTGTAAAATTTGCAAAGCATTTTAGAGCGGTCTCTTCGGTCTTACAACAAAAGCTTGAGAATTAAAGAAAAATCCTGGGTTCCCCCTCCATGAATAGACACATAAGTCAAACCTTTAAAAAAACATTAAAATAAGAATTACATTCATAATCAGAGAAAATTTGTTTAATCTTTTTATGCAATAGCAATATAGTGTTTATATCTTAATGCAACTTAAGATAAAAATTTTTCATGAAGTAAATGATTCTCCAAGGTATCAGAATTTTCAGAAAGGCATAAAAAGTCATTTTGGTGTAAATAATGCATAGTTTAATAGCAAATCATAAAGATACATTTTGTATTTACAGTTTGACAGTTTATTGAAAAAATATTAAATTAATCACATCAGTTTATTAAATAATTATTTAATATACTGTGACTTTATATCATCTGTTTCATCATTTTTATAAATCTGATGTTGTATAAGTGGTAAATATGCCTTCAAGGAAAAGAAAATGCTCTAGAGAGAAAAGAAGATGATAAATTGATTTCAGCTACGTCGCAGTACAAGAAGAAAGGTAAATCATACTTCGTTTTAAAGAAGCTATAATTCTAGAAAACATTTGATTAGACAATTGCAATCAATATTAAGGTTCTAGAAGTTCAGATACTTCTTGTAGTATTTGAATTATAGGATCATATGTAATTAACCCCTTTGAACTACAGCAATTCCTTTTGATTATGTAACAAGGAGAGTAAGTTTGTGGAAGATTCACCACCTTATGTAAACTTTTTAATGATCGATAATTGGTCAGAGAAAAATGAATTTCCAGTGTTCATTCAGAGTTGTTAAAATGATACTTCTATTTGACTCTCTGCTGCTCCCAGGAGGGTCGTTCTGTGCCTTCACAATCTTCCCTAATTAGCTTATGCTTTATATGGGACTCCACCAGTCTCCAAGCCACATCTAAAAATAGTCCTATACATACTAAGCTTATTGACGGTGGTAAGACTCTCATAGGGCCATAGGACACTTGCTGCAGATAGTAAATGAAAATTGTGCCGGGATATCTTTTGCATTCTACTTTTTGTGTCTTGTAATGTTATCTATAATGTGATCATATCTGGATATCACTACTTGTTCTCAGAATTATTGTTTCTTTTTTCTCATAGTCTTGATATTTTACATTTCAAAATTACTATATAGCTAATTGTAAGTATGTCCCCTTTATATTTATTTGTTTTACTTTAAGTTCCCGAATACATGTGCAGAACATATAGGTCTGCTACATAGGTCTATGTGTGCTATGGTGTTTTGTGGCACCTATCAACCTGTCATCTAGGTTTTAAGCCCTACATGCATTAGGGATTTGTCCTAATGCTCTCCCTCCCCTCACTGCCCATCGCCTGACAGGCCCCAGTATATATTGTTTCCTGCTCTTTGTCCATGTGTTCTCATTGTTCAACTCCCACCATGAGTGAGAACATGCGGGGTTTGGTTTTCTGTTACTGTATTAGTTTGTGAGGATGATAGCTTCCAGCTTCATCCATGTCTCTGCAAAGGACATGATCTCATTCCTTTTTATGGCTGCATAGGATTCCATCCATGTATATTTACCACATTTTCTTTATCCAGTCTATCATTGATGGGCATTTGGGTTAGTTCCATGTCTTTGCTATTGTAAACAGTACTGCAATACATGCACATGTGTCTTTATATAGTAGAATGATTTATATTCCTTTGGGTATATACCCAGTAATAAGATTGCTGGGTCAAATAATATTTCTGGTTCTAAATCCTTGAGGAATCACCACACTGTCTTGCACAATGGTTGAACTAATTTACATTCCCACCAAAAATGTAAAATCATTCCTATTTCTCCACAGCCTCACCAGCATCTTTTGTTTCTTGATTTTTTAATAATCGCCATTCTGACTGGTGTGAGATGATATCTCATTGTGGTTTGTATCATCCTGATACCAAAACCTGGCAGAGACACAACAGAAAAAGAAAACTTCAGGCCAATATCCCTGATGAATATCGATGCAAAAATTCTCAGTAAAATATTTGCAAACCAAATACAGCAGCACATCAAAAAGCTTATCCACCATGATCAAGTTGGCTTCATCCCTGGGATGCAAGGCTGGTTCAACATACACAAACTGATAAACATAATCCATCACATAAACAGAACCAATCACAAAAAAACACATGATTATGTCAATAGATGCAGGAAATGCCTTTGATAAAATTTGACATCCCTTCATATTAAAAATTCTCAATAATCTAGGTATTGATGGAACATATCTGAAAATAATAAGAGCTATTTATGACAAACCCACAGCCAATATCATACTGAATGGGAAAAGCTGAAAACATTCCTTTTGCAAACCAGTACAAGACAATGATGCCCTCTCTCACCACTCCTATTCAACATAGTATTGGAAATTCTGTCCAGGGCAATCAGGCCAGAGAAAGAAATCAAGGGTATTCAAATAGGAAGTGAGGAAGTCAAATTGTCCCTGTTTGCAGAAGACATGATTCTATATTTAGAAAACCCTATCATCTCAGCCCAAAAACTCCTTAGGCTGATAAGCTGCTTTGGCAATATTGCAGGATACAAAATCAATATGCAAAAATCACAAGCATTCTTATATACCAACAGTAGATAAGCAGAGAGCCAGATCATGAATGAACTCCCATTTACAATTGTTACAAAGAGAATAAAATACCTATGAATACAGCTAATGAGGAACCTGAAGGACCTCTTCAAGGAGAACTACAAACCACTGTTCAAGGAAATAAAAGAGGACACAAACCAATGGAAAAACATTCCATCCTCATGCATAGGAAGAATCAATATTGTGAAAATGGCCATATTGCCCAAAGTAATTTATAGATTCAATGTTATTTCCATCAAACTACCACTGACATTCCTCACAGAGTTAGAGAAAACGAATTTAAATTTCATATGGAACCCACAAAGAGCCCATATAGCCAAGACAATACTAAGCAAAAAGAACAAAGCTGGAGGCATCACACTACCTGACTTCAAACTGTACTACAAGGCTACATTAATTAAAACAGCGTGGTACTGGTACCAAAACAGACATATAGACCAATGGAACGGAGCAGAGACCTCAGAAATAATGCCACACATCTACAGCTACCTGATCTTTGAGAAACCTGACAAAAACAAGAAATGGGGAAAGGATCCCCTATTTAATAAATAGTGCTGGGAAAACTGACTAGCCATATGCAGAAAACTGAAACTGGACCCCTTCTTTACACCTTGTATAAAAATTAACTCAAGATGGATTAAAGACTTTAAACCCCCAAACCGTAAAAACCCTAGAAGAAAACCTAGGCAATACCATTAGGACATAGGCATGGGCAAAGATTTCATGACAAAAACACCAAAAGCAATCACAACAAAAGCCAAAATTGACAAATGGGATCTAATTAAACTAAAGAGCTTCTGCACAGCAAAAGAAACTATCATCAGAGTCAACAGGCAACCTACAGAATGGGAGAACATTTTTGCAATCTACCCATCTGACAAAGGTCTAATATCCAGAATTTACAAGGAAATTAAACAAATTTACAAGAAAAAAAAAACCCCATCAAAAAGTGGGCAAGGGGCATAAACAGACACTTTTCAAAAAAAGGCATTTATATAGCCAACAAACATGAAAAAAAGCTCAACATTGCTGATCATTAGAGAAATGCAAATCAAAACCTTTTTATTTAATTAATAAGTAAACTGAGTTGTCTAATAATAGACAATGACATTTTTTTCACCAAGAATGAGAAGAACAAATATGCTTTTCTTTAAAAAGGCTATCTTGAATTCAACTTCTAATTTATTCTTTTACTCAGTTATATTTTGGGGCGAGAGAAAGAGAGCTCTTTGGAATTTCTCTTACAAATCTCGGATCAATAATGTGATACTTATTCGAATTCATACACGTTTAGAAAAGCCCCTCATGAATTGGATGTATATGCTTCCTGTATCCTTTACCAAATAACAGTTCTTAGAATTTCTTTTTGTACTCCATATTTACTTAAATACAAACCTATATTTATATTTACAAAGTTGAAGATTATATCTTAAAATAATTGAATCTGGAAAAAGCCATTTGGGAGGTGGTAAATGGAATTTCAGAGCTAAAGGAGGGATGTAGTCTGAGGATCATACCTCTTTTCTTGTGGGAGGGTCTAGGTTTTTTGTGAGCCGTTTTAACCAACCAGATATAAAGCAGATGTCTAATTCATGGTACTTGGGAAACCCAGAACCAAAGAAGTAATTCAAATACAGATGCCCTGGGTCAAAATGTTAAATTGAGTGTATACTTATTAAGGGCATGCCCTTGAAGAATCCAATATATTTTCCCCTAAATATGGCTTTTGGCTAGACTCGCTCTGAAAATTAATATTTGTCACTGATAGATGGTCTAGTCCCTCTCGCTCTCACTTTTTCCTTCTTTACTCCACATGTTTGTTCACTGGTGATCAGAAGATTGTAAAAACATGTAAACATAATCTTAAAATACAGAAAAGAGAGTGAAGAAAAACTGGTTGTGACTTTCATGTGATGGTTTCCAACCTTGGGAAACATACCCTTGCCTATTATGATAGCTTTTTTCTGGATGCACCCACCCTTCACTATCATTTAGGCTGGCGGGAGGCAGACCCACCTTGCATGGAGGTGTTAGATTGTGGAGAACAGGACTCAATGGTCTAGATGAACTTCAGTTGGGAAGAGGTAGGCTGGTATCTATAATATGATGGCAGGTAAAAGACTAAGGAACACTATTTGAGGGGCTAAGGAGAATGGGTGAGCCCCTGTGAAGGAACTAATGGAAAGTTACGTTTTTCTTTCCTGCATTATAATCACATTCCATTTGCCTATGGCTTCTTGGTAGTCTTTGGGAGTCTAAGGGAAGGTTACCTATATCCTTGAGAAGAAACAACCCAGAGAAAGTAATGGTATCACATGCGTGCTTTTCTCAGTGAGTCTGCAGTGGTGGGGAAAACTGTGGAACAAAGGGTAGGCACTGAAACTACTGCTATTTGTGTAAAAAGGAAGAATGACTTCCTAAGGCTGGAGAAAATGGGAAGCAACTGGATGACATTCATATTTGAAGAATGTGTGACCATTATCATTATCACCATTGTCACCAATGACAATGTTGCCTGAAATTTGTGGAGCATAGTGTATTTTTGAAAGTACTTTGCCCTAGAATCATCTAATTTGCTTTTTAGTTAAAATTTTTACTGTAGATATAGCTGGAAAAACTCTGCTTCATAAGAAATCTGTATAACAATAAAATAAGACACCCCAATTTAAGATACTGGGAAATTTCAGAAGCCACAAATCATATATGATAATAGTGTATAGTTTGTGAGTTTATACTGTGGGAAATAACTATTTTTTACATTTTTAAATTTATTTTCGCATGTATACATATAAAATACACAGATATATATACATGTCATATGCAAATAAACATACAAAAATACACTAATACAAAATACATTTATTTTCTCATCTCATCCTCCCAACGACCCTATAAGATATAAACTGTAATTACTTTCATTGAATAGATACTGAAACAGAGACATAAATAGATTAAATAACTTACTTTAAGAGGTATACTGGGATTTTAATCCAGACCATTGAATTGCAGGAATGTCTTGCTTCGCCTCTGCCACATAGGACAATGGTTTGCTCATGCTCTCAGTCAGTTTCAGAAATAGTTCCCATGTATTAAGAATTGGTTGAAAAATGCTGAGATAATCTTTAAGTTGTATTGCAAGGGAAAACCCTTCCCACTTGTTTTATATGCATCATATTTACAGTCAGTCAGTATTTGTATTTGTAAGTGGGGATACATTTAAATGCAATGTCATACACTTTGAAAGTGCAATACATTTTTGTTACTTGGTTAAAATTCATCACAGAAGTCATTTTTCTCCCAAGAAATGTCTGAGTACATTAACTTAAAAGATGATATTGGCAAGCTGATAGCATACATATTTTAAATAGAATGTTCAACTGTATTTAATGTGTATTTGTGAGAAATAGCTGTGTATTCATGGAGTTTATGAAGAGCTAAGCTTGCTTATCACTTGCCTCCCAATAGTGAACTGTTCCTTCTTTGCAAATACTCAGTCATCTAACAGAAGGAAGGGGAAAAAACTGTTTTTTAATTAAAGGTTTCTAATATGTAAACACTGTCCCATAAATGAGACAGAATTTACCTTTATTAGGTACAGACCTTATGTTGTAAGTGAGATATTTGACTGAAGAGAGAAAAAAAATTACATTTTGTTGTACTACTCTGCCTTGATTACATAATGGAAGCCCAAGTCATGATTGAAAAGGTTTTAAATGTTAAGGGACATCATCTTACTCTTTAGGTATTAACAGTAAATACTGTTATAAGCTTTGAATAACTGAAGGACTGACTTGAAAGGGGGTTGGAAATGCACCAGAAGTTTATGCAGGTTTGATAATTAAATAAGTAAATAGGAAAAGCTGGAAAAGGCAAAAAAGAGCAGGAGAAAGAGAAGTTGAGTATGATGCATTACATGAGCAGGCATTAAAATTAAATAAAGTGGAGGTGCCCTGATTTAAATTTATTAAGGAAAACAGAAATAACTGCTGGTTATATTATATAATTGACCATAAAAATATAGATATTAAAAGCTGCTTATCCATTAAGAATTCAAAAAATGATATCTGCAACCCAGGTGCATGGGAATGAGGAGCCCAGAAACAATGGGAAAGGTGAGATAATACTACTTACGTTGCAGCCCAATGCTACAAGGCAGGAGAACCATGGATGGTGGGAAGTATTTTGTTAGGTAGTGAGTGTAAGTCCCCTATGAAAGAGTATTTCAATCTTCTTTTTGTTAATACTCAGCGGCCAATAAATGGAAAGACAGAACAAGAACTAAATCAGTTTAACAAGGCAACCACCAGGACCCTTGGGAAGCAGGCTTGTTAAGTGGACTGTTTGCAGATGTAGAAACTTATACAGGAGAAGGTGAAGGTGCCTGATGAATGCTCTGGGTTCTAGTGTCTTAAAATGTAAAAGCAGTCTTTTTCATTGTGTGTACCAGGATCAACTGCAATGTTTGTTACAAATGTTGATCCTCTGCTCTCAAACTAGACTTACTGAAACAGAATTCTCAAACTAGACTTACTGAAACAGAGCCTACATTCATTTATTTAAAAAAATGTTTCTAAGTGATTGTTATGTCCATTAAGTAACAATCATCTTATTATGGGATGTTTAGATAGAAGGGATCTTACAAAATAGAATTCTGAGTGTGACAGTAAATCTGTTGCAAGAGAGGTATGGAATAGTCAGAGAAGAGAGAATAAGAAACTCTTTATCCTTGGACCTCTAAAATAGATAGGATATTTTTTCCATTAACAGTAACTTAGAACATCTTGAAAAAGATTCATTGCTACTTAACCATAGGAGGTTTCAGGCAAGAAGGCCCAGAACTACAGGTGGGAGAGGTCCTGTCAACACTAGAAGGCACAGAGGTTGGTGATGACTTCGCACCAAGAGGCTGCAAAGATATAACGTGACATCTATGCATAGCAATACTTCAGTGACTGCATTCCTTGACTTATATTTTTTAATGTGCATGAAATTTTGGTAATACATTACTGAGTACTACTCATTTTGCTGAAACAAGTGGGAATGCCTCTTACATTGAGATAAAATATCTGATAGAACTCTAGACATTGACTATTTTGAAAGAAAAATTCTAGGATTGTCTGGGTATGGGGAGAAAGGAGGTACCAGTGACAATTTCAGTTCTTCTGGTTGGTGATTACAATATTTGTGAAGAATAAAATCGTGAAAAGTAAACAGTAGGGAATGTGGATGGTACTGAATGAAATAAAATGAGTTCCTGGTATGGGTTCAGCATATACTTGGTTAAAACAATGAAAAGTATGTTTGGAAGAACTTTAAGAGACCCCATCTCTTGCTTTTAATCGGAATTCGATGGATAGAAGTAAAATTCTGGATAAAACAGCCATACAAGATTGCAAATAGAGGATAAAAATGAGAATCAGGAGTTGGATGTAGTGGTGTATGCCTGTAATCCTAACAACTCAGGAGGCTGAGGCAGGAAGATACCTTGAACCTAGGGAGTCCAAGCTGTGGTGAACCATGATTGCACTACTGCATTCCAGCCTGCAAGACAGAGTAAGACCTTGTCTCTTGAAAGAGAGAGAGAGAGAGAAAGTAAGAAAGAATGAAGGTAAAGAAGAAAGAAAGAAGAGTCAGATCAAGAAGAAACATAGCAGGAACATTTTTTCATAATTTTAGATGGGTATAATGGGGAAATAATATTTCTGGTTTCAGGTATCTGTGTATTAAAGGCACCCAGTATAAGTGATTACCAAAGGAAATGGAACTTTTTTATACATGAATGCAAAATATTATGATAGGCATAGCCAAGACTTCATTTGAGACTCAACAAATATAATATGGCATTGAAAGGAACAATTTGATCAAAGATCTTAAGTCTAATCAAAACCAAGAGGAAATAGTTTTGTAAGATATGAATACATTACTTCTGATATAGATCACAAAACTGCCATGCAGCTCAGCTATAAATAGGGAATTCAGAAAATATAATGAATCTTGTTAACATTCTTCCTTCAAAATAAACAAAATTTTAATTTTTAGCTGATATATTTACTGTTAAGATATTGGGGCCGGGTGCGGTGGCTCATGCCTATCATCCCAGCACTTTGGGAGGCTGAGGTGGGCAGATCACGAGATCAAGAGACTGAGACCATCCTGGCGAACATGATGAAACCCCATCTCTACTAAAAATACAAAGATTAGCTGGGTGTGGTGGCAGGCGCCTGTAGTCCCAGCTACTCAGGAGGCTGAGGTAGGAGAATCACTTGAACCCGAGAGGCAGAGGTTGTACTGAGCTGAGATCACGCCACTGCACTCCAGCCTGGCGACAGAGTGAGACTCTGCCTAAAAAAAAAAAAAAAGATATTGGTGTGTCTTTTTCCAGAATGTTTCTTACACACTTTACATTGTTATTGAATGGTAGATAAGAGTTTTACACTGCATGTTTCATTAATATTACATAACAAGAGTTTTTGTATTATTAGAATTTTTAACAAATGATATTGGATAACCCATAAATGTATTTAATCACGTTGTTGTGCTTTTATGTTCTTTTGAATTTTTTTCCTACTATACAGCTGTGATGAAGGGGCTTCATTAAGGGGCTTCATTAAGGGGCTTCATAGAATTCTGGAAAAGAAAGAAGAGTCAGATCAAGAAGAAACATGGCAGGAAAAATTTTTCATAATTTTAGATGGATGTAATAGGGGAATAATATTTCTGGTTTCAGATATCTGTGTATTAAAGACACCTAGTATAAGTGATTACCAAAGCAAATGGAACTCTTACTTTGGGGTCAAATGTTAGAAACACTTTTTAGTTTCTAGAAACAATTTGGACATCATTTTTCAGAAATGTTCCAACAGTCTTACCAGCAGTTTGTGTTCATCTCAGTGTACTTTCTTGTGTACTAAATCTTATAATATTAGTAATAATTATTATTTTACCAGTTTTAAAGGGCAAAATGGTATGTGACTATAGTTTCAATGTGTACCTTTTCATTTGTGTTGCGGATGAAATATTTACGTTTATTAACTATTTTATTTATCTACATTCATGTATACGTGTACAAAATAGTTTCTTGTACCTATTTAACCATCAAAAACTTTTTTTTTCCTCTTCTCTACTTATATGTACTCATCGTGTAGCTAAGTCTCAGTCGATGGTTTGTGACCCAGTTTAGTTCATAGGGTCTTTTGGAACCTCTAGGATATTGACAGGGGAGTAGCACCTAACTTTGGTGTTGTGCTGTTGTATATTTCCTAATTTTTAACTATTATGTTGGCCATCATATGACAATTTTAGGTGAAGGCATGAAAGCTATATATTTGCATACGCACAGATGCCTCATCCAACAGTGGGTTCTTGATACATTGTTGAGTTTTCTATGTGGGCCTCCAAAGATGGTATTTTCTTCATGAGAGAAATTTTGCATCCTGAACAATAGAGGAGTCTCCTCTGGATCTGATCTTTGGGGATATTTGTAAGCTCTACTTGGCACCCTAAAGCACTTCTCTCAAACCTCTCATGTCACATTTGTGAACCCTGAAAACAAAACTCCTACATTTAGCAGGAAAAACTTTAAACAAAAGATTCTTACAGGCCAGGAGTGGTAGCCCATGCTTATAATCCAGCATTTTGGGAGGCCAAGGCAGGAGGATTGCTTGAGCTCAGGAGTACAAAAATCTTCTTTAATTAGCTGGACATGGTGACATGTCCTGTGTTACCAGGTACTTGGGAGGCTGAGGCAAGAGGATCACTTCAGCCCAGGAAGTCAAGGCTGTAGTGAGCCATGATCTCACCACTGCACTCTAGCCTGGGTGACAGCATGAGACCCTGTCTCTAATAAAAAAAAAAAAAAAAAAAAAAAAAAAAATTCTTATAGACATCATCACATACTGGATAGTTAGATAGTTCTTTGAATATCTTTTGTTATTCTTGTTTTACTTTTATCAGTGCTCAGTAATTTTTCAAATTCACACTCTGGTTTGATAAACAGATCTTCTTAATCATTGTGTTTGACTTAACTAGCTGCTTCAAAGAACTGAATATTTTTGGATTAGATTTGATACACACTGGGATTTTTTTTTTCTTTTAACAAAGTAAATTTTGTTGGGTATGTAATTGCCTGATTGTTTCTTGTTTGCTACACAAAGAAAACCAATCCTCTGAAACAATGGTATTGCAGTAGAGAAACAGTTTAATTATCGCAGGGCTAGCCCAGCAAGAGATGGGAGTTTATTCCTCAAATCAGCCTTCCCAGGAACTCAGAGCAAGGGTTTTTATGGATAATTTGGTGGGCAGAGGGCTAGGGAATGGGTAATGCTTATTGACTGGGGACGAAAACATAGGGGTGTGGAAAGCAGTCCTTGTGTGCTGAGCCAGCCTCTGGGTGGGGGCCATGGGACAGTTTGAGTTACGAATCAAGGGGCTGGGTAGAGTCAGTTGGTCACCAGAATGCAAAAGTTTGAATAATATCTCAAAAGAACAATCTTAAGGCTCTAAATAGTGACGTTATCTATAGAAGCAATTGGGAAAGTCACAAATCTTGTGACCTCTGGCCACATGACTCCCAAGCAGCAAGGAATTACAGAGAAGCAAGCTAGGGAATAATGTCTGGTTACTCTTTACGCTGACATTTTAGCAGAATTCAGGCCCCTCCCATAATCCTAATCTCATGGCCTTTCGTTAGTTTAGTTGCAGTCCCTGAGCAAACAGGGGGTTAGTTTTAAGAAGGGACTATTATCATCCTTGCTTCAAAGTTAAACTATAAACTAAGTTCCTCTCATGGTTAGCTTGGCCTATGCCCAATAATGAGTGAGGACACTCAGGCTGTGAGGCTAGAAGCAAGATGGAGTAAGCCATGCTAGACTTCTGTCACTGTCATAATCTTTGCAAAGGTGGTTTCAGGTATACGAACAAGGTTCTATCCATTATACATGCTATGAATAACTTTATGCAAACATACCCAAAGGGTGTAATTATAAGAACTTCTTTCTTTCTTATTTCATAGGTGAAAAAGGTTTTTATATATTTTGTATATTAACTCCTCATCTGATATATGATTTGCAAGCATATATATTCTCCCATCCCATAGGTTGTCTCTTCAATCTATTGATTGTTTCATTTCCTATGCAGAAGTTTTAAATTTGATTAAATCTCATTTATCTATTTTTGCTTTTGTTGCCTGTCCTTTTGGGGTCATAATAAAAATAATCATTGCTTATAATACTGTCATGGAGATTTCCTATGTTTTATTGTAGTAGTTTTATAGTTTCAAGTTTTATGTTGAAGTCTTTAATCCATTTTCAGTTGCTTTTTGCATGTGGTATGAGATAAAAGTTTAATTTCATTCTGCATGTTCATATCCAGTTTTCTCAGCACCATTTATTGAAGACTGTTCTTTCCCCATTGTGTATTCTTGGCACCTTTGTTGAAAATTAACTGACCATGTGTGGGTTTATTTCCAGGTGGTTCTCTCTCCCTCCTTCTCTCTCTCTCTTTTTTTTTTTTTTTAAAGACATGGTCTTGCTCTGTCATTCAGGCTGAAGTGCAGTGGCATGATTATGGCTCACTGCAGCCTCAACTTTCCAGGCTCAAGTGATCCTCCTGCCTCACCCTCCAAACTAGCTAGGACTACAGGTGTGTGCTCCATGCCCAACTATTTTTAAAATCTTTTTTTGTAGAGATAGGGTCTAACTGTGTTGACAAGGATGATCTTGAATTTCCAGGCTCAAGCAATCCTCCTAACTTGGCTTCCCAAAGTACTTGGATTACAGGTGTGAGCCACTGAACCTGGCCTCTTTTTTTTAAGTGTTAGTTAGGAATACATCTTGGTTTCCAAATAATTTCCTTTCTACATTTTTACTATTTATTTCTGTATTTGTTGGATTATGATTAGAAAACATGACCTCTGCGTTTTAAATTTGTTAAAGTTTTCTTTGTGAATAAATTCATATTGATTTTAATAAATATTCCATATGTATACAAAACTTTTGTATTATTTGTTCCAGAGATGTGAATACGTATGTCTATTAAAATTTTTTCTTAATTGTATTATTTTTATATTTTAAACTCCTCCATACTCTTTTTTTTAGCTTACTAAAATTGTTTAATTCTGAATAAAGCATATTGAAGACTGCACTTTTATCTGGTTCTCCTGGAATATCTTGAATATTTGCATTTTCCAGTTAGCTTCTATTAGTATGTTCCATACAGGTTTATTGCTATTATGTTGTCTTCAAAATGTTGCCTTTTTTATTACAAGTATTTTTCTGAGTACTTTATTTTTTATTTTTATTTTTGAGACAGGGTCTTGGTCTGTCATCCAGGCTAGAGTGCAGTGGCATAATCTCAGCTCACTGCAGCCTCAACCTCCCAGGCTCAAGAAATCCTTCCACCTCAGCCTCCCTAGTAGCTGGGACTATAGGCACATACCACCATGGCCAGCTAATTTTGTTTCTTTTTTGTAGAGACAAAGTCTCACAATGTTGCTCAGACTGGTCTCAAACTCCTGGACTCAAGTAATCCTCCTGCCTTGGCCTCCCAAAATGTTGAGGATGACAGGCATGAACCACTGTGCCTGACCTGAATATCTTATCTTATGTTGTTTTAAGCTCTTGAATCACATATTTCTGGATGGTCCATTATCATCTATTCCAATTTTGTGTATTAATTGTAAGGTTCATTGCTGAACACTGTTTTAGGTCTTCTTTATTTTCCTCTATTGCGAAGTCTTGGTTTTGCTTCATTTATGTTAAGAACTTACACAAGTATTTCCTTAAGATCTTTTATGTGGGTCACACCCTCTCAGACTTCTACATTCTCAAATACCTGCTTATACCCTGACAGATGAATGACATCTTGGCTGTCTACAGGACTGCTGAATTAAATTCGTTTTTCTTAGCAGTGATTCCAGTATTTCTAGATTTTAGTGTAACAAGTGATACAGTAAGTGTCAATATGAAATTTATTTATTTGAAGTTAACTTCTCTCTAAATACTTGTAGATTTTTCTCTTGACTCTTTAACTTCATAGATTTTACCATACTATGTTGATTTTGTTTCTTTTAACATTGATCAGGACTGAGAAACCTATAAACTCAGTCTGTTTTCAGTGTAGTCATTTTATCCTTCTTTTGTTTATTTACTGCCTGTTTGTCATTACTTTATTTTTTTTTTCTAGCACTGTAGTAGCCACATTTCAGGATTCTTGGACTTATCCTTCAAGGCTTTTTAATTTTCTAAGATAATTCCATCATTTTACATTTTTAGATATGTCTTTCATTATTCTACTTTTGGCTCTATACTTGGCTCAATGGTGGACATATTTAATGTCCTAAACTGTGTAGTGGAGAAGTCATGTTTCTTTTTTATGCAACAGAAACCACTTAGTATTATAATTTGTTCATCTTGCTATCTTTCTCCTTGTAGTAGCAGAATTCTAAGATGGTCCTGTGACAGTTGATCTTGGATGTCAACTTGACTGGATTAAGTGATACCCAGATAGCTGCTTGTCAGTGTTTTCTTAGACAAGGAGTTGATTCCTTTTCTGATAAGAAAGAAACCCAGTTAGTTTGGCATTTGGTTAGAAAACTTGAGCTGCCCTAGGTGTGTCTGTGAGGGTATTTATGAAAAAGACTGGCATTTGAGTTGGCGGACTGAGTGGGGAAGATTCTCCCTCAATGTGAATGAGCACCATCCAGTCAGCTGGGGGCCCATAAGGAACAAAAAAACAGAGTGAGAGTGAATTGGGGTTCCCTCTTCTTGAGCCAGGACACCCTTCTTCTCTTGTCCTTAAGATGTCAAAGTTCCAGGTTCTCTGGCCATTGTATTCTAGGATTCCCACCAGTGGCCTCCCAGGCTGTTGGAACTTTGACATCAGACCGAAGGTCGTGCCATCAGTTTCCCTGGTTTTAAGGCCTTTGGCCTTGGACTGAGCTACACTACCAGATTTCCTGGTTCTTCAGCTTGCAGAGAACCTATGGTGGGACTCCTCAGCCTCTGTAATCACATAAGCTAATTCCCCTTCTCATTTCTCTCTCTCTCTCTCTTTAGAATGTGTTCCCATTCTAAGTATAAGAAAACTGAAGCTCAAAGATGTAGGAACTGTGCTGAAACTCACAGAGAGAGAGAGAGAGAGAGAGAGAGAGAGAAAGCTATATGTGTATGTATATATATATGTGCGTGTGTGTATGTGTGTGTGTGTGTGTGTGTGTGTGTGTGTGTATATATATATAATCTCCTATTGGTTCTGTCTCTCTGGAGAATCCTGACTAAAACAGTCTCTAAAATTTTCTACCCTTGGTGTATATACCCAGGACAATCCCCTTACCTTTGTGCGCGTGCAGCCTGTGAATGTAGTGGCATAGTTACAGCCTTGATTAGATTATGGTCTATGAGAAGTGTGATGAGAAAGTGACTTCCAAGATTATGTTACGTTTATTCTTCTGCTGGCCTTACAGAAGTAAACTGCCAGGTTATGAGAGGGCTATGTAGCTAGGGTTTGAGGTTAGTATATAGGAGCTGAGAGTGACTCCCAGCCAACAACCAACAAGAAAATAAGTGAAATAACTTCAAGGAACTAAATTGTGACAACCACCTGAACAAGCTAGGTAGAGGACCCTGAACTTCAAATGAGATTACATTCTTGGCTGACACTCTGAAATCAGTCTGGTGAGACACTCACCAGCTACTCAGGGTAAGAGTAACTCTCCAAGAGATGGCTTACAGCTTATATAGCATCTTCATCAGAGAACAATAAAGTTTAGAGGTGTTGACAAGACAAAGGCAAAGAACCTTGAGTCTCCAGGGGCAGCAAATTGTGGGAAGGCAAATATATGGGAAACTAATGATGGAAAGGCTAGTTATTGAAGTTTGTTGTATAGATTTTGTCAGTGCTGTCTCTAGGCTGGTAAGGGTCTAAAGTCTGATAATTGTATTTGTCCTTCCTTTCAGAAATGAGAGGAGAAATGTACTTGTAAATTTATACCCTGTTTTTAGGCAAATAGGGAGAGGAGAGAGAGCTTTTCTTGTATGTGCTTCTTCTCAACTGTGTCCAGCTCAAAGGAATCCTTATGCCAAAGTGGCAAAGTGGCACATTTTGGGGTAGCATATTGTTACTTCATTCTAAGATGGGAATCTTAGTGTTTGGAAAAGATACTGCTGTTAGTTTAAAAAAAGCAACATAATATATGTATGTTTACATGTGTATACGTTAGTTAAAGAGCATGAATTTTTTACTCAGATTGCCCAAATTTCTCCACCTACCGAGTATGTGACCTTGGTAAATTACATAATCATTTAGTGCCTTGGCTTACATATTGATGCAATAAAGAAAATAGGATCTACTTTACATGTTATCATGAGGATTAAATGAGTTAACATATGTAAAGTACTTAGAGCAAGAACTAGCACATGTACAAGTTCAGGAAATATTGTCATTAATTGAAAACATACGCTAAGATATTACACAAAAAAGATGTATTCAGTCATTGGTTAATTATATCTTGTTATATACAAAACATTGTTCTTAATGACAGAATATTAAGTTTTATGGGAGAGTGGTTTATTGAATATGTTGTGATTATCACTATTGTTTATTTCTTCATAATGTGACTGATAAAGAACAAGTATTTGTAATAAAAGAAGTATCAGTTTTCCATTTCCTTGGTGTTTCCTTGTGCTTTCATAATCAGTGATACTTCAATCCATGATATGTTTGCAAGTTGTCCTTTCGGGTTGTTAAAAGGTTATTATAGATAACTCTACTGAGCACTTCTAATCAAAGCACATACTAGATGCTTCAATTGCTATGTCATTTAATTCTATTGGTAGTTTTGATAGTTGTTTGGGGAAGGGTGTAAAGCAAGTTTACTATGCACTGATTACTACTTCAGCCCACTGCATCTTGGACTACAATTTCTGCTACTTACCTGAAACTAGTGAGACAGAAGACTGGCCCACATAACAAATTACATGAAGCTGGTTAATTACTTAGAGATAGGCAGAAAGGGACAGTAGAAACCTAGGAATCAGGGCAAGTGGGCACCCCAAGGCTCAAAAGAACTGCCCAGGATTAAATGGAATTCCATCTGTGTGAGTCCTACTTTCACAGCAGCTGAGGAACCCAGTAAAGGAGCCCACTCTGGGTTTTATACCTGAAAGACATCATGGCTTGCTGGACTTAATGCATTGAAGGGCATCATGTTTCTGAGAGCGACTGGACCAGAGTCCAGGATGTCCTGGCCAGTTCCTCCTTATATCAGTATGTAGCATTCCCTGCACATTTTATAGTTATTTTTGAGAACTACAAGCAAGAAGAAGTGAAAATAAGTTGCTCCAAGACCACCTGGAGAACTGTTCTGCATAGCTATGCTTATAGACAAACAGAGAGCCAAATCATGAGTGAACTCCCATTCACAATTGCTTCAAAGAGAATAAAATACCTAGGAATCCAACTTACAAGGGATGTGAAGGACCTCTTCAAGGAGAACTACAAACCACTGCTCAACGAAATAGAAGAGGACACAAACAAATGGAAGAACATTCCATGCTCATGGATAAGAAAAATCAATATCATGAAAATGGCCATATTGCCCAAGGTAATTTATAGATTCAATGCCATCCCCATCAAACTATGAATGACTTTCTTCACAGAATTGGAAAAAACTACTTTAAAGTTCATATGGAACCAAAAAAGAGCCTGCATTGCCAAGACAATCCTAAGCCAAAAGAACAAAGCTGGAGGCATCATGCTACCTGACTTCAAACTATACTACAAGGCTACAGTAACCAAAACAGCATGGTACTGGTACCAAAACAGAGATATAGACCAATGGAACAGAACAGAGCCCTCAGAAATAATACCACGCATCTACAACCATCTGATCTTTGACAAACTTGACAAAAACAAGAAATGGGGAAAGGATTCCCTATTTAATAAATGGTGCTGGGAAAACTGGCTAGCCACGTGTAGAAAGCTGAAACTGGATCCCTTCCTTACACCTTATACAAAAATTAATTCAAGATGGATTAAAGGATTAAAGACTTAAATGTTAGACCTAAAACCATAAAAACCCTAGAAGAAAACCTAGGCAATACCATTCAGGACATAGGCATGGGCAAGGACTTCATGTCTAAAACACCAAAAGCAATGGCTTAAACTGCCTCTGGAATATTCAAATAGATAGGTAACATGGACAGCTGGGAATATGGAAATATGAGTGTGGAGCTCAATTTGGGATTTAACAGCATATAGGTATAATCGAAGACATGGAGATAAACTGGAGAGAGTATGAATTGAGAAGAGAGAAGAATGCAGGGTAAGAACTCTGATTAGGCAGAGGAAGATGTACCAGGAAAGAGAAAAGACATTAAAAATGGAGAGTATTCTAAGAAGAAACAATATGGTTAGTAGTATCAATATTTCTAAGCAGCCAATAAAAGAAGATAATTTAAAAGTTTCTACTGGATTTAATAACATTAAGTCACGCATGGTTTTAGTAGGAATTTAGTAGAATTGAGGGTTGCTAATGCCAGATGACAGTAGGCTCACACATGAGTTGAACATGAGGAAATGAAGGGAATTAAAGTAGAAATTTGACTAAGAAGCCTATCTAGAAGTTCTAGAAATGACTACAACCTTTTCTCCAAAAGGACTTACTCGTTCATCAGAGGACTATAGTAAGCAGCTCTTATCAATGTCCTCTACCTACCTGGTCATGGATGGTCAGGGCCTGTTAGCATGATCACTAGATAGAAAGGGGGGATTAGTGGAGGCTTTAAATTATGTTTTATTTTTTATAAATTGCAAGAGTTGAAACATATGTCAGTGCTGATAAGGAGAAATAAGCAGAGAGGAAAATATGGTTCGCTGAGTCTTCAAGATTACACAGCCATTTACTGATAAAGCTGGGATTAGCAGTTCTAATACAGGGATTCTGGTTATTTTACCTTACTCTCCTAGGATTAAATTATGAACTTGGGTTTAACAGAGGAAAAATATAAATCGATAGCATCTGATAGTCTTTTATACATACTATGGAAGAGGGAGACACTACCATCATAGCTGCCAGATTAATATTGCAGGTGGTAAAGTTATTATGAAGTTACATGGGTATTTTTGTTTGTCAGTTTGTTTTAAAGGGTGAAACCACAAGCATATTGGGTTAGTGCTCTGGGAGGAGAGAAGAACAAAGCTGGTGACATGCATGGAGCACCTGCATTAGTCTGATGGAGATTTTGGCAGAAGATCTAACCTCAAACTATGTCTGTTGTTATTGTTATTTTTGATGTTGTCATCAACTTTTTATGTTGAGTTTTAGGATTTGAAATACCAGAGGCAAGCTAGGCCTACTTCTAATCCCCTCTTTTCTAGCTACTGATATTCTAAAGAGGGATAATTGCTCATCTTGATGGGCAGAGGTCCAGAATATTCTCTGAATCACATTTTCTCCGTGCGTAAAGGTTCCTGTGTTAAACATATTAACAATCTCTTCTCTATAGCCTTCTCTCCAAAAGGACTTACTGATTCGTCAGAGGACTATATTAAGCAGCTCTTATCAATGTCCTCTACCTACCTGGTCATGGATGGTCAGGGCCTGTCAGCAGTTATCAATAAATGAATAAATGAATTCCATTTTGCCACGGGCTCTTTGTGTAATCATTCTATAAGATCCCACGGACAGGAATGAAAAGAGGCATAGATTTAGAGGGAAGAATTTGAACTTTCTCCAGTCCCTGGCAGTAACATTTGTGGTCCCTCAATTGATTCTACTGATAGACATGATGAACTCTTTTAATATATTTATGCAAAATGTCACCTTTAACAGTTCACCATCAATTGGAGATTGCTTCCAAACATGGCTGCAATTTCCTACCCTTATCTATATCTATGCCCTTTTGCTATGTGATCTTACAGCTCCTCTAATCATGAGGTGGAGTCTATTTTTTCACCCTTAAATCAGACTTAACCAATAGAATTCAGTGCCAGTGATGGTGTGGCAGTTTCATGTCCGGGCCTCAGTAGGCCTTAAGTGCTTTTGCTTGATTTCTTATGCCCAGGCTAGTCTGCTGGAGGATGAGAGGCCAATCACCAGAGCCACGTAAGCTTAGTTGCCCCAGCTGAGGTCTCAGACATGGAGAGACCCCAGCCAAGATTACCGACATGGTTTGCATTTGTGTCCCTGCCCATATCTCGTCTAGAATTGTGGTCCCCTGTGTTGGAGGAGGGTTCTGGTGGGAGGTGAGTGGATCATGGGGGCAGATTTTCCCCTTGCTCTTCTCATGACAGTGAGTGAGTTATCATGAGACCTGGTTGTTAAAAAGTGTGTGGCCACCTTCCCCTCCTCTCTCTCTTCCTTATGCTCCAGCCACGTAGGATGTGCCTGTTTCCCCTTTGCCTTCCGCCATGATTGTAAGTTTCCTGAGGCCTCTCCAGCCATGCTTCCTCTAGAGTCTGCAAAACCATGAGCCAATTAAATCTCTTTTCTTTATAAATTACCCAGTGTCAGGTAGTTCTTTATACAATGCAGAAATGGACTAATACAATCAGCAAAGCTATCAGCCTAACTTAAAGCTGATGACAACACGTAAAGGTGCTCTGCCATGACCAGATGAACAGCTCAACCGAGCATAGCCAACATTGCCAACACTTGGGAGCTGAATCTTTTTTTTTTTTTTTTTTTTTTTTTTAGTGACTATGTATTGATATGATTTGTTAGCCAGTCACAGCTGGCCGATATACCATTCTGTTGTATTTCTGTATGTTAATGATGTCTGTCATCACCCAAGTGATGTTATCACTGGGGACAATGAGTAGTTACTAAGTGACTATACACTCACCAGGCTGAGCTATTCTCACTACAACACAATTTACCCACAGACATGTTTAAGAACTCAAATTTAGCTGACATCTCCAAGGTTCTGATTTAAATATGCAACTACACTGATTTGAAATCCTATTATTTATCACCAGTTGTTTGTATGCAATATGTTTCTAGGCACAATACAGATTGCCTGTGTTATAAACCACAGGGTGTGACCTACAGGAAATAGCACATTTTTTCTTATTTTACACTATAATTAGTATGTTTAAATCACAGAGTGAATCCAGAATATCAATCTGCTTAGTGTGTCTCCATTTAATTCACTAACAACATAAAATATATGTGCATTTGGCAGTTGAAATGAAAAATAATGAGGCACTTAGAGAAATTAGATTACTACATTATAATATAATAAGATTTTAATGATACAAGTAGCATATAGCCCTCATACATTTTGGTATGTGAGAAGCTATACAATTATCAACAGTGTGGATTTTTTCCTTTCGGTTACCAGAAAGTATTCATGTGATTTATGATCGGATGTAATAATGTTGTTCTATTGGAATAAAATCTATTATGACACACATCACTTTTATTCTATTCTATTGGATAATTGGAGACCTCCCCTCTTTTTTAAAATGACAGACTAGAGACCTCAGCTCATTTTACAGTTTTTAATTTCTTGCTTGTCTTTGGCTAAATCTTTTTCATAAATTTCAATTCAACAAAACATAAATGCAGCACCAAGGTAAAGCTTGATGAATTGGTTAGAATTAGCCCAGAAGTCAAAGAAACTGGTTTAGTTGTTGTTGTTTAAATATTTATTCTCAATTGATTTGAAGTTTAGTTGATGAGAGCCATGTCTGAGTCACTCATATCACTGCTAACATTGAGTATGTATGGGTTTGCTGCTAAGATGTCAGAGCAAATAGAAGTCGCTTATGAGTAGTGGGCAAAGTTAAAATCACATCTGCTGAGAGTTTCAAGGTCCCTTGGCATGCAGTCTTCAGCAGATACCTGGCAGAATTGTTAAATGCCACACAGGAGTGACTTTTGGCTATGGCATACAGCACTGTCATCTCTTTTCCAGAATGACAGTGACACATACTCATTTCAGTAAATTGACTTTGCCAAGTGATACATTCATTGGAAAAGTTCAAGCCCAGAAAATAGAAAAAAAAAAGACAAGGTAACATATGGACATGGAGAGATTTGCATGGCATTTCATAATGTATCAAGATAAGATTAGCAGCACTGTATTTTTCTCCATTAAAAACAAATTCCAGGTAGGCGTGGTGGTAAAGCCTGCAATCCCAGCACTTTGGGAGGCTGAGGTGGAAGGATGGCTTGAGCTCACAGGTTCAAATTCGTCCTGGGCAACATAGTGAGATCCTGTCTCTACAAAGAGTTTAAAAAATTAGCTAGGCATGATGCACATGCCTGTAGCTCCAGCTACTTGGGAGGCTGAGATGGGAGAATTGCTGGAGCTTGGGAGTTAGAGGCTGCAGTGATTTGTGATCCCATCACTGCACTCCAGGCTGGGTGACACAGTGAGACCCTGTGTCAAAAAAAAAATTCAATATGAGTGCTATCTTGGCACAGCTGGATAGAATTATCTACCTAAACACTCAGCCAAAACTAATAGTTAGCTTTGCTAAGGTCAGATGATTTCATTGTTCTTTTCGGGAGTTTTTTTGTTTAGTTGCATGTACCACTTTAGATTGACAACTTAGTACCATTTTTCCTGAGCTCTTTTAAAACAGTTTTTTAAGTTGAAAACCACAAACTAATAGAAAATCAACTCCCCAACAAAACTGACAAACTGACAATAACATCATCTTATGGAATCAATGGAATCATCTTTCTTCCTGCTGTGATCTGGATATCTGCATCCTTCCAAAATAATATGCTAAAATGCTAACCTCCAAGATGATGGTTAGGAGGTGGGGCCTCTGGGAGGTGATTTCTCATGCCTAGGTTAATGCCCTTATAAAGTAGACACAGGAAGCCCATTAATCAAGAGGACAACACAATAAAAAGGTAATATCTATGAGAAAGTGAGCCCTTGCCAGACACCTAATCCACTGGTAGCTTGATCTTGAACTTCCCAGCCTCTGGAACTGTGAGAAATTAATTCCTATTTTTTATAAGATACCCAGATTAAGATAGTTTGTTATAAGAGTCCGAACCAACTAAGACACCTTCCTTACTTAAACAACATGTCTTACAAGGTCTAATACAAATAGGAGACATAGGAAGCTCTGTCTTGAATGGAAATGATCTGACTTATACAATTTAGTGTTAGAGGGAAAAGAATGAGTTTCCTAGCTTCTTATCTGAGGTGGGGGAGGTAGAACACAAGGATGGAGGTAAAGGTCCAGGATGGGTCAAGCTTTGGAAGGAGTTTAGTTCTAACAACTTTTAGGTACAGGTGGGCATCTGAGACTAACTGTGCTATCCAGTGGCAGAACACAAAGAGGAAACTAAAATAAGATCCTGTACTTTAGTCAGACCAGAAGTCTCAAGCTCCCAAACTACAGTTACCAAATGATGCAAGGCAATGGGTTAACCAGGTAGGCAGGTGGGACACATGAGAAGAAACTGTGTCGGAAGCTTCTGAAGGAAGTCTTCAGTTATTGAGAAAACTATAGGTCATTATATACTGAGCAGAGTGATTCAGAAACATTTAACAAGTTGGACCGCAGCAGCCACTTCCTTCTTCAACCAGGAGGAAGCTGCTAATATATTTCCCACTAAGTGTATTAGTGAGCCAAGCTCAAGTTCAAATATACAAAGCCCCAGGGTTGAATGGCAGTAAATTATTCCAAGAATATATAATAGAAATACAACTCATAGGCAATACCTTTTATTCTTCATGCTACTCTCTTGCACAGCATCGCAATTTGATCTTACAATCACTCTGCATCATGTGCAGTGCAATGGAACCCAATTTACTGATATAAAAAGAGAATCAGTGTTGTTGACTTGTCCATAGTGCCCCAAGTAGGAAGGGGCAGAATTGAACTAGAATTTAAGGCTTGTAACAGCTGACTGAGCCTTTTCCCCTCTATTCCAGGCCTCAGCACACTGTATCTGTAAAGGGCCATTGTTATGGGATGAATTATGCCTCAACCCCTGCTAATTCATATGTTGAATTCCTAACCCCTACTATTTCAGGATGTGACCTTATTTAGAGATAGAGTCTTTACAGAAGTAAGTTAAAAATGAGGTCATTGGGAAGGGTCCTCATTCTATATGACTGGTGTCCTCCTAAGAAAAAGGAAATGTGGACTCAGGCAGAGAAGGGAGACAATGTGAAGATACAGAGAGAAGATGGCCATCTACAAGCCAATGAGAGAGGCCTGGAACATATCCTTCTCTTCCAGCCCTCAGAAGGAATCAACCCTGGCAACACCTTGATCTCAGACTTCTAGGCTCCAGAACTGTTAGACAATAAATTTCTGTTGTTTAAGCCACCCAGTCTGTGGTGCTTTGTTGCAGTAGACCTAGCAAACGAATAAGGCCATAAAGTAAACATCTTTGGCTTTATGGACCATAAGGTCTTTGTCACAATTACTCAACTTTGCTGTTACAGCACAAAAGCGGCCATAAACAATATGTAAATGACAGGGTAGAGATATGTTCCAATAAAACTTTATTTACAAAAACAACCAGTGTAGGCTGCAGTTTGTCACTGCTGTTCTGCACTTTGTTGCCCTGAAAATGGATGCTTAGAAGGTTTTGAATGGCCAAGTGTAGGCCCAGAGGCACATGGTAATGAATGAATTTGACTGGAAATCCGCAAAACTGAAAACAACAATGGCAACAATGATCTTCAGATTGTTCTCAGTCCCCCTTGGGAATTACTTTCTACCTGGTTTGTAGCGACTGCCAAACTTTATATGCAGGCACATTATTGTGGGTTAAAGATGGCTACTTTATTTTATTTTTTTTGGCTACTCTTCCCATCCAACAGGTGGAATCTGTTTACTTCCCCTTAAATTGGGGGTGGACTTGTGATTTGTTTTGAGCACTATGAATGCCACAGAAGTAAAACTATGCCAGTACCAGGCCTACGCCTTAAGAGACCTGGAACTTCTTCATTCACTCTCTTGGAGCTCTTATAAAGAGATCCAGCTATGCTTCTGGAAAGACTGCATAGAAACAGGGAGAGAGCTGTCCAACAGGTCCCTACATATTCCAGCCATCCCAGCTGAGGCATCAGACTGTTCTTGCAGGCTCAGCTGAGCTTCCACTGAATATAGCCTCTTCTTTTTTCCTGCTTCCACTCTACTAGGAAAATGTAACCTCTTGAGTGCCCCAGCTGATGCCACATGGGAACAATCCATTCCTACCCAGCCTGTCTAAGTTGCAGAACCACGTGCAAAATCGTGATTGTTGTTTCAAGGCACTAAATTTGGATAGTTTGTTATACAGTGATAGGTATCTGACATAGACAGCACGCTGCCCTCCAGTTGCCCAGGATATCTACTCTTAGCCCATCATAAGCTTCCCTGATCAAGTAGCATTTAGTGTTCCTAATGCCTTGTGTCCAAGCGTTCTTGGACTTACCATCAAGACTCACATACCTTGAGGAAATTTCAGACATTATAGTAACTGGCTGGGGTGGGAACAAAGAGGACTGTGGAGTAAAGACCTGTAATATTAGACCTTACATACTTGACCTAAATGCCCTAGTGAGGTTACAAGACATTTTTGGCAGAAATGTGGTAAGGAGAAATATTCTTAACCTAAAGCACAGTATCAAATTATCCTTACCATCATCTTACTTTTAGGCGCTACAAAGACATAGCATGAGCATGAAGTTATCCAGTTCATTCTCACTCCAGTTGAGTCGTTGGCTCTTTGGCCTTCTGCAGAGGGCACCCTCATATGTCATTTTGTGTAGCCTTTCCTATTTTATCAGTCTAAACTGTGTTCTAAAGTAAATTTTGTAGCTGAACATCACCCATGCTTCTTAAGATGCAGAGTTAGATTATATGCCTCTTATTTAAGGAAGAAAATGGCTGGCCTTTTCTCAAATAGGAGAAACTATGGACTTGAATAATTGACTTGATTCAATGACTAAATCATTTTCAAGAATGACTTGAATTATTTTTCAGAGCTAATGTTTTTGTATGGCTATACTAGACACTATAGTCAGAGTGACCACTTGGGTAGGACCATTCATTCCTTACCATTGACAGATGACATTTACTAATGAACTGCTATCCCTTGTCATCTTCTCCTCAGAAACCACTGATAGAAACTCCCCTAGAAACACATGAAGTCTCATTTGTTCTTGCCATAAAACTATATATATGTATTACATATTCATATGTACTTCAAAATTACTTTTTTACTAAATTATATGTATTTCAGTTACTTCTAATTTATAAAAGGTATGTGTGTAAAAGAAATATATATACATGTATATAATATACATATTGCAAATAAGAAGTAATTTTGGAAAAAAGAAAGATAGAAATAAAACTGAGAAGTTAGGATGAGCTTCTGGGACCCTGATGTTGGCAGACTCTGAGGAGCTTACTGTCTAGATGATTCATCCCTTGCACAAAGTAAATTTCTTCCAAATTCCTGACTCTTTTTCACCCGTGCTTATAGGACTACCTAAAATTTTACCAATTAGAGATTCATTAGGGTTAGTTATTATCTGCTAGCTAAAATGTATAGAATTATCAAAGTGTTAATGGGCTATGAGTTCTTCACACATTTGTAAATTGGCACAACAAAATAATACTTAGAATTTGGCTTGCAATTTAACTGACATCATGCATTCCTATGGTTTATATTTTAAATTTTATTCTTCATTATCATCATGTAATTTAAGCAAAGGACTATTACAATTTCTTACCAGGTGAATATCAGACACAGGGTTTAATTGTCTTTTTTCTAACTTCAACCCAAGAGTCATCCCACAAATAGATTCTGAAATGTGGTTTCAGGAAAATGAAGTAAATGGTTTCTGGTAGTGAGTCTGGAGAAGAGGATAGGGAATACAGAAGGGGAAGTGAAGAACAGCAAGGCCCTGGGCTTGTGGTTGTCAGTGAAGAGGGGTGCCATGCACCAAGAGAACAGTATAAAAAGTGAAGTGAGAAAACAATTTCAAAACTCTTTTAAATAATCCCTACCATTAGCAATGAGGGGGAAAAGCTCTGTTTTGTCATCCTTCTCCTGTCCTCTCTGAATGACTGGGTCTGCTCTCAGGACATAGGTCGTCGGCCACATTTCAACTATATTAATAGTTGGGTGTATTTTGTGTGGTATCTTAGCAACATGATAGCTATGTGTGTGTGCAGTTGTAGTTTTTTAAAGCAGTCTCTTGAAACAACTGCTCTTTAGATTTTCAGAATAAAGTCAATTTTTAAATTCAGAATTCCCTACGTATGTTTCAGCGTTGGTTTCTTGATGTTATGTCTCTAAAGAGAGTGGACCACATCTTAAAAATGGACTTGCTTTAGAAAGAGCATCTTGTGTCCATCAGTTCAATAAACTGGAGACAGGCTGAGGCAATTACATCATAAACTCTTATTTTAAAAATGAATTAAAAAGCAACTTTTTTGACAGGCGACTTTGCAATTCACAGATTTCCTGATACTGCTCTCTAAATCTAAAGCATCCTCATTGTACATGCTCATTAGCATCTATAAATATAAATACTAGAGCATATTTTCAGTAAACTGAGGGAAGATAGTTATAAGCATACCTTGGAGATACTGTGGATTCAGTTTCTGATCACCATAATAAAACAAGTCATATAAATTTTTGGTTTCCTAGTGCATGTAAAACTTATGTTTATACTGTAGTCTTAAATATGCAATAGCATTATGTCTATAAAAACAATGTACCTACTTGAGTTACAAAATACTTTAAAATGTTAGTGATCATCTGAGCCTTCAGTGAGTCTTAATTTGTTTGCTAGTGGAAGGTCTTATCTCTATGCTGATAGATGCTGACTGATCAGGGTGATAGTTGCTGAAAGTTGGGATGGCTGTGGCAATTTCTCAGAATAAGACAATGAAGTTTGCCACATCGATTAATCTTCGTTTTACGAACAATTTCTTGGTAACATGTGATGCTGTTTGATAGCATTTTACCCACAGTAGAACTTCTTTCAAAATTGGAGTCAATCCTCTCAAATCCTGCCACTGATTTTTCATCTAGGTTTATGGAATATTTTAGATGAGTTCTCATTTCAACAATGTTCACAGCATCTTCACCAGGAGTACATTCCATCTCAAGAAACCACTATTTTTGCTTATTCATTAGAAGAAACTCCTTATCCCTTCACGTTTTATCATGGTATTGTAACAATTCAGTCACATCTTCAGGCTCTACTTCTGATTCTAGTTCTCTTGCTATTTCAACATCTCCAGTTACTTCCTCCACTGAAGTCTTGAGCCCCTTGGACTCATCCATGAGAATTGGAGTTAACTTCTTCCAAACTCCTATTAAAGTTGATATTTTGACCTCCTCTGATGAACCATGAATGTTCTTAATGGCAGCTAGAATGGTGAATCCTTTCCAAAGGTTTTTCAATTTATTTTGCCCAGATCTGTCAAAGGAATAATTTTCCATGGCAGCAATTACCTTACAAAATATATTTCTTAAATAATACATTTGAAAGTTGAAATGACTCCTTGATCCATGGGAAGCAGAGTGGATGTTCTGTTAGCAGACATAAAGACAACATTAATCTCCTTGTGCATCTCCAGTGAGCTCGTGGGTGGCTAGAAGTCTTTTTCTGAGTAGTAGGTCTCAACAATAGGCTTAGAATATTCATTTAACCTTGCTGTAAAAGGATGTGCTGTCATCTAGGCTTTGCTTTTCCATTTCTAGAGCACAGGCAGGGTAGATTTAGTGTATTTTTTTTATTATTATACTTTAAGTTCTAGGGTACATGTGCACAACGTGCAGGTTTGTTACATATGTATACATGTGCCATGTTGGTGTGCTGCATCCATTAACTCATCATTTACATTAGGTATATCTCCTAATGCTATCCCTCCCCACTTCCCCCTCCCCACAATATACCATGGTATGTGATTTTCCCCTTCCTGTGTCCAAGTGATTTCATTGTTCAATTCCCACCTATGAGTGAGAACATATGGTGTTTAGTTTTCTGTTCTTGTGATAGTTTGCTGAGAATGATGGTTTCCAGCTGCATCCATGTCCCTACAAAGGACACAAACTCATCCTTTTTTATGGCTGCATAGTATTCCGTGGTCTATATGTGCTACATTTTCTTAATCCATTCTGTCACTGATGGACATTTGGGTTGATTCCAAGTCTTTGCTATTGTGAATAGTGCCGCAATAAACATACGTGTGCATTTATAATCCTTTGGGTATATACCCAGGAATGGGATGGCTGGGTCAAATGGTATTTCTAGTTAGATCCTTGAGGAATCGCCACACTGTTTTCCACAAGGGTTGAACTAGTTTACAGTCCCACCAACAGTGGAAAAGTGTTCCTATTTCTCCACATCCTCTCCAGCACCTGTTGTTTCCTGACTTTTTAATGATTGCCATTCTAACTGGTGTGAGATGATATCTCGTTGTGGTTTTGATTTGCATTTCTCTGATGGCGAGTGATGATGAGCATTTTTTCATGTGTCTGTTAGCTGTATGCATGTCTTCTTTTGAGAAGTGTCTGTTCATATCCTTTGCCCACGTTTTCATGGGGTTGTTTGTTTTTTTTCTTGTAAATTTGTTTGAGTTCTTTGTAGGTTCTGGATATTAGCCCTTTGTCAGATGAGTAGATTGCAGAAATTTTCTCCCATTCTGTAGGTTGCCTGTGCACTCTGATGGTAGTTTCTTTTGCTGTGCAGAAGCTCTTTAGTTTAATTAGATCCCATTTGTCAATTTTGACTTTTGTTGCGGTTGCTTTTGGTGTTTTAGACATGAATTCCTTACCCATGCCTATGTCCTGAATGGTATTACCTAGGTTTTCTTCTAGGGTTTTTATGGTATTAGGTCTAACATTTAAGTCTCTAATCCATCTTGAATTAATTTTTGTATAATTTTTAAAGGCCCTGGTACTTCAGAAATGATAAATTACCATTGGCTTTAACTTTAAGTCACTAGCTGCATTTAGCTTCTAATAAAAAAGTCAGTCTGTCCTTTAAAGCTTTAAAGACAGGCATTGACTTCTCTAACTATGAAAGTCCCAGATGGCATTTTTTTCCCCAATAGACAGCTATTTCATCTACATGGAAAATCTGTTTTTTAGTGTATCTACATTCATCAACTATCTTAATTAGATCTTCTGGATTATTTGCTATAGCTTCTACATCAGCACTTGCTCCTTCACTTTGCACTTTTTCTTAAAGATAGTGAGATTTTATTTTCTCAATGCTGAGCTAAAAATTCCACACATTTGGCACATGTGTTACAAGGAGGGGGAAAATCAGAGAAACATCACTGTATAGCTCTCAGGTTTTGATACTGCAAGTACAACCATAACTTTGTTTGCTATTGGCAACTGGCAATCACCTCTGTGTTTACATTGAAGGCAGTGGGCATTGGTGGTATTCACCATCAAATACTGGTGGGCATGAAGCAGCTTTCTTTCCATTCTTCTGAATGTGATCTTCATTCATTGTCTCCAAAGCTTCTATCTTAGCTAAAAAAAAATCCCCTTCATTATCTGCTGAGATGTTTAAAACAGCATTGAAGAGGTCTCATTCATTAATGGCTTTCCTTACTACTCCTTTCTGGAAAAACTGTGAGACATTTTATAGTCATGGAACAATGATTCCAGTCCATTAAGACAAGTTGGTTCTCCTGACTGACTGATGTCAAACAACCAGACCTTTCCAGCATGCCAAAGTGTGTTATACTTGTTGAGGTTGATATGAAAAAGTGTACATTCATTACATAACTGCTGCATCAAATGAAGAGTTTGTTAGTAGGTTTCTTTCATTCCTTCACTATTGAGCTTTACTTCTTTTAATTTAGGGGCTGGAACATAATCATGGCCAATAAAAGACATAGTTAAAATGTATTTCTTGTACTCAAGTTGTATAACTGTTGGACAAAGGATTCTAGTTCTCTGCATTCTTGTGAGATTGTGGATTTCGCTTTCTGCCCACATGTGGATAATCTTATGTGGACTTAGTTCACTGAAGTGATCTTTATACCTAAGATCATCTTTAACTTATTGATCATGATTCTTCCACTCTTTAAGGGTTGTTGTAAATACCATGATGGCTCATTGTGTAGGTATGACTTTACTATATTCATCCTCCATGCTTTTTCTGTATACATGAAAGACAATGGATTTCTCTCCTGTACTAAAAGTCAGTGATTGTCTCAGACATTCTGGAGTTGACCTTTTCATACATAAAAAAACATGTCTCAGGATCAACTGCATTTTCTTCGGTAGAGTGCTCCTTTTTCTTGTGGAGGAAGGCACTTTGATGTTCTTCTGAGTAGGTATGTTGTTTTGAAGCCTCAAAAACTTTGTTTGGTAGTTTTAAATCCATTCTGTCTTCTACCTGAAATGTAGGTGCAAAATTTTCCATTCTTGCTGGATTCTTTCTCCCACATACTACTTCATGATGTTTGGTGGTAATGCCCTTTCCTTTTCCAATAAAACCCTTTTTGGGAGTGGGAACTGGTTTTGCTAGTCAGTAGAGATCATCATGAGTATCCTGGCAGTCAGCCTCATCTTCAGAGCTATCACTGTCTTCATCAGGATGGACTTTTCAATAGTTTTCAAAGGACATGGACATTTTTTTTAATCTCCATTGAATCTTTTTTTCTTTATGCCTAAGTTGTGCATCATATTCTTTGCCAAATTCCATCTGTAGTATCTGAGCCAACATTAGGTCACTGGAAGTGTCAATGTTTCCTCCAGTAATAAATGGCCTTTTAGCAATAGCTACTTGAGGAAAAGTGACAGTTTCTACCCCTAACTGCAGTTCTTTGACCAACTGTTCACTCATCGTATCAGCCAAAGAACAAGATGTTGTCATTTGAAGGGTAGCCCATGGACACTTACTGGGTCCCCCAGCCCACTGCTGACATGGGCTTAGGCAGTATCACTCCTGCCAGATTTTTGGGGGGAAGAAGTTCAGCAACAAGAACAGAGCAGAGAGGTGGTAGGATGGAAAGCAGGCTCTAGCAAGGAGATAGGTGGAGCCAAGGCAACCAGAGCTGAAGTGACAGATCCCTCTCGCATTTTTATGTGATAAAGATAGCTTCTGTCCCTAAGCTTCAGGAATGAACCTCTGCCAGCTTCAAGCTTTTCTCCTTTGCATCTTCCTCACCTCTCTCAGCCTTCACAGAATAGAAGAGAGTTAGGGCCTTGCTCTGGATGAGGCTTTGGCTTAAGGGGATGTTGGAGCTAGTTTGATCTTCTATCCAGACAACTAAACTTTCTCATATCAGCAATAAAGCTGTCTTGCTTTCTTAACATTTGTATGTTCGCTGGAGTAGCACATTTAATTCCCTCCAAGAACTTTTCCTTTACATTCACAACTTGGCAAACTGTTTAGTGAAAAATATCTAGCTTTTGGCCTATCTTGGCTTTCAATATGCCTTCCTCATTAAGCTTAATTATTTCTAACTTTTGATTTAAAGTGAGAGATCAGTGACTCTTCCTTTTACCTGAATACTTATAGGCCATTGTAGAAATTGTAATTTGTCTCATTTCAGTATTGTGTCTTAGGGAATAGGAAGGTGCAAAGAGAAGAAGAGAGATGGTAACAGCCAGTTCGTGGAGGTGTCAAAACACACACGATATTTACCTACTTTTTTGCCATCTTACGTGGGTGGGGTTCATGATACCCAAAAACAATTATAATAGTAACATCAAAGATCACTGACCACAGGTCACCATAATAGATACAATATCAATTTTAAAAGTTTAAAATATTGCAAGAATTACCAAAATTTGACACAAGTGTGCACATGACATTGGAAACATTGGGGCTGATAGACTTGCTCAGTTCAGGGTTGCCACAGTGTCTGTGAAGCACAATAAAATGAAGTAAAAAAAAATAGAGGTATACCTGTAATTAATGTTCGCTGTGTAATCTAAATGGAAAGTAAATGTAGGAGTTCACAAGCTAAATACATCTTAGAGACCCTTTAATCCAAGGAGGTAAGAGGAGAGAGACCATCCACTTGGTAACCAGAAAGGTATATATGTACCTTTATCGTGTTCTTTTTCCCCTAGACTCAACTGGGAATAATGTTTAACCACATGTCTTTTCTTACATGTGTAGTTTGAATAACGGCCATACAACTGTATGCTACTTGCAGCTCTTGATCTTCATTATCAACATTTAAGTGTTCTTTGGGGGCTGTTTTAAGACATGCTTTAAATTATGGATACTGATGTCACCTCTTTTTCACCCTCTGATTGAAGCCACAGCCTTCCTTAGATAATAAGGTTTTCCAAATTCTAACCTCTAGTTAGATGCAAATCAGAGCTTTTTGGGGGCATGTACCGTGTCTTGTTTTATAGTTAAACCAGTTAAATAGATAATTAGTGTCTTAGTTCGGGACACTGTAACAAAGTACGATAAACTGGGTCACTTATAAATATCAGAAATGCATTTCTCACAGACTTGGTGGCTGGAAGTCCAAGATCAGGGTGCCAGCATTCTCAGTTCTGGTGAGGGCCCACTTCTGGGATGTAGACTGCCAGTTTTTCATTGTAGCTTCACACAGTAGAAATTGATTGAGCTAATTCTATTTCCCTTTTCATAAGAACACTAATTCTATCATAGAGGTTCCACCCTCATGACCTAGTTACCTCCCAAATGGCTCACCTCCTAATACCATTATGTTGGGGGTTAGGGCTTCAACATACGAATTTGGCAGCAGGGTGCATAAACACACAATCCATGATAGTGGAGTAATGGTGAATTCTCCCTGTTTGCATTTAAATGGTTTGTAAAATCCCTCTAGGTGAAATAGCATATTGTATGGAATCATAGGAGGAGATTTTAGCATGTGAGCCACAGTAAGACGGAAAGCACATAGGATTTGTCTTAAGACAGACATGAATTCATTTCCTACCTCTGCAAAACAGGGTTGAAGATTCCTGAACCTTCTGAATTCCAACAGAGAAAATCTGGTCCTAAACCAATTGTCTAGTTACATCTTTATCTATAGAATATATATCAACTTGTCTGCTTCAAGAAATTAAATTGGGACAATTGACATTGATCATCAGCTGCTTTCTGTAAATCAGTAAAACAAAATTATTACCTTTTTCTTAAATTCAAAAATTATTTGTATTCTATAGATCTTACTTGTTTTCCTCCAAATTTAGTATTGATTTGTATGATATTGAGCAAATTAAAATGCTGGTCCAGCATATCAAATCTACCTTAGCAAAATTTGACAGATCATCTTTTAATATTGCACTACTCCTGCTTAACAATCCTCAGTATCTCTATTGTCTCATATCTGCATGTGGCCTCTGGGTGAAGGTAGATTAAGGCATAGGGAGAATCCTATTTTCTGGACTTTCATTTCTTTATTTCTGACTCCATCCTACATCAAACCATCAATATGTAAAGTTCTTTGTGACAGTTTTTGAATTATTCCATGTCTGCATTTTGACAGCAGGAATAATGGTTTTAATGACAGATACTCATCTTCCCAGGAAGTAAGAAAAGATGGGAATACAATGTTTCTCTTTACTTTATAAGAGTGTATTGTTATTTGTCATTTATTAACATTGTTTTGACTATTCTCATCATCAATCATTTTTCATGACCAGACTTTATTCTTTGGCAACACATCTCCCATTTTCTGTTGAGGAATCCCCTCTGGGAGATATTAGTTCAGCTACTGAGGGATATTCTGTTTCCTTTTACAGGCAATGACTGCACAGCCTGCAAGAGGCCTGTTTTGGACATTAGTTGTTAATGTAAGTAATAATGATAATGAATTGCCCACTTGAATGTGTTATACATATTTCTAAAAGGGTTGCCTTTTAAAAATAGATAATGAATAGAATAGACTTTGGACAAGTGTGATCTCTGAATGAAAGCATCTTCTTGTTTATTAACAGCCACAGGTGTTCTGAGTCCATGTCTTCCAGGCCAGTGACCCTGATTGTAAAGGTCACTTTACATACTGTCATTTCATGACTTCTGGCTTTCTCATGATGGATTAAAACAACAAAGGAATCACAAAGAAAAAAAGGGAGGGGGAGCTGATGGGAGGCAAACTCAATGAGACACTGCATTACTCTTTCTGTAGTCTCTGGTTCCTGGTGAGAGGTGAGAGCAGCATTCTGGTGGCCTCCCGAAGAGATGGGAGCTGGTTGGTCGAATCCTTCTCTCCGCTTGAACAGCTCACAAAGAGCTTGTGTGTGCCATGCTGCTGGTAATCCAGCTCATCTGTTTCATCTGCCTCCTGTGAGATAGGGGAATAAAAAATAGGTAAAATACTCTAGAGAAGCTTGAAATGACTGATGATATTGTCATTTGGTATTGCTTGGGCTTGCATGTTAAGTCATGCTTCTCTCTGCTATGTCTCCCACTCCTTCTGGAAAAGAATTTAAAGTCAAACAGGATAGGTTGATAGGTAGAAAGCAGAAATGCGTACATTACAGGTTAAATCTGATTTTTTTTCTCTGGGAGAAATAAACTAAGAACATGAAATTCGGGGCTCACAACCCAGGTTTTCCTTAGCAGGACTGATTTTGAGAAAGTTGTAGAGTTAGAGAAATCAATACCCTTTGTTTTGGGTCTGTACTCTGTTTTCAACATTACAATACAATTTAATGTATAATGTCTATGTGTCATTTAGTTGTTCTTATGTTCCATGAATTAATTTATTATTCAAAAACAATGTCTATTAATTTTACCCAGTTTACAAGTGACATAGAATTTGAGGAAAAAGAGTAAAGCACAAACTTATTTGAAACTATAAAGTTGGGATGAAGTCAAACTCTGAATGGATCTGAACATTGGGCATTTTCTGAGGATTGATGACCGGCTAGGAGGAGTTGATGGTGCTTGGCTGAAACTCGGGCCATTAACTCCAGCCAGTCATTAATTGCCTAGAAATGTCCTGGGCTGAGGTCATTATTGCTATTATAAACTAAATTAATGCCCTGTGCTTTAGCCAATAAGATTATTTGAATTATCTTTATTCTCCATTCAATTTATAATTATAAAAATGTACCAGAAGCAATCAGACCAGATGATAGATTAATCACATGCAAAATTACATTCTAAATGAATTGTTTTGGATTCATACAGCTACCCAAAGCATTTGAAGAAGTTGATTCCTCTGTGTTGGCATTTATTGAAGTTGATTTTCTATGCTGCACCCCAGTTCCTCCACACTACTTCCTATGATTGGTTCAAATTCAAGTAAATACAATGAATGAGATTTTCAATTCACAATGTATAGATTCAACTTGCTGGAAGATATAATAGTTTGATTATGGGGTGTGAAAAATTGGGATGGTGGACATGGGGATAGCAGAGTGGGTAGATGTGGGAAGAATATAAATCCGTGAATAAAAAGCTATATAAGACCTAAAACATATATACACAGACACAATTTATTGACTTTGTGTCATATTTTGCAGTTTACAATTATTTTTATATTCATTATTTAACTTTACTCTTTCAGTAACATTTTCAGTGAAGTATGGCAGATATTATGATTCCATTTTTTATAGGAGAAAATTGAGGTCTGAACGTTTAAGCAATTTGCCTTGTGTGGCATTGTTACAGATGACCACAGCTGTCCTCAATCCAAGTTTGTTTCTCCAGTGTTAGTCTATAGCAAGGATCATTATTTTGTCCTGGGATGTTCTTTTAAGTTTTTATGCTGACAATGACTCAGTACTACTAATAAGTATTAGAATGTCTTTAAAAGCCTTTTTCAAGGTATGTCCAAACTTCTTGAGTTCTTTAGAGGAAGAGTGCTATAGAACTAACAAGTAATATAGCATTTTGATACTTCAGGATGAGAAGATCCATTTGCTGCTTTATCTTCTCAGGATCTGCTTGAGTATTTGTTTTGTTCTTAAGCCATTCATATTTGTGTTAACCTATAACCTAATTAGGTAAATTATTGTATTTATATGATGCTTTTATATGTCTGTATTCTAGTCTATATGTGGAAAGCCTCTTAAATAAAGAAACCTGCTATGATATAATCAGAATTTTACTGGCATACTACAGCAAGGAAGAACAATTAAAAAGAATTTCTGAAAAAATATTTGCAAATTAATTAACCAAGAAAGAATGAGTTTTTATTGTTTATGGATTGCCCTAGGAAGTCCTTAGGATATGATATCAGCAGCAGAATGAACATTTGGATGAACTGGTTTTTTTTTTTTTTTTTTTTTTTTTTTTTTTTTTAAGGCAAGGGTCAATTCAAACTAGATGATACCCTGAGCTAAGAAGTATTATGCAAGTTATATGGCATTCTACAGTTACAACTGTAAAGCGATTGTTCTCATTCTTACATACCTAGTGGGGGTGATTGTTCCTATTCTTCCTCCTGAACTTCTTCTTACATCCAAGCTCTGGCCAGACCTGAGGGGCAGGCAGAGAAGACTCTCATTCCAGATCTACACTACTGTTAGAATCCCTAGATAATACGTTGTCTCAGAAACAACAAACAATAGTTTAGAGTCAGACCTGGGTCTCTTCTTTGTTTCTCCTTTCATCAAATGAGGAGTTGGATTATGTGATAAGATAGTGACTATGCAGAAACATGTATGACTCCAGGAAGTCCACACTTGGCAACTGCAACATTCACAAAAACTGAGAGCAGAATGATTAGAATCTAGACCAAGGAAACACATCACAGTCTATTGGGGTCTACCTTGAAGAGCCAGGTGAACATCTCAGAGGTGAATTGTTCTATTTGACCAGTTGTGTTTCTCCAACTGCATCTGAAGTGTTAGCAGTGACACAGATACCACATTGATAAACTGAGAGAAAATCTAAAACTGTGATTTTTAGTAATTATCAAAATCTAAAACAGTGATAATTACTTCTTGAACTGAAGAGTTTAGATTGGTCCAATGAGCTTTCAGAGCTACGAAAGTATCATTTATAACATCAGGTAAGATTTAGTTTCCTACTACCTTTCCAATTGTATAAATTTCTCACTATCTTTTCCAATTGTATATACCCCATTATAGGAATTATTACATTAATAATGCATATACAAAAGTAAATTAGTGATTCTTCTGTATAATTCTTCAGAGTAGCCTGTGTGGCTTCATTTTGTAAGTTCCTGGGCACATGCTGTAAGGAGACGTGTTTCCTATGGGATGTCAAGCAAAACCAGTAATAATTACCTGATAGATGCAACCGGTTTATTTGTGAGAAACAAGCAAAGAATGGGTTCCATAAATAAAATAGTACTTAAGAGGGCACAGACTATGTGGTAGTCTAGGAATCATTTAACATGGCAGGTGTGCCAGTTATCTGTTTTGGAAAGGGCAGAGTCTCTGGAGTTGAACAACTCCTATAAAGCAGTTGAAGAGTCTCTGAAGGGTAAAAGTGAACTGTACAGAAAAAAAAAAATAGCTCCAATATTTATTCCTTGCGCTGTTACATGCCTGGCCTCTATGGACAGCACTGTAATGATTTTTACAGAAGCACTTTGTTCTTCTAGTCAGAGTCTATTTTTTTTTTTTTTATGATTAGAAGTTAGGGTTAACAATGTGGGGATATTTTAGGTACCAGAAGGGGCCACTGCAAAGAAGATGACTCTCTGACTAGTTTAGGGTCATGACTAGTAGATAGAATTGTATCCAGAGGATCAGGCAATCCTGGAAAGTGAGCAAGGTATAATCATTCTAGTCATGACCCTACGATTTTGAACTCCCATTCAAGGGAGGTTAAGAGTATTGCATGGGATAGTGCAAGACATAATAAATCCTATTTCTATTGGTGGTTATACTATGGGCCTCAGTCCCTCCTTTGGTTGTGGTTAGAAAGGGTATTTTACTAGTTTGGGTAAAGGGTTGGTTAGTATAGTCTGAATGTTGATGGGCTCAGTACCCTCAAATCCTACCAATATTGGTAAAATTTTTGGACCACGTGAAACCTGGTATCTTGCAAAGATCTTCAAGTTATGTCTGCTATATGCTTCTCTATAAGACAGTGTCCAAACTAGCTATGACCCAATTATGGAATGGGAAATCCTCTGGAATGTCAAGGAATAAGCCTTTTAAAGAGCATTTAAACTTTTAGTTTCATTTACATAAGAAATCTCTTTACCTAGCAAAAATATTCTGCAAAACTGGAGACACAGTGAAGACTTTTTACTAATAGCTGACCTATTCTAAGGGAAGTACTAAAGAGTGTTTTTCAAGTAAAGGAAAATGATTCCAAAGGGAAACTCAAAGATTTAAAGAGAAATGTAAGGCAACAGAAAGAGTAAACATGTGGGTCAATTTAAATGGTTGTTGAGTCAATAAAACCATGATAGCAATGCACTACGGGATCTAAAATACGTCGAGCCTTTCCTGTCAGCAAGGCCTGGGGTCCTGGCACTGGTGAATCTCAGGATGTCTGTTGCATTTCACAGGTGAGCCACTTGCCTTCTGACCTCTGAGCAAGCTCTCCCCGCTTTATATTCTGGTTGCCAGAGTTTTGAGTGGTGAGGGAGTTCTCTTTGCTTTCCAGTTTTGCCCTCTGCTTTCTATGCCTTGGGTGATCCTTTTCATTCCTGCTGCACCACTCTTGGCCTCTGGAGAGTGGATGTAGCCCGTAGATGCTCTGTGAAAAAAGAATTACTTGAGAGGTCTCTCTCCAGTCTTCTGCTCCTCCCTCAGTCTTAGTGAGGTGAATGCCTGGAGTTAAGCCTAGGGGTCTAATTTCTCCCTGCCACAATTTGAGGTCTCCCTAAGATGTGAGGGAAAGAACTAGAGGGTGGTATAGTCTTCCTTTCTATCTTGGGCCTCCCATTATCATTCACACACAGCCCTAGAAGGCTTGCTGAAAGTTAGACTGGGTACTCATTACCTTTTTCAGTGGCCCTTGCTCCCCTCACTCTCCATTTCAGTCAGGCACACAGGAGCTGTGGATCTTTCCTTTTGCCCAGGCTGGAGTGCAGTGGCGCAATCTCAGCTCACTGCAACCTCTGCCCCTCAGGTTCAAGCGATTTTCCTGCCTCAGCCTCCCAGGTAGCTGGGATTACAGGTACACACCTCCACCTCCAGCTAATTTTTTGTATTTTTAGTAGAGATGGGGTTTTGCCGTGTTGGCCAGGCTGGTCTTGAACTCCTGACCTCAGGTGATCCACCTGACTTAGCCTCCCAAAGTGCTAGGATTACAGGCATGAGCCACCATGCTCAGCTTTTTCTTCTCTTTTGAGGGCTTGTCACTTTCTGGAGTTTGTTTCATTTAAGTTTCTTTTAGTGCTCAGCTGTGTAATGGATTTCAAGACAAACTACACTTACATAGTTCATCTGGATTGTTTTTGGTTACTAGCATGTATTACTTATTTTGACCCTAATTTACTGATGGTATAATAAGCTTTGCTCTTACAGTTGACAAGACCTGCCTTCTTTGAATATGGCAGAAGTAGTAGACCAAATGGTGATGGTAGTGTTGGACATGATTTCAGAGAAAAGAAGACCAATACTAGTTTTACTCCAATGTTAAATTCAAAAATATTCTCTATTATGTGATTCTGTGAAGACTGGTCATGTACAATTGTTATTATACACTCAGATGTGATTGTTATCAAGGGTTAAAATTCTGTCAAGAATGTATTTCTCCAAGATAAGAAAATAATGTGGTTCTGGGTTTTTAAACATATGAATTGTAGACTAGACTTGCTTATTTGCCTGATATTTTGAGAATTATTACTGATCTTGTTGCGTGGTGAATTAGTCAGGGTTCTCTAGAGGGGCAGAACTAATAAGATAGACGTATATATAAAAGGGAGTTTGTTAATGAGTGCTGACTCACAAGATCACAAGGTGAGGTTCTACAATAGGCTGTCTACAAGCTGAGGAGCTAGGAGCAATGAAGCCAGTACAAGTCTGTCCCAATGCTGAAAAACTTGGAGTCTGATGTTCGAGGGCAGGAAGCTTCCAGCACAGGAGAAAGATAGAACCAGACAACTAAACCAGCCTAGACTTTCCACATTCTTCTGCCTGCTTTTTTATTCTGGCCACCCTGGCAGCTGATTAGATTATGCCTACCCATATTAAGGGTGGGTCTGCCTTTCCCAGTCCACTGACTCAAATGTTAATCTCCTTTGGCAAAACCCTCACAGACACACCCAGGAACAATACTTTGCATCCTTCAATCCTATCAAGTTGACACTCAATATCAACCATCACACATGCATACAGTGAAGGAATGTAACAGGTTTTTCAGTGGCAGATAAGACTGAAGAGCAAAAATTAAAGTTAGAAGCTTGAAAGAAAAAGCTTCCTTACCTTATTACAGCATATTTCATAGTTAGATAACAAGTCAATAAAGTAGGTGATGATCTAGACACTGTATGTCCACAAAATTGTACCATCAAATCTCTCATGAATGTGATAAAATACTTTTAATTTTATTTTCCATCACAAAAAGATCCAACATAGGCAATTCATTCCTTTCATAAAATTAAATAACAAATTTGACTATCAGCTTATGGGATAAATTATCAGAACTGGTTACCTATGAAGGACTAAGTATAAATTTTGAAACTGCAGTTATCACTAGTTTGATTTTAGATAAAAATAAAAAGTTAATAATTTGAGCTCATTAAAAAAAGTTTTTAAAAAAGTCTAGCCAGGTGCAGTGGTTCATTCCTATAGAGGCTGAGGTGGGCAGATCACTTGATGTCAGGAGATTGAGATCAGCTTGGCCAACATGGCAAAACCCCATCTCTACTAAAAATACAAAAATTAGCTGGGTATGTTGGTGCATGACTGTAATTCCAGCTACTTGGAAGGCTGAGGCAAGAGAATCACTTGAGCCTGAAAGGCAAAGGTTGCAGTGAGCCAAGATTGTGCCACTTCACTCCTAGGTGACAGAACAAGACTATGTCTTGAAAAAGAAACAAAAAAGAAAATATCTTCTTCCATTCCCATCGACATATTTGTTACACTGTGGTTTTTTTGTTTTTTGTTTGTTTGTTTTTGCTGTGGTTTTATGCTTATTAAAAAAAATAAACAGTTTAGATCTATATAGTCTCTTGCAAGAAGCATTACTGTCAATTTAATTTAGATTAATTAGTAAGAACCAAGCTCAATTGTTACCTTAAGCATAAATATTAATAAATATGCTGTTCATTAAAAGTGTCCATAAGGTGTTTCATATGGGGAACCATATTTCAATCATTATTTTTTCTTTAGTTATGATTGCAGAATGACAAAACTTCATGATTCTTGTAGTGTTCCCATGTATTACTTGCCTGTATGTATACTTCAGTGAACAACTTGTAGAAGTTTTGAAATTCTTTTATTTTTCTATATGGTCATTCTGATTGTATATATTCAAAGTCACTTTTATATGCACTTAAACTAATGATTTAAAAAGTAGGCTTGAAGTTTGTATATTATTTTTGTCTACTTAATTTCTCTTACTTTTATTGTACCTTCCAAAAGTATCATTTTGTAGAGGACTAAAATTTAAACAAGCAAAACTGGTTCTTTATCACAGAGAGTTTGGAAAGCATCATTCTGAAGCACAATTACAGATTTTCAAAATTTAATATTGTATACAATTTGAGCTCTTATTATTCAATTTGTTCAATTGCTCCCTTGTTATTAAGCAAAACATTTTACTGTCTTCCTGTTCCTAAGATTTGTTTTCAATAATAGCAATCCAATGAAAGCTCTAAAAGCTGAAGTAGTTTGGCACTTCATTCATGGAATATTTTGATTGAAAATTTCAAATGGTTTTGAACAAAATGTTGCTGAAATTTAGAGGGCTCATTTGCAAAATGTTCAATACCATTTTAAGAGAATTTAAAAAGTAATTCTCTAGATTCTCAAATACACTAAAGTTTAATTGACATTGGCAGAAAATAAAGTGCATACTGCCATAATGAAATATTTATTTTATATTCAAGATAAGTCTAGTAACAAAAATCATGTTGCTCAATAATTCTATGTATATGTAAAAACACTCATAAATTTGGGTAACTACAACTTCTCTTTTAATTGGCAGAATACCAAAACATATTGGATGCAATTTTGAATTCTGTGTGCCATGAACAATTCCAAATATATTTTTGCTATACAGCTTTTCTTATTTAATAAAAATATTTTATTATAATGCTTTCCTCCATCAAAATTTATACAGTATTTAAAATATCACATAAATGCATAATTTTATCTGTATTTTTAATTTTTAATTTTGTGGATGCATAGTGGGTGTATATGTTTACAGCTTACATGAGATATTTTGATATAGGCTTGCAATATGTAATAATTGCATCAGGGTAAATAGGGTATCCATCAACTCAAGCCTTTTTCTTTTGTGTTTTAAACAATCCAATTATACTCCTTAAAGTTATTTTAAAATGAACAATTAAATTATTTTTTACTATATTCACCCTGTTGTTCTAGCAAATTCTAGGTTTTTTATATTCTATTTTTTTGTACCCATTAACTATTCCCCTTTCCTCCACAGTCCCTACCACCCCACTACCCTTCTCAGCCTCTGGTAACCATCCTTCTACTCTCGAAGTCCATGAGTTCAGTTGTTTTTATTTAGCTCCCATAGATAACTAAGAGCATGTGATGTTTCTCTTTCTGTGCCTGGCTTATTTCACTTAACATAATGATTTTCAGTTCCATTCATGTTGTTGCAAGTGACAGGATCTCATTCTTCTCATATAAAATTCATATAGCTGTTTGACTGAACAGTACTCCACTGAGTATATGTACCACATTTTCTTTATTCATATGTTGATGGAAACTTAGGTTGCTTCCAAATCTTGGTTATTGTCTATAATGCTGCAATAAACATGGGAGTGTAGATATACTGGTATTTTCTTATAGGTATATATGTAGGAGTGGAATTTCTAGATTGTTTGGTAGCTCTATTGTTTTAACCAGTTTTATTGCTATAACCAGTTTTTTGAGAGTTTTTATTATAGAGAGATGCTTATCAAATGCTTTTCCAGCATCAAATGAAATGATCATATAGTTTTTGTCCATTCTGTTCATACAATGTGGCACATTGTTCGATTTGCATATGTTGAACCATCCTTGCATCCCTAGGATAAATCCCACTTGGTCATGAAGAATGATATTTTTAATGTGTTTGTTGTTGAATTTGATTTGCTAGTATTTTATTTATGATTTTTGCATCAACATTCATCAGGAGTATTGGCCTGTAGTTTTCTTTTTTTGGTGTGTCTTTGTTTCACATTGGTATCAGAGTAATACTAGCCTCATGGAATGAGTTTAGAAGTATTCCTTCCCTCTCTATTGTTTGGAAGGTTTTCATAGGATTGGTGTTAGTTCTTTAAATGTTTGGTAGAATTCAGCAGTGAAGCCGCTATGTCCTGGATTGGTTGATTGATTGATTGATTGATTGATTGATTGATTTTTGCTGGAAGCTTTTTATTATGATGTTGATCTTGTTACATGCTATTAGTCTGTTCAGATTTTGGATTTCTTCCCAGTTCAATGTTGGTAGCTGTATGGGTCTAGTAATTTCTCAAGTTTTTCTAGATTTTCTCATCTATTGGTGCATAGTTGCTCATAATAGCCACTAATGATCCTTTTAGTTTCTGCATTATTAGTTGTAATTCCCCCTTTTTCATCTCTAATTTTATTTATTTGGAACTTTTCTCTTTTTTTCTTAGTCTGGCTAAAAGCTTGTCAATTTTGTTTAACTTAAAAAAAAGTTTTGTCTTATTATCATTTTGTGTTTTTTTTTGTTTGTTTGTTTCAAATTCATTTATTTCTGCTCTGATTTTAATTATTTCTTTTCTTCTACTAATTTTGAATTTGGTTTACTCTTGGTTTCCCAGGTCTTTAAGATTAATCATTAGGTTATTTAGTTGAAGTTTTTCTTCTTTTTTGATGTAGGCATTTATAGGTATAAATTCTCTTCTTAGTACTGTTCTTGCTGTATCCCACAGGTTTTGGTATGTTGTGTTTCCATTGTCATTTGTTTTGAGAAAATTTTTGATTTTCTTCTTAATTTCTTAATTGACCTACTGGTCATTCAGAAGCATATTGTTTAATTTTCATGTATTTATAAAGGTTCTAAAATTCTTTTTATTGTTTTATAGTTTTCTTCCATTGTGGTCAGATAATATACTTGATATTATTTTAGTTTTTTGAATGTTTTAAGACTTGTTTTGTGACCTATATTATGGTCTATCCTTGAGAGTGATCCATGTGTAGAGGAAAAGAATTTAACTCTGCAGTCATTGGATGAAATGTTCTGTAAATATCTAGTAGGTCCATTTGGTCTATAGTGCAGATTAAGCCCAATGTTTCTTTGTTGATTTTCTGGCTGGAGGATCTGTCCAATGCTGAAAGTGGGGTGTTATAGTCTCTAGCTATTATTATATTGGGACGATCTCTCCCTTTAGTTCTAATAATATTTGCTTTATAAATCTGAGTCCTCCAGTATTGGATACATATATATTTAGAAGTATTACATCCTCTTGTTGAATCAACTCCTTTTTCATTCTATAGTGACCTTCTTTGTCTTTTGGTTTTCATTTGCTGGAATATCTTTTTCTATTCCTTTGTTTTCAGGCTATAAGTGTCTTTATAGGTGAAACGTATTTCTTGTAGGCAACAGATCTTTGGGTTTTGTTTTTTAATCCATTCAACCAGTCTATGTCCTTTGATTGGAAAGTTTAGTTTATTTATATTCAATGTTGTTATTGATAAGTGTATTAGTCAGTGTTCTCTAGAGGGACAGAATGAATGGAATATATATATAATTTATATATATAAATTTTATATATAATTTTAAATATATAAATAATATATATTTAAATAATTAAATTTATGTTTAATTTATATTTAACATATAATAAATAATTAAAATAATATATATGTAATATATAAATAATACATATTTATATATTATATTGCTTCCTGTTCCCAAGACATTATGTTCTGCTGGCCTAGAGGTCTTAGTTTCAGAGGGAGAAACACTGCCACCAGAAGACACAACAATCATTCCATTAAACTAGAAGTTAGCATTGCCACCTGGACACTTTGGACTCCTCCTACCTTTAAGTCAACAGGCTAAGAAGGGAGTTACAGTGTTGGCTGGGGTGATTGACCCAGACTATCAAGATGAAATCAGTCTAAGGTAACTTTTATTTCACAACAAAGGTAAGGAAGAGTATGTATAGAATACAGGAGATCCATGAGGGCATCTCTTAGTATTACCATGCCCTGTGATTAAGGTCAATGGGAAACTACAACAGCCAACACAGGTTTAGGTTATGCCACCAGGGGAAAAAAAAAACAAAAACAAAAAACAAAACACTACCTGCTGGGGTGCTTGCTGAAGGTGAAGGGAATACAGAATGGGTAGTAGAAGAATGTAGTCATCCATACCAGCTATGACCATGTGACCAGCTGTCCATATATATATGGGAGTTTATTAAGTATTAACTCACATGATCACAGGGTCCCACAATAGGCAACCTACAGGCTGAGAATCAAGGAGAGCCAGTCTCATTTCCCAAACTGAAGAACTTGGAGTCCAATGTTTGAGGGCAGGAAGCATCCAGCATGGGAGAATGTAGGCAAGGAGGCTAGGTCAGTCTCTCTTTTCACATTTGTCTGTCTGCTTATATTCTAGCTGCACTGGCAGCTGATTAGATTGTGCCCACCCAGATTAAGGGTGGGTCTGCCTTTCTTAGCTCACTGACTTAAATGTTAATCTCCTTTGGCAGCACCCTCATAGACTTACCCAGGATCAATACTTTGTATGCTTCAATCCAATCAAGTTTACACTCAGTATTAACCATCACAAGTCTACCCCTTGTCAACTTGAACCCATACACATCTCATGACATCACACATAATCTTCAAATAAAGACAATAATAAGGTCGTAATTATGCCCAACACAATACAACTATCCTTCATACAACCGGAAATGCACCAATCCACAACCCAAATACTATTACATAAAGTTAACAATACTTAAATGCTGATGTAAAGTCAATCAATCTTAAGTCACATGATAAAGGAGAAAGGAAATATAATAAAGATATTTTCTTAGTATAAGTGTATACATGCACAAACATGTTTTTAACAATAGAAGCAGGAAATACTCATGACAATTACAGTCCTCATTTCTGCAGCTGTTCATGTGGTCATAGCTGGTATTGATGACTACGTTCTTCTACTGCCCATTCTGTATTCCCTTTGCCTTCAGCAAGCACCCCAGCAGGTAGTGTTTGTGTGTGTGTGTGTGTGTGTGTGTGTGTGGTTTTTTTTTCCTGGTGGCATAACCCAAACCTTTATTCCTGAAGGGTCTGGGTCATTTGTAGTCCTGCCTGTATTGGGCTGTTGTAGTTTCCCATTGACCTTAATCACAGGGCATGGTAATACTAAGAGATGCCCTCATGGATCTCCTGTATTCTATACATACTCTTCCTTACCTTTGTTGTGAAATAAAAGTTACCTTAGACTGATTTCATCTTGATAGTCTGGGTCAATCACCCCAGCCAACACTGTAACTCCCTTCTTAGCCTGTTGACTTAAAGGTAGGAGGAGTCCAGAGTGTCCAGGTGGCAATGTTAACTTCTAGTTCAATGGAATGATTGTTGTATCTCCTGGTGGCAGTGTTTCTCCCTCTGGAACTAAGACCTCTAGGCCAGCAGAACATAATGTCTTGGGAACAGGAAGCAAAAATTGTGCTAGTGGATCACTAGGGGTGATAGGGAGTGGCGTCACTTCCACCCCTTGATTCCTGGACCCATGAATCAAGGATATGAGAGAAACAGTACCACATATTGGACTCTGATACAGAGTATACACAGCCTTCTGGAGAACTTTGCCCCAGCCCTGCAACGTATTGTCACCTAGTTGGCATTGTGATTTTGACTTCAAAGGGCCATTCCACCATTCTATCAATTCAGCTGCTTCAGGGTGATGGGAAGCATGGTAAGATCAGTGGATTCCATGAGCATGAGCTCACTACCACACTTCTTTAGCAGTAAAGTGAGTGCCTTGGTCAGAGGCAATGCTGTGCGGAATACCGTGATGGTGGATAAGGCATTCTGTGAGTCCACAAATGGTAGTCTTGGCAGAAGCATTGCATGAAGGATAGGCAAACCCATATCTGGAGTAAGTGTCTATTCCAGTGAGGACAAACCTCTGCCCTTTCCATGATGGAAGAAGTCCAATATAATCAATCTGCCACCAGGTAGCTGGCTAATCAAACTGAGGAATGGTGCTATATCAAAGGTTCCGTGTTGGTCTCTGCTGCTGGCAAATTGGGCACTCACCAGTGACCATAGCCAGGTCACCCTTGGTGAGTGGAAGTCTATGTTGCTGAGCCCGTGCATAACCACCATCCCTGCCACCATGGTCACTTTGTTCACGTGCCCATTGGGCAATGACGGAGTGACTGGGGAAAGAGGCTGAGTGGTATACACAGAACGGGTCATCATATCAATTTGATTATTAAATTCCTCCTCTGCTGAGGTCGCCCATTGGTAAGTACTCACATGGAATACAAATATCTTTACAGCTTTTCACCACTCAGAGAGGTCCGTCCACATACCTCTTCCCCAAATTTCTTTGTTATCAATTTTCCAAGCATGCTTCTTCCAAGTCCCTGACCATCCAGCCAAACCATTGGCTACAGCCCATGAATCAGTATATAATTGCACATCTAGCCATTTCTTCTTCCATAAAGCATCACAACCAAGTACACTGCTCTAAGTTCTGCCCACTGGGAAGATTTCCCTTCACCACTGTCCTTCAGGGATCTCCTAGAATGGGGCTGTAGTGCTGCAGCTGTCCACTTTTGGGTGGTACCTGCATATCGTGCAGAACCATCTGTGAACCAGGCCCTAGTCTTCTCTTCCTCTGTCAACTGATCATAGGGAACTCCCCATGAGGACTTCAGTTCAGACTGGGGAAGAGAAGGCAGGGTGGCAGCAGTAGAGACCATGGGCATTTGAGCCACTTCCTCATGTAACTTACTTGTGCCTTCAGGACCTGCTCAAGCCTGATCACATATATACCACTTCCATTTGATGATGGAATGCTGCTGTTCCTGACCCATTTTATGGCTAGATGGGTCAGAAAGTACCCAGTTCATGATAGGCAGTTCAAGTTTTGTGGTGACTTGATGATCCATAATCAAACATTCAGTTTCCACCAAAGCCCAGTAATAGGCCAAGAGCTGTCTCTCAAAACAAAGAGTAGCAGAAGATGGCAGGGCTTTGCTCCAAAATCCTTGAGGCCTCCACTGTGATTCACCTATGGGGGCCTGCCAAAGGCTCCAAACAGCATCCATATCTGCCAATGACACCTCAAGCACCATTGGATCTGCTGGGTCATATGGCCCAAGTGGCAGAGTAACTTGCACAGTAGCCTGGACCTGTTGCAGAGCCATCTTCTGTTCTGGACCCCACTCAAAACTGGCAGTCTTTTGGGTCACTTAATAAATGAGCCAGAGTAACACACCCAGATGAGAAATGTGTTGCCTTCAAAATCCAAATAAGCCCACTAGGCATTGTTCCTCTTTCTTGGTCGTAGGGCCAAATGCAGCAACTTATTCTTCACCTTAGAAGGAATATCACAACAGGCCCACACCACTGGACCCTTGGAAATTTTACTGAGGTAGAAGGTCCCTGAAGTTTAGTTGGATTTATTTCCCATCCTCTGGCACACAAATATCTCACCTATAAGTCCAGTGTGTTTGCTGCTTCTGGTTCGCGGGCTCCAATTGGCATAATGTCATCAATGTAATGGGCCAGTGTGATATTTTATGGAAGCAAAAAGTCATCAAGCTCTGTCCGAATAAGATTATGACACAAAGTCAGAGAGTTGATATACCTCTGAGGTAGGACCATAAAGGTATATTGCTGGCCTAACAACTGAAGGCAAATTGCTTCTGATGCACCTTACGGACAAAATAAAGAAAAAGGCATTTGTCAAGTCAATGGCTGCATAACAGATACCTGTAGTTATGTTAATTAGCTCAAGAAATGAAATCACATCTGGTACAGCAGCTGCAATTGGAGTCACTACTTGGTTAAGCTTATGATAATTCACTGTCATTCTCCAAGATCCATCTGTCTTCTGCATAAGCCAAAAGGGAGAGTTGAACGGGGATTTAGTGGGAATCACCACCTCTGCACCTTTCAAATCCTTCATGGTGGCAGTAATCTCCAGTCCCTCCAGGGATGCGATATTATTTTTGATTTACTATTTTTCTAGGTAGAGACAGCTCTAAAGGCTTCCATTTGGCATTTCCCACCACAATAGCCCTCACCCTACCAGTCAGAGCCCATGTGGGGGTTCTGCCAGCTGCTAAGTATGTGTATGCCAATTACACATTCTGGCACTGGGGAAATGGCCACAGGATAAGTCCAGGGACCCACTGGACCCAGTGTAAGTTTGACCTGAGCTAAAACTCCATTAATTACCTGACCTCCATAAGCCCCTACTTTAACTGGAGGACCACAATGACGTTTTGGGTCCCCTGGAATCAACATCAGTTCAGAGCCAGTGCCCGGTAGTCTCTGAAATGTCTGATCATTTCCCTTTCCCCAGTGCACACTTACTCTGGTAAAAGGCTGGAGGTTTCCTTGGGGAAGCATGGGAGAAAAAATCCACTGCATTAATTGTGAGTAATGTAGTTAGGTCCTTTCACAAGGGTACCCAGCCTCCCCTTCATTATCTGGGTCTGTAAACTGGCTCAAGTCTGGAAGTTGATTGAGGGGCTGTGATTCTTTGTTTCTGTAATTCAAATTAGTCTTTCATCCATTCAACCTAGAAGTTTTCTGCTTGTATAAATTAAGTAGGAATGCAATAGGCTTCCTATCAATTTCACTTTTAGGAACACCGTGAGTAACTAGCCAATAGCAGAGCTCTACAAAAGTAAGACTATTCTGATTGCCACTTTGTCTTTGCTGTTTATTATGGTAGTTATGCCTACCTTGCCTTTGATGGTTGAGTGCCACCACTTGGCCCCTGCCACCTTGGGATCCAATTATTCTTATTGTATTTAAATGTTACAGTTGAGTGACTGTGGTTCCCACTGTTAGATCTGACATACAGAGAAGACCAATTATAGGACTCTTCAAAGATACAGGTGCTGCCTTCACAAATCTGTTTTGCAAAGCATTGGTCGAGGGCATATCTTCTGGATCCTCCAAACTGGAATGAGTAGGTCTAAAGTGACTAATCCACTCCACTATCCCAACCTCCCTAAGCCTTTGGATCCCTTCCTCTACACTAAACGAAGAGAGATCAGGCATTTACAGCTCACTCACAGTGGGCCATCTTTTAATCCATATTTCAGCTAACCAAGCAAATAAACTATTAGAACCTTTTGTAACTCCCAGAGCTGCAACAGTAAATGCAGAGTCTCTACTTAGTGGGCCCAAATCAATAAATTCCGCCTGATCCAACTCTATGTTCTTTCCACCACCAAAGAGGTAGTCTTCTTTTGGTTAAATCTTCTTGGTGTTCTGTAACCTTCATGTGCTTAAATATTGGTATCTTTTTCTAGGTTTGGGAAGTTCTCTGTTATCCCTTTGAATAAACTTTATACCCCATCTTTTTCTCTACTTCCTCTTTAAGGACAATAACTCTTAGATTTACCATTTGGAGACTATTTCTAGATCTCATAGATGTGCTTCAGTGTTTTTTATTCTTTTTTCTTTTGTCTCTTCTGAGTATGTATTTTCAAATGGCCTGTCTTCAAGATCACTAGTTATTTCTTCTACTTAATATATTTTGCTATTATGTGACTCTGATGCATTCTTTAGTGTGTCAATTGCATTTTTTAGCTCTAGAATTTCTGCATGATTGTTTTGAATTATTTCAATATCTTTGTTAAATTTATCTGATGGAATTCTGAATTCCTTCTCTGTGTTATGTTGAATTTCTTTAAGTTTCTTCAAATAAACTATTTTGAATTCTTTGTATAAAAGATTCCATTCTCTGTTTCTACAGAATTGGTCTCTGATGCCTTATTTAGTTAAATTGGTTAGGTCATGTTTTCCTGCATGCTCCTGATGCTTGCAGATGTTTTTTGGTGTCTGCACATTGAAGAAGTAGGCATTTATTGTAGTCTTCACAGTCTGGGATTGTTTATGCCTGTCTTTCTTGAGAAGGCTTCCCAGGTATTCAGGGGGGCCTAGGCCCCAAACCCAATGTCACTGTGGTTTTTTTTTGAGACTCGTAGAGGTACTGCCTTGGTGGTCTTAGATAAGATCCGGAAGAATTCTCTGGATTACTAGGTGGACAATCTTGTTCTTTTCACTTACTCTCTCCCAAACAAATGGAGTCACTGTCTGTGCTGAGCTGCCTATAGCTGGGTGTGTGGTGATGTGAGCACCCCTGTACCTACCACCACTGGGACTGTGCTGTGTCAGACCTGAAGCCAGCATAGCATTAGGTCTTGCCTAAAGGCCTACTGTAATCACTACTTCACTACCACCTATATTCACACAAGGCCCTAGGGCTCTATGATCAGTAGCTGGTGAAGACAGCAAGATTTGTGTCCTTTCCTTTAGGTTGGTGAGTTTCCCCAGGCCCTGAGCAGGTCTACAGATGCTGTCTGGGAGCCAGAGTTTGGAGCCAAAAATAACCTTAGAAATTTGCCTAATGTTTTATTCTACTGAGGCTAAGCTGGCACTGAAACCACAATATAAAGTCCTTCTATTTTTTTTATGGGACAGTAGTGCTGGTTTCACTTTCCTTTTTTTTGAGACGGAGTCTCGCTCTGTTGCCCAGACTGGAGTGCAGTGGCCGGATCTCAGCTCACTTGCAAGCTCCGCCTCCCGGGTTTATGCCATTCTCCTGCCTCAGCCTCCCGAGTAGCTGGGACTACAGGCACCCGCCACCTCGCCCGGCTGGGTTTTTTTGTATTTTTTAGTAGAGACGGGGTTTCACCGTGTTAGCCAGGATGGTCTCGATCTCCTGACCTTGTGATCTGCCCGTCTTGGCCTCCCAACGTGCTGGGATTACAGGCTTGAGCCACCGCGCCCGGCCTCTTTTTTTTTTTGTTGTTATACTTTAAGTTCTAGGGTACATGTGCACAACGTGCAGGTTTGTTACATATGTATACATGTGCCATGTTGGTGTGCTGTACCTGTTAACTCGTCATTTACATTAGGTATATCTCCTAATGCTATCCCTACCCCCTATCCCCACCCCACGATAGGCCTCAGTGTGTGATGTTTCCCTTCCTGTGTCCAAGTATTCTCATTGTTCAATTCCCACCTATGAGTGAGAACTTGCAGTGTTTGAGTTTTGTCTTTGCGATAGTTTGCTGAGAATGATGGTTTCCAGCTTCATCCATGTCCCTACAAAGGACATGAACTCATCCTTTTTTATGGCTGCATAGCATTCCATGGTGTGTATGTTCTTGTTCTACCTTCCCTTTGCCATAAGCAGAGAGCCTCTCTCTGTGCCTACTGCCACCACTGGCCCATGGAGGGATTCTGCCAAGCCACCACCAATGTTTACTTAAAGTCCAAGGGCTCTTTAGTCAGCTTGTGGTGAATGCTGCTTAGCTTGGGACTCATCCTTCATGGCAGTGGGCAGCCCTCTGACCCGGGGCAGGTCTAGAAATGCCATCCAAGAGCCAAGGCCTGGAATCATGGACCCCAAGAGCCTGTCTTGTGCTCTACCCTACTGTGACAGAGCTGCTATCTATGGTGCAAGACAAGTCACCTTTACTATTCCCTCTGCTTTCCTCAAGGGCCTCAATGTACTACCTGGGTATTGCTGCTGTTTATTCAGGGTCAACCCTTCAGTTAGCAGATGATGAATTCTGCCAGGACTGGGTCCTTCCCTTCGAGGAAGTGGGTTCCCTTCTAGTCCAGGACATGTCTAGAAATGTTGTCTAGGAGCTAGGACCTGGAAAGGGGATCTCGCAGCTCTGACCAGTGCCCTATCCTGCTGTGGCTAAGCCAACATCCAAGATGCAAGACATCTTTCCCACTCTTCCCTTTCCTCTCCTCAAGTGGAAGGAAGGGGACTCTTTTAGAGACATGAGATGTGCAGTCTGGGTTTAGAGGCAACGTGGTGCCAGCACTTCCCCAGCTGTTCTGGCGGGTGTCTCAGTAGGTCATGTGTTTCCCTAGTCTACTGGCTTCTGAGCCCAGCTCAGCCCTAGGACTCACCGAGGAGTTGCAGCCCTTGTTGCCTAGGCTGCCTTTCAAGTTTATTTATGGCCCCAGAACACTCCAGCCTGAGTTAGTGAGGCTTATTGGAACTCAAGTTCCAGCTCTTGGGATGAGCGATACTCCTCTGGCTATGGCTGGTTTAAATACTCCCTCTGTGGGCAGGTGTCAACTCAATTTGGTCTGGCTTTGCTTTCTGCTATAACAGGGCGGTACAGAGTTCAATACGATATCTCACATTTGCTGCACTTTCCTTGTCCCAAGAGCACACATTTTTTCTCTATGCCACACAGCCACTTCTGGGGGATGCGGACAGGTTGCCACTGGCTAACCAAGACTGTTTTTTCTACCGTTTCCATGCCTCTTTCAGTGATGTGGAGTTAAAACCAGGTACTTTGAGTACTCACCTGATTTTTGGTTCTTATGGAGGCACTTTTTATATAGATATTTGTTAAATTTGTGACCTTGCAGGAGGGATGATTGGTGGAGCCCTCTATTTAGCCATCTAGCTCCTCCCCTCCTTCAATATTATTTTCTATATTGAAATTTGTAACTGAGTTTATAACAGCTTCCAGATCACGTTGGATATTTAATTAAAAGAATAAACTTAAAAAGAGTCTTGAGTTTATAGTTTGGATGAAGAAAAATTAACCTAACTGCTTTTCTGTTTGAGTCCTTTTATGATACTGATATAAAAATGGCTTCATTTAAATTATTTTCTAAATTTTATTTCAGTTAATGAAGCTAATGTTTTAACAGCTATTGCTGTATTTATATGCATAACAAACCTGGGAACTAAAAATAAATTAATTTAGAAGAAAAATTGTTTGATCTGATTAGTGATATGCAAGTAACTCTTACAGGGTTTGTGAAGTGATTGTCTTCAGATAGATATGTTAAACTGTCAATAAAACTGCTAAATCTTGAAGTAGGTACTAGTAGTTCTTTAGCACATTTGTGTGTTCTGATTTTTCCAATTTCTGCTGTTAGAATTGCCCCTATATTGGATGGTAAACATAGACAAACAAATTATTTACTTGTCATCAACTGTCCAGAGAAATGTAAATTCACTACTTAATTTTTCATTAAACATGTACTTTTAAATCTAATTGCTATTGAAAGGATTTACTTCAAACTAAAAGATTACTACCAAGCAATAAAACATATGTAATACATGACAAATGACTTTAATGACAGCAATAGGCTAATATTTATACACTCTAGGGTAGGGTTACTTAACCTTTATGTAAAACACACACTTTTCCCATCACCTAACCCAAAATTTCTCATTTTTCTCAAAGACCTCACCAACTGAATGATTGGTGGTTTAGTGCAACTCTCAGAACATGACACATCTGCTCCTGATACAAATTCATCTGGCAGGATACTAGAAGAAGGAGTTAACTATTTAGGCATTATCGCCATGCTCCCAGGACATGAAGAGGTTGGTTGTGTTTGGAATAGCTTCGGTAATGGCAAAGTAGATTGAATTGGATTAACCCTACCAGGATAATAATTATAGACCAGTCAACATGAAAAAACAAATAAACCAACAAAACAGCTACTTGAAGGCCACTGAAGAGCAAAAAAAGTAAAGCAGATGATATGACTTTTGAGGAAAAGCAACTTATATGATACACAAAATTATTCCAGGATGGATAATAAACCTAAATAAAAAGCTAAAACAATGAAGCTTGTAGAAAAAAACACAGGAGAATATCTTCTTGATCTTGAGGTGGACAAAAGTTTCTTAGGACTTGGAAAGCACTGCCTCTAAGAAGAAAGAAACATTATACACTGTACTTTATCAAAATTTAAAATTTCTGCTCTTCAAGACACCTTTAAGAAAATGAGAAGATAAGTCAGATAAGTGGTAAGGAATATTTATAATACACAAAGCTTTCAAAGGACTTGTCTCCAGAATATATAAATAACACTTATAAATTCAAATAAGTTTTCAGGCAAAGAAAATCATTAGAGATAAAGGGGGTGAATATAATATTAAATATTTCCATATATGTACTAAGTGACGATAATGATTCTAAGCATGTATGCTCCTTAAATATAGCTGGAAAATATACAAAGCAAACCTTGACTAACATACACAGAGAAATTGACAAATCCACCGTAACTAACTGTATAACTTTGTTTCTTAGTTTCCTCTTCTGCAAAGCTAAGATGATAATACATACTTTATGTACAAGTGACTTAATACATTTAAAATACTTGAATGTTTGGCACATACTTTGCTGGGTATGATAGCTATCAGTAATAAACATACATTATTATTAGGTGACTATATACCTACACTGAAATAGTGCTTTGGCCGTGACTTCAATGGTAATGATTCAAGAATATAGTACATCCAGAAAAAGGAAGGGAAATTTTACCAATCTATACATAAGGCCGCTCTGGAAAGTACTAAGGTAACATCTATGGTTTGTGATAAAGTTATGGAAAATGGCTAAATATGTGAATTCATGAGATGACAACCAATAAAAGAGAATATATTGGGGATATCCCTATATCTTCCTCTCACCTTTGCTGTGAAACTAAAACTACTTTTTTAAAAAAGACTTTAGAAAAGTGTAGTGGACTACAGTATTGTGAGCCTAAAATACAAAGAAATTTATAGTCACATTACCCAGAATCAGGGAAATTTAAACCCTTTTATAAACATTTCAGCCACTTTTATAAATATTTCTTGTCACTGTTGATCTGAAGAATTCATGGTGTACAACTAACAGATTTCAGGGTTGGTCTACAAACCCTGGACCCACCCTGAAACACCCCAGAGAACTATGTACAACTAGGCAGAGAGAAAGTGACAGAAGATAGACTGGGGTGACTGTCTTAGGTAAGGACGTATTAGGATGATGCAAAACAATGCGGAGAGAGAAACACAGATATTCCAAGGATATTAAGAACTCTTTTCCTCTCCTAGATCTGCAAATTTCAAGGTTAAAAAAATACATTTACAAAATTGAGATTAGGTCCTTTGGGTTGAAACAGGATTAAAATTCAGATATAATGAAAAAGGCTTCTATCAAGCTCCCAGGATAACACTCCCTTTTTTGAGTGTTAAATACTTCAAATTACATAAAATCTGGATTGGTTGTTTTTAAAAATGTTAAATGTTCCTAATATTTAAGGTAATTGTAGCATTTTCTAATGTTGCCAAGACAAAATCCAGGATGCCCAGTTAAATTTGAACTTTAGATAAATAACAAATAATTTTAAAATATAAGTATGTTTCATGTTAAAAATATTTGTATAAAATAGGGGAGTTTTATTTTTTTTTTTTTTATTTTTATTTTTAAATTTATTTATTATTATTATACTTTAAGTTGTAGGGTACATGTGCATAACATTGCAGGTTTTCTTACATCACGTATACTTGTGCCATGTTAGTCCTGCTGCACCCATCAGCTCGTCATTTACATCCAGGTATAACTCCCAATGCAATCCCTCCCCTCCCCTCCCCATGATAGGCTGATTGTGTGATGTTCCTTCCTGAGTCAAAGTGATCTCGTTGTTCAGTTCCACCTATGAGTGAGAACTTGTCTTGATTGATTTGGTTTTCTGTTCTTGTGATAGTTTGCTAAAGAATGATGGTTTCCAGCTGCATCCATGTCCTAGGGCCTTAAAACTCATCCTTTTTATGTAGCTGCATAGTATTCCATGGTGTATATGTGCCACATTTTTCTTAATCCAATCTGTCACTGATGGACATTTTAGGTTGGATTCAAGTCTTTGCTATTGTGAATAGTGCTGCAATGAAACATGCGTGTGCATGTGTCTTTATAGCAGCATGAATTTATAATCCTTTGGGTATATCCCCAGTAATGGGATGGCTGGGTCATATGGTACATCTAGTTCTGAATCCTTGAGGAGTCCGCCATACTGTTTTTCCATAATGGTTGAACTGATTTACAATCCACCAGCTTAGTGTAAAAGTGTTCTATTTCTCCACATCCTCTCAGCACCTGTGTGTTTCCTACAGCTTTTTAATGATACATGCATTCTAACTGTGGTGTGAGATGAGTATCTCATTGTATGTAGTTTTTGATTTGCATTTCTCTGATGGCCAGTGATAGTGAGCATTTTCATATATGTCACCGGTGGCTGTATGAATGTCCTCTTTTGAGAAATGTCTGTTCATATCCTTTGCTTACTTTTTGATGGGGTTGTTTGTTTTTTTCTTGTAAAATTTGTTGGAGTTCTTTGTAGGTTCTGGATATTAGCCCTTTGTCAGATGAGTAGATTGCAAAATTTTCTCCCGTTCTAGCCAGGTTGCCTGTTCACTCTGATGGTAGTTTTCTTGCTGTGCAGAAGCTCTTTAGTTTAATTAGATCCCATTTGTCAATTTTAGCTTTTGCTGCCGTTGCTTTTTGGTGTTTTTTAGACATGAAGTCTTGCCCATGCCCTATCACAAGATGAGTACTACCTGGAGTTTTTTCCTCCTAGGATTTTTATGAGTACATTAGGTCCTAACATTTTAAAGTCTCTAGTAAATGCTTGAATTAATTTTCGTATAAGGAGTAAAGGGAAAGGATCCAGTTTCAGCTTTCTACTGATGGCTAGCCAATTTTCCCAGCACCATTTATTAAGTAGGGAATCCTTTTCCCCATTTCTTGACTCTCTCAAGGTTTGTCAAAGATCAGATGGCTGTAGATGTGTGGTATTATTTCCTGAGGACTCTGTTCTGTTCCATTGGTCTATATCTCTGTTTGGTACCAGTACCATGCTGTTTGAGTTACTGTAGCCTTGTAGTATAGTTTGAAGTCCAGGTATTAGGCGTGATGCCTCCAGCTTTGTTCTTTTGACTTAGGATTGTCTCTTGGAGATGCCCAGGCTCTTTTTTGGTTCCATATGAACTTTAAAGCGAAGTTTTTCAATTCTGTAGAAGAAACTCATTGGTAGCAATTAAGGGATGGCATTGAATCTATAAAATTACAGCCTTGGGCAGTATGGCCATTTTTTCACGATATTGATTCTTCCTATCCATAGGCATGGTATGTTCTTCCATTTGTTGTGTCCTCTTTTATTTCACTTTGAGCAGTGGTTTGTAGTTCTCCTTGAAGAGGTCAGCTGCATCCTTGTCAGTTAGTTCTAGGTATTTGATTCTCTTTGAAACCCAATTGTGAATGGAAGTTCATTCATGATTTGAGCTCTGTGTTTGTCTGTTGGTGTATAAGAATGCTTGTGATTTTTGCACATTAATTTTTGTATCCTGAGACTTTTGCTGAAGTTGCTTATCAGCTTAAAGAGATTTTAGGCTGAGACAATGGGGTTTTCTAAATATACAATCATGTCATCTGCAAACGAGGACAATTTGGCTTCTTCTTTTCCTAACTGGAATACCCTGATTTCTTTCCTCTTGCCTAATTGCCCTAGCCAGAACTTCCAACATATTTAGATAGGAGTGGTGAGAGAGGGGCATCCTATCTTGTGCCAGTTTTCAAAGGGAATTTTTCCAGTTTTTGCCCATTCAGTATGATAGTAGCTGTGGAGTTTTATCATAAATAGCTCTTATTATTTGAGTGCGTTCCATCAATACTGCTTGGAATTTATTGGCGTTTTAGATCGAAGGGCTGTTGAATTTTGTCAAAAGCCTTTTCACCATCTATTGAGATAATCATGTAGTTCTTGTTTTGGTTCTGTTTATATATGGATTATGTTTATTGATTTGCGAATGTTGAACCAGCCTTGCATCCAGGGATGAAGCCCACTTGATCATAGTGGATAAAGCTTTTGATGTGTTGTTGAATCCGGTTTTGCAGTATTTTGTGGGGATTTTTGCATCGATGTTCATCAGCGATATTGAGTCCTAAAATTCTCTTTTTTATTAATGTCTGCCAGGCTTTGGTATCAAGGATGATGTTGGCCTCATAAAATGGGATTAGGGAGGATTCCCTCTCTTTTTCTATTGATTGGAATAGTTTCGGAAAGGGAATGGTACCAGCTCCTCATATACCTCTGGTAGAATTCAGCTAATGAAGATCCATCTGGTCCTGGACTTTTTTTTGGTTGTAGTAGGCTGGTAATTGTTGCCTCAGTTTCCAAGGCCTACTATTGAGGTCTCTTCGAGGGATTCAGCTTCTTCCTGTAGTTTGAATCTTGGAAGGAGTGTAAGTGTCAGAATTATCCATTTCTTCTAGGTTTTCAGTTTATTTGCGTAGGAGTGTTTATAGTAGTGATGATCTCTGATGGTAGTTTTTATTTCTGTAGGGTCGGTGAGGTGATATCCCTTTATCATTTTTTTTAATTGCGTCGATTTGATTCTTCTCTCTTTTCTTCTTTATTAAGTCTTGCTATTAGTCTATCGAAGATTTTGTTGATCTTTTCAAAACCAGCTCCTGGATTCATTGATTTTTGGAGGGGTTTTTGTGTCTCTATCTCCTTCAGTTCTGCTCTGATCTTAGTTATTTCTTGCCTTCTGCTAGCTTTGGAATGTGTTGCTCTTGCTTCTCTGGATTCTTTTAATTTGCGATGTTAGATTATCCAATTTTTGATCTTTCCTGCTTTCTCTTGTGGGCATTGGTGCTATAAATTTCCCTCTGCACTTTTCACTTTAAATGTGTCCCAAGGATTCTGGTATGTTGTATCTTTGTTCTCATTGGTTTCAAAGAACATCTTTATTTCTGCCTTCATTTCGTTATGTACCCAGTAGTCATTCAGGGCAGGTTGTTCAGTTTCCATGTAGTTGGGCGAGTTTTGATTGGGTTTCTTAGTCCTGGAGTTCTAGTTTGATTACTGTAGTCTGAGGAGACAGTTTGTTATAATTTCTGTTCTTGTACATTTTGCTGAGGAGTGCTTTACTTTAATTATATGGTCAATTTTGGAGTAAGTACGATGTGGTGCTGAAGAATGTATATTCTGTTGATTTGGAGATTGGAGAGTTCTATAGATGTCCTATTAGGTCTGCTTGCTGCGAGAGATGGAGTTCAATTCCTGGACCTCCTTGTTAACTTTTCTGTCTCGTTGATCTGTCTAATGTTGACAGTGGAGTGTTGAAGTCTCCCATTGACCATTAGCCAGCAGGAGTCTAAGTCTCTTTGTAAAGTCTCCTAAGGACTTGCTTTATGAATCTAGATTATCCTGTATTAGGTGCATATATATTTAGGATAGATTAAAGCTCTTCCTGTTAGATTGATCCCCTTGACCATTATGGCCTGGCCTTCTTTTTGTCTCTTTTGATCTTTGATGGTTTAAAAGTCTGTTTTATCCAGAGACTGGGATTGCAACCCTGCTTTTTGTTCTTCTCCATTTGTAGTAAATCTGCCTCCATCCCTTTATTTTGAGCCTATGTATGTGTCTCTGCGTGTGAGATGGGTCTCCTGAATACAGCAGACTGATGGAGTCTTGACTCTTTATCCAGTTGCCCAGTCTGTGTCTTTTCATTGGAGCATTTTAGTCCATTTACATTTAAGAGTTAAGATTATTTATGTGTGAACTTGATCCTGCCATTATGATATTAACTGTGGTTATTTTGCTCGTTAGTTGATGCAGTTTCTTCTAGCCTCCGATGGTCTTTACATTTTGGCATGTTTTGCAATGAAACAGGTGCAGTTGTTCCTTTCCATGTTGGAGTGCTTCCTTCCAGGGGTCTCTTGTAAGGCAGGCCTGAGTAGTGACAAAATCTCCAAGCATTTGCTTATCTGTAAAAAGGATTTTATTTCTCCTTCACTTATAGAACTTAGTTTGGCTGGATGATACTTAAGAATTCTGGGTTTAAAATTCTTTTCTTTAGGAAATGTTGAATATTGGCCCCCACTCTCTTCTGGCTTGGAGGAGTTTCTGCCGAGAGATCTGCTGTGAGTCTGATGGGAAGCTGCCCTTTGTGGGTAACCCGACCTTTCTCTGGCTGCCCTTAAGATTTTCCTTCATTTTCAGCTTTGGTGAATCTGGCAATTATGTGTCTTGGAGTTGCTCTTCTCGAGGAGTATCTTTGTAAAGTGATTCTCTGTATTTCCTGGATTTGAATGTTGGCCTGCCCTACTAGGTTAGGGATTCTCCTGGATGATATCCTGAAGAGTGTTTTTCCAACTTGGTTCCATGCCTCCACTTTCAAGAGCTTTTAATCCAGACGTGGGTGGGGTCTTTTTTTTACATAATCCCAGCAAAACTTCTTGCAGGCTTTGTTCATTTTTCTTTTTCTTCTTTTTTTCTTTTGGTTTCTCTTCTAAGCTTCATTTCATTCATTTGATCCTCAATGCAGCTGATACTCTTTCTTCCAGTTGATCGAATTAGGTTACTGGAAACGTGCATTTATCCGCGTATTTCGTGTCATGGTTTTCATCTCTTTCATTTTTAAGCTTATGACCTTCTCTCCATTAATTGAGTCTAGCCGTCCAGATTCTTCCACTTTTTTCAAGATTTTAGTTTCTTTGCTGGAGTGCGTAATTCCTCCTTGAAGCTCTAAAATTTGATGGACTGAAGCCTTCTTCTCTCATCTCGTCAAAGTCATTTCCGTCCAGCTTTGATCCGTTGCTGAAGCGATGAGCTGCTTCAGCTCATTTGCGGGGAGATGTGCTCTTATTTTGAATTTCAGCTTTTCTGCCCTGCTTTTTCCCTATCTTTGTAGTTTTTATCTGCCTCTGGTCTTTGATGATAGTGATGTACTGAGTGGGGGTTTTGAGGTGTAGAGTGTCCTTCCTGTTTGATGGTTTTTCCTTCTAAGCAGTCAGGACCCTCAGCTGCTCGTCTGTTAGGTGCTTGAGGAGTCCACTCAGACCCTGTTTGCCTGGAGTATCAGCAGCAGAGGCTGCAGAAGATAGAGATATTTCTGAACAGCGAGTGTACTTACTGTCTGATTCTTGCTTTGGAAGCTTCCTCCTCAGGGGTATACTCCACCCACCCAGCAGTGTGGGGTATCGGGCGCTGGTGGGGATGTCTCCCAGTTGGAAGCTACTCAGGGGTCAGGGACCCGCCCGAGGCAGGCAGTCTGTCCGTTCTCAGATCTCAGCCTCCGTGTTGGGAGATCCACTGCTCTCTTCAAAGCTGTCAGACAGAGTGCGTTTTGCGTCTGCAGAGTTTTCTGCTGCTTTGTTGTTGTTATTTGTTGTTGTTGTGTAGCTGTGCCCTGTCAGAGGTGGAGTCACAGGAGACAGGCAGGTTTCCTTGAGCTGCTGTGAGGCTCCACCCAGTTGGAGCTTCCAGCAGCTTTGTTCTACTTGGCCTCAGCAATGGCGAGCCCCTCCCCCGCCTGCGCTGCTGCCTTGCGGTAGATCACAGACTGCTGTGCCTTATTAGGGGAGGCTCCGTGGGCGTGGGACCCTCGGCCGGAGTGTGGGATATGATCTCCTGAATTGTGCCCTGTTTGCTTAAAAGCAATATTGGGGTGGGAGTTACCCCGATTTTCCAGGTGTTGTGTGTCTCAGTTCCCTGGCTAGGAAAAGGATTCCCTTCCCTTAGCTTCAAGGTGAGCGATGCCTGCGCCCTGCTTCCAGCTCCGGCTGGTGAGGGCTGCAGCAGCTGACCAGCACCCGGTGATCGTCCGGCTGCTCCCCAGTGAGGGATGAACCCAGTACCTCAGTTGAAAATGCAGAAATCACCCGGTCTTCTGTATGCGGCTGGGGCGCTGGGAGTTGGAGACGGAGCTGTTCCTATTCCGGCATGCTCCGCCACCTCAGGGAGTTTTTATTAAAAAAAAAAAGAGCAGACAGGATAAGTAATTGTGTCCACTGTAGAGATACAAATTTCAGCTGCCGAGAGTCAACCTTAGTCTTTATTTTAAGCAAACACAACTGCCTTGCAGTCTTTTCAGCATGTCCCATGCAATATTTAGAATATATATATACAAAAATTATTTGTTTTTTTCTGAAATTTGAACTTAATTGATGTCCTATATTTTTATTTGCTAAACTATTCAATCCTATTTATATTATCAAATCTGTCAAATGTCATTTCTATAAATTTTATCTCTAAGGAAATATCTATAATTTTTATTCCTAAAGCCTGTAAATGCTTTAAATAAAAATATATGAGGATCCAATATTATTATTATTATTATTATTACTTGAGACAGCATCTCAAGTTGTTGCCCAGGCTGGAGTGCAGTGGCATGATCACAACTCACTGCTGCCCCAACCAACTGGGCTCAAGTGGTTCTCCCACTTTAGCCTCCTAAGTAACTGGGATCACAGGTGTTCACTATCATCCCCAGCTAATATTATATGGTTCATTCAGATAAATGAGGTCTCGCTATGTTGATCAGGTTGATCTCAAACTCCTGGATCAAGAGATCCTTGCACTTCAGCCTACTGAAGTGCTGGGATTATAGGCATGAGCCACTGCGCCCAGCTTGATTGCCCTAATTTCTGGAGATATTAAAATATAACTTTCAAGTTTGCTTGCAAACTCCTTCCTTTCCTGCCTAGAATCTCTAGAATCTGCCTTTCTCCCTGTCCCCTGTCTACTACATATGTATATTTGTGTACACACACACATAGACACACATGCACAGACACACACACACACACAGACACACACACACACACACAGAGTGAGAGACAGAGAGAGAGAGAGAAAATCATATTTAGTGACTTTTTTCATTAAACTCTTAACAGAATTTTACATATTAACATGCCATGCATTCTTCAAAATAAGTAATGAAGGACTGAATTGATGATTACTAAGCAATTTCAGCCCAGTTGTTCTCTCTCCTTAATATCTGTGTAATCAATCACCCAACACATTCTTCCTGCCCACTGCAAAGACCAAACCAGTTCACTGAGACCACAACATTGCAGTAGAAAAAAATTTTTTTTTTGAGACAGAGTCTTGCTCTGTCCCCCAGGCTGGAGTGCAGTGGTGCGATCTGGGCTCACTGCAAGCTCTGCCTCCTGGGTTCACACCATTCTCCTGCCTCAGCCTCCGGAGTAGCTGGGACTACAGGCGCCCGCCACCACACCCGGCTAATTTTTTTGTATTTTTAGCAGAGACGGGGTTTCACCATGTTAGCCAGGATGGTCTCGATCTCCTGACCTCGTGATCCGCCCACCTCGGCCTCCCAAAGTGCTGGGATTACAGGCTTGAGCCACCGCGCCCGGCCATAGAAAAAGTTTTATTGTCACGAGGCAGGAACATGCAGGAGAACTGGAGTTATCACTTGAATTAGTCTCTCTGAAGGCTTGGAGGTCAGGGTTTTTATGGACAATTTTTGTTGGGCAGGGGGCTAGGGAATGGGTGTTGCTGCTTGGTTGGGGAATTACAGGGTTGTAGAAAATGGTCCTCATGCACTGAATCTGCCTCTGGGTGGGACCACAGGACCAGCTGAGCCATGAGTCACAAGTCCGGGTGGGGTAGATCTGAGAAACATATCAAAAACCAATCTTAAATTCTACAATAGTGATATTATCTATAGGAGCAATTGGAAGTCACAAATCTTGTGACTGCTGGCCACATGACTCCTGAGCAGTACAGAGTTATAGAAACTACACCCTTCTTGTGACCTCTGGCCACTTGGCTCCTGTGTCCTGAGCAGTAAGGGATTATAGAAACTACACCTACATTTTAGCAGAGTTCAACGCCTCTCTTAATTTATTCTTGTGCCCTTTCATTAGTCTTACAAAGATGGTTTTCAGTCCCTGAGCAAGGAAGGGATTCGTTTTAGGGAGAAACTATTATCATCCTTGCTTTCCCAAAGTTAGATTGACCTATTCCTAGGTATGACCAAGGACAGCTTGCAGGTCAGAAGCAAAATAGAGTAAACTGCATCATATTTCTTTTACTGTCATAACTTGGCAAAGTCAGTTTCACCTATTTTTACGAAAGTTGCTAGTAACTTAAAATATTTTTAATTCTGCATTATTCTTGCTGTGTTTTTGTTCATCTCTTTGCTATAATCACATTGGCTCTTGCTGCTTGGTCATAGGCATGGATTTCAGATAACCAGGCCCAATTCATTCCCAGTAGAAATAGATAAAAGCACCATTGTTTCTCTTTGCCTTTAAGAAAGAAATATCTAGCCAAAGACAAAGGGAAACCTTGTCCATTAGCAAGTGAGGTAGAAGACTTTAAAAAATGAAACAAAAGTTCCAGAGATATTAAACAAAGAGTCTTCTGAAAAGAAGAAAAAGATATGTTTGCTTGGAACAAGAATTAATGATGGCCCCCTGGCAGTTGGAATTCAAACTTAAATAGTAGACACACAATTACTTATTTTAAAGTCTTGTCTGTTCATCTCTAAAATGAACACTCTCTTGTTTTACTTGAATATCTATCAGCATTTCTTTCTAATCAAACTTTATCTTGATTTTTATTTTATGCTGTGATACTTAGCTGTGCTCCTAGAAGTTTGCTTTGGACAAATGGGGTCTTTTTAGCAACAATGACAACAAAATTAACACAAGCATATTTTTTCCTTACTTAAGCCCCAAATTATCATTTTACAATAAGTATTTTTTTCCTTCACTCAATGTCTTCTCCATCTTTGGAAAAATAAACTAAGAAGCCTAGGGATTAGAGATTAAAAAAAAGTTTCTGAAGTTCCCTCCCCATTGAAAGAGGGCCCTTGCTTTCCTCACTTTGAATTCACAGTCAATGATTGTGTGGCATTCTTCTACACCCTGGTAGACAAAGACAAAGGTCACAATCTCATGGGAGCTCTATAGCCCTGCCCACCACCTGACAAACCTGAATACTTAACCAGGTGTCCCTAAGGCAAGTCTGTATCCTCCCTATAGGACTGCAGCTGATGAGTTCTTGAAAGTGCCTCCTCCTGGCTGGAGGGCAATCAACACAAAAGTAGTCCACTAAACAAAAACACAACCAAGGACCCTCACAGAGTCCACTTCACTCCCCTGCTACCTCCACTGGAGCAGGTGCTGGTATCCATGGCTGCAAGACCTGAAGATGGATCGCACCACGGGTCTCTCTTTTAGACACTCCCCAGTACCAGCCTAGAGCAGGGTAGCTCCACTGGGTGGCTAGACCCAGAAGAGCAAAAACAATCACTGCAGTTCAGCTCTTAGGAAGCACCATTCTAGGGTATGGGTGAGAGCACCACATCAAGAGAGCATCTCATGGAACAAAAGAATCTGAACAGCAGCCCCTGAATTCCAGATCTTCCCTCTGACATAGTCTACCCAAATGACAAGGAACCAGAAAAACACTTCCTGTAATATGACAAAACAAGGTTCTTTAACACCGCTAGAAGATCATACTAGCTCACCAGCAATGGATCTAAACCAAGATGAAATCTCTGAATTGCCAGGAAAAAAAAAAAAAAAAATTCAGAAGGTTGATTATAAGCTAATCAAGGAGGCACCAGAGAAAGGTGAAGTTCAACTTAAAGAAATAGAAAACATGATATGGGATATGAAAGGAAAAATTTTCAGTCAAATAGAGAACATAAAAAAAAAACAGTCACACTTTCTGGAAATCAAGGACACACTTAGGGAAATGCAAAATGCACTGGAAACTCTGAGCAATATAATCAAACAAGCAGAAGGAAAAACTTCAGAGCTTGAAGAAAAGGCTTTTGAATTAACACAATCCATCAAAGATGAAGAAAAAAGAATTTAAAAAAAGAATAAAGCCTCCAAGAAGTTTGGGACTATGTTAAATATCCAAACTTAAGAATAATTGGTGTTTCTGAGGGAGAAGGGAAATCTAAAAGCCTGGAAAACATAGTTGAGGGAATAATGGAGGAAAACTTCCCCGGCCTTGCTAGAGATCTAGGCATCCAAATACAAGAAGCCCAAAGAATGCCTGGGAAATCAATTTCAAAAAGATTATTACCCAGGCACACAGTCATCAGGTTATCTAAAGTCAAGATGAAGGAAAGAATCTTAAGAGGCATGAGTCAAAAGCATCAGGTAACCTATAAAGGAAAACCTATCAGAGTAACAGCAGATGTCTCATTAGAAACCCTACAAGCTAGAAGGGACTGGGGTTCTATCTTTAGCCTCCTTAAAACAATTATCAGCCAGGAATTTTGTATCCAGCAAAATTAAGCTGCATAAAAACAAATATCCAGCAAAATTAAGCTGGATAAAAATAAAGGAAGGAAAGATACAGTCTTTTTCAGACAAACAAATACTGGGAGAATTTGCCACTACCAAGCCAGCACTACAAGAATCATTTAAAGGAGCTCTAGATGTTGAAACAAATTCCAGAAATATACCAAAATAAATCCTACTTAAAGCATAAATCTCACAGGACCTATATAACAATAACAGTGAAAAAAGGGTATTTTGGCAATAAATAACATGATGAATAGAACAGTACCTCACATCACAATACTAACATGGAATGTAAATGGCCTAAATGCACCAATTAAAAGATACAGAATGGCTGAATGGATAAGAATTCACCGACCAAGTTTCTGCTGTCTTCAGGAGACTCATCTAACACACAAGGACTCACATAAACTTAAGGTAAAGGGATGGAAAAAATATATTTCATGCAAATGAACACCAAAAGCAAGCAGGAATAGCTATTCTTATATCAGACAAAACAAACTTTAAAGAAACAGCAGTTAAAAAAGACAAAGAGGGACATTATATGATGATAAAAGGACTAGTCCAACAGGAAAATATCACAGTCCTAAATACATATGCATCTAACACTGGAGCTCCAAAATTTATAAAACAATTACTACTAGACCTAAAAAATGAGATAGACAACAACAAAATAACAATGGGGATGTTTAGTACTCCGTTGATAGCACTAGACAGGTCATCAAGACAGAAAGTCAACAAAGAAACCATGGACTTAAACTATACCCTACAACAAATGGACTCAACAGATATTTACAGAACATTCTACCCAACAACTGCAGAATATCAATTCTATTCATCAGCACATGGAACATTCTCCAAGATAGACCGTATGATAGACCACAAAATAAGTCTTGGTAAATTTAAGAAAATAGAAATTATGTCAAGTACTCTCTCAAATCACAGTGGAATAAAATTGGAAATCAACTCCAAAAGGAACCCCCAAAACCATGAAAACACGTGAAAATTAAATAACCCTACTCCTGAATGATCGCTGGGTCATCAGTGAAATCAAGATGGAAATTTAAAATTCTTTGAACTCAATGATAATAGTGACACAACCTATCAAAACCACTGGGATACAGCAAAAGCAGTGCTAAGAGGAAAGTTCATAGCATTAAATGTCTACATCAAAAAGTCTGAAAGAGTACAAATAGACAGTCTAAGGTCACACCTCATGGAACTGGAGAAACAAGAACAATCAAAACCCAATCCCAGCAGAAGAAAAGAAATAACGAAGATTGGAGCAGAACTAAATGAAAGAAACAAACAAAAAGGAAACAATACAAATGATAAATGAAACAAAAAGCTGTTTCTTTGAAAAGATAAATATATACACCATTAGCAAGATTAACCAAGAAAAGAAGAGAGAAGATCCAAATAAGCTCAATTAGAAACTAAATGAGAGATATTACAACTGATAGAAAAACAAAAGATTATTCAAGGCTACTATGAACACATTTATGCACATAAACTATAAAACCTAGAGGAGATGTATAAATTCCTGGAAATATACAACCCTCCTAGATTAAACCAGGAAGATATGCAATCTCTGAAGAGACTAATAAGAAGCAGTGAGATTGAAATGGTAATAAAAAAATTGGCAACCAAAAATGTCCAGGTCCAGAAAGATTTACACCTGAATTCTAATCAAATGTTCAAAAAAGAATTGCTACCAATCCTACTGACACTATTACAAAAAGTACAGAAAGAGGGAATCCTCCCTAAATCATTCTATGAAGCCAGTATCACCCCAATACCAAAACCAGGGAAAGATGTAACAATAGCAACAACAGCAAAACAATATCCCTAATGAACATAGATGCCAAAATCCTCAACAAATACTAGTGAATAAAATCTAACAGCATATCAAAAAGATAATCCACCATGATCAAGTGGGTTTCATACCAGTTATGCAGGGATGATTTAACATATGTAAGTCAATGAATGTGATATACCACATAAACAGAATTAGAAACAAAAATCTCATGACCATCTCAATAGACTCAGAAAAAGCATTTGACAAAATCCAGCATCCCTTTATGAGTAAAACCCTCAGCAAAATCGGCATACAAGGGACATGCCTTAAGGTAATAAAAGCCATCTCTGACAAACCCACAGCCAACATTGAACTGAGGGGTGAAAAGTCAAAAGCATTCCTCCTGAGAACTGGAACAAGACAAAGATGCTCACTTTCAGCACTTCTATTCAACACAGTACTGGAAGTCCTAGCTAGAGCAATAAGACAAGAGAAAGAAATAAAGGGCATCTAAATCAGTAAAGAGGAAGTCAAAAGTCACTGTTAGCTGATGATATGATCATATACGTAGAAAACCCTAAAACCTCAATCAAAAAGCCCCTAGAACTGGCAAGTGAATTCAGTAAAGTTTCAGGATACAAAATTTACGTACACAAATTAGTAGCTATGCTATACACCAACAGCAACCAAGCTGAGACTCAAATCAAGAACTCAACCCCTTTCACAATAGCTACAAAAAATTTAAATACTTAGGAGCCAACCTAGCCAAGGAGGTGAAAGACCTCTACAAGGAAAACCACAAAACACTGCTGAAAGAAATCACAGACAACACAAACACATGGAAACACATCTCATGCATGCCCATGTATGGGTAGAATCAATATCGTGAAAATGACCATACCACCAAAAGCAATCTACAAATTCAATGCAGTTCCAATCAAAATACCACCATCGTTCTTCACAGAACTTGAAAAAACGATCATAAAATTCATATGGCACCAAAAAAGAGCCAAAGTAAGACTAAGCGAAATGAACAAATATGGAGACATCATACTACCTGACTTTAAACTATACTATAAGGCCATTGTCACCAAAACGGCATGGTACTGGTATAAAAATAGGCACATAGACCAATGGAACAGCATAGAGAACCCAGAAATAAAGCCAAATAATTACAGCCAACTGATCTTCAACAAAGCAAACAAAAACATAAAGTGGGGAAAGGACAGCCTATTCAACAAATGGTTTTGGGAAAATTGGCATGCCATATGTAGAAGAATGAAACTGGATCCTCATCTTTCACCTTATACAAAAATCAACTCAAGGTGGATCAAAGGCTTAAATCTAAGACCTGAAACCATAACCATTCTAGAAGATAACATCAGAAAAACCCTTCCAGACATTGGCTTAGGCAAAGACTTCATGTCCAAGAATCTAAAAGCAAATACAACAAATCAAAGATAAATAGATGGGACTTAATTAAACTAGAAAGTTTCTGCACAGCAAAAGAAATAATCAGCAGAGTTAACAGACAAGCCACAGAGTGTGAGAAAATCTTTGCAATGTATATATCTGACAAAAGACTAATACCCAGAATCTATGAATAACTCAAATCAGCAATAAATAAATAAATAATCCCATCAAAAGTGGGCCAAAGGCATGAATAGACAGTTCTCAAAAGCAGATATACAAATGGCCAACAAGCAAATGGAAAAATGCTCAACATCAATAATTATCAGGGAAATGCAAATCAAAACCACAATGTGATAGCACTTCACTCTTGCAAGAATGGCCATAATTAAAAAATCAAAACATAATTGATATTGGAGGGGATGTAGTGAAAAGAGAATACTTTTACACTGTTGATGAGAATGTAAACTAGTACAATCACTATGGAAAACACTGGAGATTCCTTAAAGAACTAAAAGTAGTTCTACTGTTTGATCCAGCAATCCCACTACTAGGTATCTACCCAGAGGAAAAGAAGTCATCGTACAAAAAAAGATACTTCACACGCATGTTTATAGCAGCACAATTTGCAATTGCAAAGATATGGAACCAGCTCAAGTGCTCATCAATCAATGAGTGGACAAAGAACATATATTATTTATATATATAAAATATATAATATATATTATATATAAATATATATATTACATATATTTATATATATATTATGTATATATATGCAGCAACTTGAATGGATTTGGACACTATTATTCTAAGTGAAGTAACTCAGGAGTGAAAAAACCAAACATATGTTCTCACTCATAAGTGGGAGCTAGGCTATGAGGACACAAAGGCATAAGAATGAAACATTGGACTTTGGAGACTCAGCGGAAGGAATGGGGGTTGGCGAGGGATAAAAGACTACACGTTAGGTACAGTGTATACGGCTCGGGTGGTGGGTGCACCAAAATCTCAGAAATAACCACTAAAGAACTTATTTATGTAACTAACCACTACCTGTTCCTCAAAAACCTACCAAAATAAAAATACAAAAAATTTATGAAAAGTAGAGAGAAATGTAAAAAGGTACGTTATATATGCATGAAGTACATATATGCATTATTTTATTAATCAGATAAAGGAAGAAATTTAAATTAAAAAAAAATCCCAGTTGACACATGTACTGATCCCCAGCACAAAGCACAGATACAAATTTTAGTAGCCACGGTGCACTTCTAAGGAGTCCTTGTCAATGACCCTCAACTTCAAAGAAGTCATGTTTGAGGGGCCATCAAGGAAGTGATTCATTGATATAGGGGGCAAGGATCAGGCATGGTTTAGAATGAACATAAAAAATATCCTGTTCTTTTAACCAGCAGAAGACACTCAAACTTCCCTGACATCTGTATCCAATGTCCATCCTTACTCCTTCTTTTCTGACACCTTGTATTTTAGCTTATCACTCAAGAGGAATTCAGTGAGCACTTACTATATACTCCTATGTGTCCATGTCAGTGCCACCCATCAGACCCTGAACAAATATAAAATCTAGAAAAAATAATGTTTGAGGTGATGGACATCTTAAATTTCCCAGATTTATCGTGACAGGTCCCCCAACAGGTTACTTAAGGGTGTATGTCCGCTGCTTGAATCCTTGGCAGCTGGGTAATAAGCCAAAGCCATGGTTCCCAGCCAAGGAACCGGTGTCTCTGAGAACTCAAACATCCAGAGAGTATCTGAGAACCTACCAATGCTCAAACACAGTAGTAAAAGAGCCAAAATATTACCTTAAAAGCAGTTTAGAGACAGGAGGTAGGGCAGATATCCAGCGCTCTCCTGTAGCTGTCCAGGAGTTCCCCGTATATAAGCACGAATAAACTCATCTACTTGTCAAACTGGACTTGCTTTAGTCATTGTTTGTTCTCTTGGTTCCTTCCCAGTTTGAGGAAGACATTACACTTCCAAGTTTTTCTCACAACACTGGATTTTTTATTATACATTTAATGCATGTATCAAAGTATCACATGTATTCCATAAATATGTGCAATTATGTATCAAAGTCTCAATTTTCTTATTTTTTGCATCAGATAAAGCTAGAATTTAGCTTATCCTTTTCAACTGTTACAGTTTTTAATGTTAGTTATATAAATAATTAAAATGTAAATGCCTACTTTGGGGTAACTCCTCTATCAAAGAGAACAGATCATTTGGTAATCTTCAATAGGGTAATCCTTTAGTATTATAACTACACTTGGTATAATAACTATTAAAATAAACTTAGAATTCACTCAGCAGTAGGAAAGTTGAGAATTATATACCTATGTATTTTTTATTATAACATTTAATAGTATATTGAAAATGCATTACCTTTGACAGAAACAAAGCGAACACTGGGGAATAAACACACTGGTCTGTTTCAGTTCTCCTAAACCAAATAGAATTCGTGAATTAAAATTTGTGTTGCACCTCAGAGAACCGGAGATTACCTGATTGTTGGGTTATTGGTTAGTTTATTGGGACTCAAGGTGAATCTTTTCCTGTGCAAAAGTAATCAGCTGATATGATGCAGAAGACACTAGCATATCCTAATTTAAAATAGTTAAAAGAATATCTGTTGACTGCAAATTATGACTACATGAGTAAATGGTATAAAACCCCTGAAGCCATGCACTTAGGCAAACTCCCCTGCTAGGTCTGAGATACCACAAACCTAATAAGTAGTGGGCAGAAGAATACAATGTCTTAGATATGATTGGCCATGAGTTTGTCCTTTGGTCTGCGATGCATTTGGCAGGATGAAGATGACTGTAGTTGGGATGTAGATGTGCTGTGTTTCAGTGGTACACACTTCACTGGGGTCAGTGATAACCTCTACAGCTATATCAGGGAGACAGGTTTCCAAAAAAGAGGCTAATTTTGTTTCTAGTAAGAAAGGATTCTGAAGCTATCCATCCATATAAATTTTTAGTTAGTGTTAAGCAATTGTTGTAATTGTAATTGGTTACAGTAATTTACTAAATAAATTAATTACTTGATGAAGTAATTAACTACTTTGGAGAGGTAAATATTAAAGAAATGAGTAATAGGGTGTGCTAAAGAACAGAACTATTTATTGAACTTGCTAACCTCAACAAGAACAAGCTCCTCACATGCCAGCAGTACACTTTGATAAAATGGTTTCTTTTCCCTCCCTCCCTCCCTCTCTTTCTTCCTTCCTGCCTGCCGGCCTGCCTTCCTTCCTTCCTTCTTTCCTTCCTTCCTTCCTTCCTTCCTTCCTTCCTTCCTTCCTTCCTTCCCTTTCTGAGACAGGGTCATACTCTCTTGCCCAAGCTACAGTGCAGTGGCGTAATCATTATTCACTGCAGCCTTGACTTCCTGGGCTCAAGCAATCCTCCCACCGCAGCCTCCCGAGTAGCTGGGACTACAGGTGTGCACCACCACATCTAGCTAATATTTAAGCTTTTTATATTGCCCGGCTGGTCTTGAACTCCTGGACTCAAGCAATTCTCCTGCCTTGGCCTCCCAAAATGCTGGGACTACAGACATGAAATACTATGCCCAGCTAAATTTTATTTTCAGATGGAACAGTTTATACTTTGTTCTATAGAATCATTTTGAAAGTTTTCTATTATACAGCCAGCTATCATATTGGTGGTCATGAATACACTGGTTACCTGACATGTGCATTAAGTGATTCAAAGCTCAGTGGGAGCGAAAGTTGGGATAACTAACACATTTTCCATGGAGTCTCCTTTCAATTGTGAACTAAATTTCCAGGAAAGAGCTTTCCAGCCATTTTAGGAAAAGGAGGAGGAATAAAAGACACACCCAGGTAATTTCACTTACGCAAGCTTGGACAGAGAGTTCCTTCATTCGTGTAAATCGAAGCTTGTGATTATGGCAATACTATCTCTCTGAAATGAATAAGCATCACTATGGGAAACAATTTTTATCCTTCATCAGGATCTGCAGATAGGAAAAAAATACACTGAAAATCGACAATTGCTAATGCTGAGGCTAACTTAGCGCCCACTCTTAAGGCAAAACTTCTAAACAATGTCACTTGCCAACAACAAATTAGCATTGACTGGGTGCAGTGGCTCAAGCCTGTGATGCCAGCACTTTGGGAGGCCAAGGTGAGCGGATCACTTGAGGCCAGGAGTTCGAGACCAACCTGGCCAACATGGTGAAACCCCATCTCTACTAAAAATACAAAAAAAAAAAAAAAAAATTAGCTGGGCATGGTGGCACACGACTGTTATCCCAGCTACTCAGGAGGCTGAAGCACAAGAATCTCTTGGACCTGGGAGGCAGAGGTTGCAGTGAGCCGAGATCACGCCACTGCACTCCAGACTAGGCAATAGAGAGAGACTCTGTCTAAAAAAATAAAATAAAATAAAATAAAATAAAAAACAAAAAACAAAAAACAAATGACACACACATACAAAATTGCATTGCTCACTTATCATAATTTCCAACAAGCTTTGATACTCTAGTGAGATTTTTATTCAGAATAACTATTTGTTACTGTCCTAATAAATCAGCAAATATCGTTAGAGACCATGTTACAAAGCTCCTGAGGAATGCTGTTTCTCTGCAATAAAAAGGATACAATGTAGAACTATTGAATTATGCTGCTAAAGTAGTTTATATTTCCTTTTACATGAAGCCTAGAAGAGAGGGTGCCCTCAGAGAATATAAACAATAATGATGGTTTCTTTCTAAGACATTGGAATTTTGGTGAGCAGTAACATCTTACTAGTTCTTTCCCTGAGTAGTGACATTTCTCCTTTTAGAAATGTATTTACCATGTTGGCCACATAACTTTCTCCTATTTGGGCCTCAGGGCCTTCTGCATTTCTCCCGATTAGAAGTGATGAGCTTTAGTTAACCGAAAATCCCAGCGGTAAAGGGATTTTGTTAAGGGCTGTGATCAAACCCAGCTATCTCCTTCTTTACTTATTCTATATTCAGTGTCAGACTCTTGCTGCAAATCTTTGTTACTTTTATGATTAGAGAGTTTTCTCAAGGGAGATGGTCTTCCATGGAAAGAGTTAAATGCGCATTAGCAAGTCTGACCCTTTAGGGTATGTTTATACGAACACTATTAGTTCTTGGATAAAATCTGTAAGGCTCAGAGCAGGATTAAGATTTCATATATAGACCTCAATCTCTCAGGGCATTATAAATCATTAAAACTGTCCTGGAGGCATGCTCAAGAGCCATGGGATATCTATTAATACTTTTTATGGGTGTGGTTTCAATGGAGATTTTAAATAAATGAGCTATTATTTTTGAGCCAGGCAAAGTGCTTTTTCACATGTGATAAAAGTGGCTGCACAAAAATGCTGGAGACTATGTGTTTAGGCTCATGCTTACACATACTGTAGATTCAAATTGTTTCCACTTTAAGAATCCAGAAACTAGTAATCATTTACTTTTATTTAAAAATACATATTAAAAGATATAATTTATTTACGAAATATTTTTTCAACAAGGAATTTTAAAAACGTTTTACTCAGGAAAGTCATTTTGATTCCCTGAGAATTCCATCTAAAAGTTTATGAGAAGAATTTAGTAATTCATTCCTTTGAAAAACATTGCATTATATTTCCCTTCTACAGGGAGATATGTAGAACAATTGTGTGCTTCTCCAACTTCCAAATAGTTTATATCCAATTAAAATGTCCTTGAAGGAGAAAAGTCAAAGAGTGGCAGAATTCAGACTGGAGAGATGGTGTAGCATGGGTACATCAATCAAATTTATGGAGAGATAAATATGAAATGTGACTCCCACCCTCATCCATTGTGCATTTTTGTCGTATTGTTGGTGAAGTTATATTCCTTTTCCACACCTGCTAGTGCTGTGAGATTCCTCCACCCCTACTCCCGTCTCACAGTGTGGTTTAAACTGGGTCATCAGTCAAACCCTGAGGATAAATCTGTGTTTATGATGTAGAAACTCATGAACGTCAATGAATGTTCATTACCCACTGTGCCCTGCTCTTTCAGTTACGTGCATTTGAAAACAGTAATAGTTTTGTGGGACCCACTTGGACCTCCAGAGTCAGTATAATAATAATTTTCAAGTGAAAACGTTTGAGCTAAGATACGGAAAGAAATCATACCTGAACTTCTTTTACTGGGCTAAAGCAGAACTTCCAGAAAATGCAGCTGCTCTGCACTCCCCTCCAAGGCAGTTTTCTGAGAATTCGGCTGCCGTGGAGACAGAGTTTCCATTTTCCTTAGCATCAAAAGCCCAATAGAACCCTCCATGCCTTCCCATGGAAGCCCTCCCTCCCTTCCCTGCCTCCACATTTTTTCAAACGTGGAATATAAATCCTTTATCTCTGGCTATTGACTTACTCATCACTGAGTCTGTATAAATAAACCTTGTCTTTTCTCCTCTCTTTATCTTTCTTTTTCTTTTCTTTTTCTTTTTGGAGACAGTGTCCCACTGTATGACCCAGGCTGGAGTGCAATGACACAAACACAGCTTATTGCAGCCTTGACCTACCAGCCCCCCAGGCTCAAGTGATCCTCCCACCTCAGTGCCTGAGTAGCTGGGACTACGGGCACACACCATTATGCCCAGCTAATATTTAAAAAAATTTTTTTGTAGAGACAGGGTCTTACTGTGTTTCCCAGGCTGGTCTCAAACTCCTGGGCTCACGAGATCCTTCCACCATGGCCTTCCAAAGTGCTGGAACTACAGGTATGAGCTACCACGCTCTGCGTCTCTTCTTTTAATCTATTGTCAGTTAATTTGCAAGCTTCCAAACACTGGACGCAAGTTGGAAAATGACAAGTTTTCCGCTGGACAGTGTTTTCATTATAAAGCAATGAATAGGTCATTGTACAAGGAAATTGCATGGGATGGTTCTCCTTGGTAGAAAGCCCAGTGGACTATCCCTTTTTGTAGAGTTAAGATTGATTCTGTGTTTCTATGTCTGTTTCTTTGTTCCATACCTGTGGCACAATTAAAAGGCAAAGGATAGCTTATCATTTACATTGTAAAGCTAGAGAAAATTTGTTCAATATATCAATATATAATATTTGTCTCATACAGATGAAGCACTAATTATGCTTCACTTTATAGGGCATTGGTTTTATGATAACAAAGTTAACATTAGCTTATTTTAGAACATTGTTATGATGCATATAGATGACTATAAAAGGATTACTAAACTAAGGCAAGGAACATTTGGCTCAGTCTTCCTTGTGTCTGCACAAATCAAAATGTAAATTCCCAGCCAGGCGCAGTGGCTCACGCCTGTAATCTCAGCACTTTGGGAGGCCGAGGTGGGTGGATCATGAAGTCAAGAGATCAAGACTCCACCTCTACTAAACTCTGTCTCAACTAAAACACTACAAAAAATATCTCTGGGCATGATGCCGCGAGCCTGTAGTCCCAGCTACTTGGGAGCCTAAGGCAGGAGAGTCGCTTGAACCCGGGAAGTGGAGATTGCAGTGAGCCGAGATCAGGCCACCGCACTCCAGCCTGGCAACAGAGCAAGCCTCCGTCTCAAAAAAAAAAAAAAAAAAAAAAAGTAAAGACCCCGTTTGTGGCTGGAAGCTAATCAAGTATCAGCTATAGGGAGGAATATTGTAGTGATTAGGTGAAAAGAAATACAGAATACAACCCCTCAAAATAGAGTCCAAAAGTGATTAACTATATTCAAAATAGTTTGAGGGTATTAAAGTTGATTTTGGAACAACCAGCAGACACTAAAAGGAGGGTCTAGAGAACAAGAGGAATCAAAGGTTCATGAACACAATTGATTCAGGGGTGAAGGGTGTTGGGCAAACCAGGAAGGGAAGTGATTGCATCAGGAAGATACAGTTGACAAGTAGCTGGAAATTCATTTGCTTTATCCCCAGTTAGATTTAACCTAGAGAATTCCTCCTGGAGTGGCAGCTAATTTTTCTTACATTTGCTTTCCTTAAAATGATTCCACTCTAGGTTTCTAAGGGAGATTATATAGTCTTTATCCAGTAGACATAAAAATAAACCTGGAGCCCATATAACCTAAAGTAAGAATATATAGCCAACCTACATAACAAAAAGGGAGAGGTTCCCTAAAAGGAAGTGATGTTTGTTCTGGAATGGGACATTGCAATCATTTACTATGATGTGCATATTGAGGGAGGTACTCCAAATTGGAGTAGAGGATCTCTTAGGTCAGATTCTGATATCCTTTGGCAAGATATCCTTTATGTGACACATGAAGTAGAGGATCTCTTAGGTCAGATTCTGTCAAGTTACCAGCAGAAGCTACAGATAATAAAATTTTAATAATACCATTATTCTGTCAGTGAAAATGGTAACATTACAAGGGGTAAGAGTCTTATTTTGGTATGGAGTCTTATTCTACATCTTGAGAAAAGCTGCCTGCATCATGAAGTCATCAACTTCTTGTCCTGGTTTGCAGTCTCAATGTCTCTGGTTATGGAACCAAACAGCCCGATGAACTTTCTGTGTGGCTTGTACATCATGCATAAGACTTGTTCTTTAAAACTAACTAAAGCTAATAGGGCTTTAGAAACAGAGCAGTTCCTGTTTTTAATAATTCCATGGAAGAAAGTTGGATAGGAGGGAGCTAGAATAATTTAGAATTTAGTCTAGTCTATAGGTAGATAACAAGAACTTGAAACTAATGCACAGGCCTATAATCTAAAACTGGTGTATAATGGTTTTTCTTTTAGAAACATAACTTTTTCTCTCTACTTGATTACACAGGAATCTCAGATTCAAAAACCTTTTGAAGCTAGAAAGCCAAACCAGGGCAGATTTTCAATTTTACTACTGTTTTAAGATTCCTGCACCTGCTAGGCAGTGACAGCTTTCACTCACTCACTGTTAAGACTGGGAACCCTTGAAGCCAGACTTTCTATGCACATTCTCAAATACTATATTCCAGTCAAAGCCTTAGTAACATAACCAATGTTTCTAACTGTGCTCTGTTGTAAAGAGAGATTTTTATTGAACTTATGCAAATATCCATATTGCCATAAGAGTACTCATAAACAATTCCTGAATGTCAGAGGGATCAACTAGGGAGAAAAGGCAAATGTTTCCATCTTTGTTCAAAAAGTATACTTTACCAAATGGCTGTAAGCTATAGATAGCTAAAGAGAGAACATTTCCTTAGATCTGGAAAACAAAACATTTAAGTAATGATCCAATAATGTTTCAAATAAAAGTCATAAAAACAATACCTTCATCAATGTGCTTAATCACATGTAATTAATTTTTATTCTCCTTGATTTTGATCAGCAGCTTCCTAAATCCATCTGTTCTTTATTAGAGTTTTGGAAAATTTTTATTTAGTCCATTGATCTTAAAGTTATTGGAAACCTGTACATGAGAGTACGTACGGTCTCAAGTTAATGGAAGATAGTGTTAGCATTCTGATATTCTCTTTCCCTTCTCCGGGAGGTGAGAATGATGGGAAGAAAAGGCAAATTGGAATGTTAGGCTGTTGTGCCTTCTGTCTTGTTGTCTTTTGTAGCATGGCCCTCTTGGCTACCGAATGTGTGACATTTCCTGCCAGCATTGTCGAAACTGCAGTGTCTACTCAGATCATGATCAATTGCAGCTGAGAGAATTGACTACTAAGTTGCATAAGAATAGGGTAAAAATTGTGTTTTTTAAAACAAGCCAAATAAAAATGTAAATGTCATCATTAGGCGTGAATCCATATTGATGGTGGTATAGTAAAAGACACTGGAAACAACTGTGAAAAATGTATTTTCCTGGAGATCAGAAGACCAATTTAGATCCACCCCCTTCGTTACTAGTTTGTGCCCTCAATCAGGCTGCTTTTGAGAGGCCTCACACTCAATAATTGTACGTTGCTGAATTGTAGCACATACTGTCGGAATGTGAAACTCCAAATGTCATTCTGCATAAAACGAGTAGAATTGGGATGACATAAATACTCTGTGGAATAGGAAATCTTACAAAATAATTTCAAAACAGGTTTCTGGTGTTGCTATTATGAATTGAGGAAAGGTAAAGTTCTCTTTAGTTGAGTCCTTCATTTCATGAGGTGTAGGCAAAAATTGGAATTTTTCCTGAAACCTATGCATCAAAACTTTGCCTAGCTCAACACAAAACCATTAAGTCTGAGTGTATTATTACTGTTAATAATTATAGTTTGGGGAGAAAAAGTGGAATGATGGAGCTGGACTAAATTCCTTGCCTTGAAGACTTGGAAAAATAAAGGAAGTTGAGGCAAAGGGTACCCAAGGTTTAGAATCATACTCCTGTGTCTGCAGTAATAAGAAGGCCAGGGGCAAATGTCCTGCTGTGTGTGATCTCCTCTGGCATGAGTTTGTACTAAGTGAACCTAAGGCTAAATAACTCAGTCTCAGTACTGGGACAGAGATTAAGAAACTGCCTTGGCTCTACCAAGCATCCCAGTTACTTTGCGTATCTGATGCCAGGATGAAAACAAGTCTTTGACTTCTGAAGCCAAACAAGTTTTTCTTTGTTTGTTATGACGCATAGATATTAATGTTCACAAGTAAAAACTCAACCAAAATTTTCTACACAAGAAGTTGGACTTTTGTAAAAAAAGAAGCTTATTTTTCTTAGCATATTGGAAAGTTTTTGAAATGAACAAGTCAATCATCTTGGAAATCATACTGTCTCAAGCTCAAACTCCTCTGTGGAGTTTTGTTAGACCATCTTTTTAGCCATCATTCAAGAAAGACACTTCTAGCCTAACAAATAAACCTTTTAACAAATATCTGAGCCACATTTCTTTCATAACAATTTTATCTCATGATTTTCACATCCAAAAGCAGTTGGGGTAACAGTGAATTTAAATAATATCCTGGAAAAGATGTTGCTCACTTTTTAGTACTGATATGTATGCAATATTTAGCATCTATCATTTTTTATTTGTTGTTTAAAAATCAGAGCTAAATTTGTTTAAGTTATTAAACTGGTCCAGTACAACATAATGATGAAAATTCTTATTAGGTTACCATCTCTGATATGTTACATAGTTTCCTGCTTAGAAGAATCATTTTGTGTCAATTTTTCTAAATTTCTCATCACACTCAGTTCCTTATGTCAAACAGCATGTGATGGCCTTTGATCAAAGGCAAAAAAATCTGAACTGTTAAAACAAATAGAAGAAATGGGCAATGATGCCTCAGAAATATTTGTTTGCTTACTTAAGTGTAAACTGGATTGTATCTTTTAAACTTTGGCTTGCATCCTATTATGAATTGCTATTTTAAAGATTAATATCATTTTATCCTACTATTAAAGGCTTTCATATTTTGTTGACATCAGTTACACTGCAGAAAAAAAATTTTCTGAGATAAGTTACACAACCTTGTGGATAATCACTATGATCTTGTAGAACAGTTTATTAGTTATAGAAGATTAAGTGACAGTTTAAAAATATTGCTTGGGATCATCTAAACTCATCCCATTAGAAGATAAAAGCAGTGTACATTTAACATTGAAGCTGAAGGTTTTTTAATCAGGTGATTATGTCTATGGCTATGTGACCTTCTTAAATAAAGCAATATGGGAAGTTCGATTTTCAAATCGTAGAGAATATTAAGCTATCCAAGGAGAATCTGGTATAAGGTCAAAGAGCAATAGGACTGAGAAAATTGTAATGATTATAGAATAATTAAGCTCAGTTTTTTTCTACTTGAAGACAGAGAGGGCAAAACCATAAAACTATTCATTGGCTATGTCCTTATAACTTTTCTTTTGTGGTTATTCTTGAGAAGTAAGAGGCACTCAGCTTAAAAATGAATTTCAGGGATGATACCTTAATTTTACTACTATTTTTGTCTTTATTTTACTATTTAAGATGTTTTATTTTCCCACATTCCAGAGCTTCAACTTTTCCATTAATCCATTTGTGCTTTTTGGTGACATAATCATTCTTAAATTTGAAGAATAATCACTTATAATCTCGTTTACCTAGCCCATCTTTACATGTGAAGTGTTTCTTCATAACTGGTCAACCTTTATACTTGGTGAACCAGACACTCTCCATCTGAAAGCTTCAAGTACTCCTACTCTTCGTATTCTTCTCAGGCACTGTGAACTTTCCTGAGGATTATTCTGTTGACTGTAGGGTGAACATCATGTGGATTTTTTCTGTCTTATTTTAGGTGTGCAGGAAAGTACACACATAGGCAGTCCCTAGTGGAGAGGGCACTGATTAACATCTGCTCACACCCAGGCTGCCCATTGCCGGTAGTATAAAATTTCTTATTGTTACTCCTTTGTTCAAACACTTGCAATAGATCTTCATAATTTATAGGCAAGGGAAAAAGTTATCTGTCCAGCATTCAAAGGTTCTCAAAATGGGCCCTCTCATCTTCACTCCTCACCCAAAGAAATCTAGCCTCTTCTCTGGGTTTGATCTTAGCCTGGAATCTGTCTCTAGGTAAAAGGGGGAAAAAAAAAAAAAGAGTCCACAATCAATTTCACTGCTTTGGGATGAAGTCAGGCTCATGCTAGATCCTTGCCCTGACCTTTTGCTTCACTTCCAGTGGCTTAGTGTTGCCCCAAAACAACTCCAATCTCCCTGTCCCTGGGAACATAAACATCTCTAATTTTCCTTCCAGCTGGAGGTGGGTATGTGACTTAATTTTGGGCAATAAGATGTAAGGTACATCTCCTGTGAACTTCTCAGAAATATTTTCCCCATGATTAAAAGGCAGAGGATCACAGAAACAGACCAGTGCCTGTTCTCCATTCTTTCACTTTCAGACCATGTGTGAGCTGGTGTGACTTTCGCAGCTTAAACAACCAATTTGCAACCCAAAAGCAATAAACAAGAGTCCCAAAGCCAATATGAGGAAGGCAGGAGAGGTGGGAGAGGATGGCGTGGGGAAATTCCTGGGTCTTGATCTCCATGCCATCTTTGGGAATGCTTAACTCCACACTTCTTGCCAAGTAAACAATAAATGCCAGAATGGTTAAAGGGAACAATAAATGCTGGAATGTTTAATGAGGAAACTACTGTATCCAAACCATGTTAACTAATACATTAAGGTTCTGATCCATTCACCAGCCCCATATCTGCATTTCTGTTTTGGTTCTTTGCTAGATACCAAAATTTTTTCAACACTAGACTTTTTTCCAAGTATCTCCACATTCCTAAAAATTCGCTGATGGACCTCGCGTATGCTCACCTCAAGTTTACTTGCTCAGGTTTCTATGTACTGGTTGTGTATCAGTGATACAGAGTCCACCCATGCTCTGGCTCTCAGGAACATTCCCGGATGGCTCTGCTCGGTTCTGCCTTGCTCAGGGAGTGGAGTTCCCTCTTCTCCTGAGTTATCCAAGTTCCTCACCCCCAGGAGCTTCCAAATGTCCGCAGTTGTTGGGCCATGGTGGATCATAGGAAGTGACGTAGTGAAGTCTGGCTGTACGTGTGTAAACAGTTGGGTTCTAAGTCCTTTCTCCTTTTCTCCTGGATCTATGCAAGAAAGAAAAAGAAAGAAAGAAAAAAGGAGATAATCTTTCTCCATTTTTATTTATGATGTCTCACTATGTTGTCAGGCTGGTCTTGAACATCTGATGTCAAGCAATCCTCTCACGTTGGCCTCTCAAAGCACTAGGATTACAGGCATGAGCAACCATGCCCAGCCTCTCCCAGTTTTAGAAATTGCATTGTTTTTAGAAATTGCATTGTATCTGCTCTTTCCTCTTCAGAATGAATAACTCCTCTACTTTATCTTAGCTCTTTCTTTAGTCCCAAATTTGCCTTGTCTTTGAGGAAAATATACTTTACAAACATGTATCTGAACTAAATGTAGGCAAGTGTCTTTGAGTCCTTGTTTCTCCTTTGTTGTGGGTTAGGGGAAAGAAAACTAGCCTTCAGGGTATCAGCAAAAGAACATAGGATAGAGAACACAGAACCATTCAGATAACATAACTTTCTCCCACTTACTACTCTCTTTATTACCTAGTCCCCACTACAGTTTCTCATGTGTGAGTTTAGGAATTTCTAGTTGATAGGGCAACTAGGATAGCAAAGTTCTAGTGTCCAGAGCAGGCCAGTGATAGCCTACACATGAGGTAGCTGGAGTAAACCGAGGTACGGATCTTGTTTTTAAAGTGCAAGGCTATAATACGGAAGGCGTTGGTCTTTGTCTTAAGGTGAGTTGTCATATGAAATAGGTGGGATGATTTGTGAGGCTGGCCACCAAATGGGATAATATCATTCCTAAACAATTTGTGAGTAAGGGCTGAGACAAATGAGTTAGGCTAGATGTAGGGACTGAGCATATTCTATCGAGTACATGTATGAGAGTGAGAACAGCCCCTTAAAAATCAGTCACATGATATTCTCTATAGCTGTGCTTTTAATATGGCAGCCAACAGCTACAGGTGGCTATTAAGCCCTTGAATTGGGCTAAATTCAAGTTAAGATTTATGCATACGATACACACTATGCATAAAATACACACTAGATTTTGAAGATTTAGTCTGAAAAAAAGAATGTAAAATATCTCATTAATAATTCTTATTTTGTATTAACTACATGTTGAATATTAATTACACTGTAATCGGTGCTTCATCTTTACCTTCATCTTCCCAAACTGTTGTTGACAGGTTGATAAATATTATTATGTGGCCAGGTGTGGTGGCTCATGCCCATAATCCCAGCACTTTGGGAGGCCGAGGCAGGAGGATCACTTGAGCTCAGGAGTTTGAGATCAGCCTTGGCAACACAGGAAGACCCATTTCTACAAATAAATGTGAAAAATATTAGCCAGGTGTGGTGGTGCCTGCCTGGAGTCCCAGCGACTTGGGAGGCTAAAGTGAGAGGATACCTTGAGCCCAGTAAGTGGTAGTTGCAGTGAGCTGAGACCCTGCCACTGCACTACAGCATGGGTGACAGAGTGAGAAATAACACTTTGGATATATTAAGTTAAATAAACTATATTATTAAGTTATAAAAAATCAGTCACACGGATTGGAATTCCAAGCACTCACCAGCTTAGAGCACTGCCTGGGCCAACAAGGAGATCTCACTGTGGGAAGCTATGTTGCCTACTTTGAAAGCTTAGAGTGTAAACTGTGGAGCCCAGGAGCCTATCCATCTCCAGATCCTAGAATAGTGCCTGGCACATGTTAAGTCAACAAAAATATTTTAATTAATTAATTAATGACCTTCTAATAATGCCGAGACAATATTTCTCCTAGTTCTATTAGCCTCTGAGCTCAGTTCCAGCCATGACTCTCCTGGGCCATGTTGTCAATGACTAGCTACAATAGATGGGTAGAGGGATCCATGGATAGACTGACAGACAGCGTAAATCAAAAAGTGTCTGAGACAGATTTTAATTGATTTAGAGATTTATTTGGTCAAGATGGAGAATGTGCCTGGAAAAAAACAAACACACAGAAAAAACAAACAAAAAAACACACAAGTTACAAGTAGGATCTGTGGCCTGTGCTTTTTCCAAAGACGTTTGAGGACCAATATTTAAAGAGAAAAGAGGGAAAGGAGGAGAAGAAAAAGAAAAGGAGGAAAGTAGGCAGTAGGACAAGTGGTTACTTTGATTAGTACTCACCAAATCTATATTTTACATATGAAAAGAGGAGGGGAGGGGAAGTGATTATGCATTCTTCTCACTCTTGGTAGATCTACATTTTACATAAGACAAAGTAAGCATGTGAAATTTACAGCTGTTTGGGAAGAAAAGAAATGTAGCTTTTGCGTGACTCAGTGCTCAAGCTGAACCTTCCCTTTGTCATGGTGAGTTTGGGTTCTGATATTTTATTTTTCTTTCGCAACAGACAAACACGTGTAGTATGGGCTTTTTTTTTTTTTTTTTTTTTTTTCCCTTTTTTTAGCTTAATCTTCTGTTCCCTCAGTTTCTTAAATATATTCACAAAGACGGTGCTTTCATAGATAGAAAGGTGTTTTTCAAATGTCTGTAAGGTATAAGTTTCCAGGGAAAACTAGAAATTTATTATGATACCTTACATATACACACAAAATAAAATAAAGTGGTTTTTACCCCTTTTCTCTTTGGGTTGTCTAATTTCAATATGAATTAGAGACAGTTGCAGTAGGATCATTGTAATAGCTCTTTATTTGTCCACCTGGCCCTTGCTGTTGCACAGAGAGATATATTTTTCATCCTGGCGTTCCTGATTCACTTTCCCCATTTCCCTCCATGGTGCCCTTCATATTCTTCATACTTTGTGTTTATTGTCCATCTCCCTTACCTAAGTTTCAAGAAGGCAAGCACTGTTTTGTTCACAGTGCCTATGGTAGAGCCCAGCAAGTGGTAGGTGGTCAACATATATTTTTTAAGTGAATGTTTCAATGAATGATTAAAATGGATGTGTGCTCAGCATCTATAAGAAGAGTTTCAGAAGGAATTGTAAAGAAGAGCCATTCCTTGCCCACAAATACAACACTAGGCATGGAATGTTACCATAAAGGAAATGTAAGAAAAGGTGTGAAGAAGGGAGAAAAATAAACTTAGACAAATTGTAATTTGATTAAATAGAGAAGGATAAAAGTGTCGAATTATTTTTATTCCAGAAATAAAATACATCCTTGGATTCATGAATTCTCCAATTTTATGTGTTGCCAAGTAAAGTTCAATGTGCAATAAGCATAAGGAAAAATATTCTCTCATAATGTTTAGCTGAATTTATAGAAGATAGTGAAGATTCAACTCTATTTTTGTCACACTGTGATGCAATAGCATTTTGCATTTCCTTAAATAAATGCCAAGAATATGAGGCACATGATAGAGGATCCCAAAGGATGCAAAATCTCTCCTGGCAGACACTGAGGGAAGATAAAATTAAAACAAGGCAGCTGATTAACCTTGACTGGTTTATAGCTAGAATAAAATTAGACAAATGTTTGAATAAAAGCACACTTCAGTTTTTTCTTTTATTTTTTTGAGGCAGTGTCTCACTCTGTTTTCCAGACTGGAGTGCAATGCAGTGGTGCGAACACGACTCACTGCAGCCTCTACCTCCTGGTGCAAACAATCCTCCTGCCTCAGCCTTCTGAGTAGCTGGGATCACAGTGCAGGCCACCACATCTGGCTAATTATTTTTATTTTTTTGTGGAGATGGGGTCTTGCTATGTCACCCAGGCTAGTCTTGAACTCCTGGGCTCAAGCAATCCTCCTGTCTCAACCTCCCAACATATTGGGGTTATAGGCATGAGCCACTGCGCCCAACCTCTTAATTTTTAATTGTATGGATTTATGGTCATTTCAGAACCTTCAATTTTCAAGAATAATATTTTTCATATCTTCCTTTCCTCATTCTCTTGTAACTTCCCTTGAACTTTTTCCACAGAATAAGTCTTGTTTTCGGCACAGTTTATAATTTTCATGAAAAAGCAGAAACAAAGACTTGAAGAAGACACTTGCCTAAATTTAATGTGGGAGATTCAGATACATGTTTGCATAGCAATATTTTATATTCTCAAAGAAAAGGCAAACCTGACACCAGAGGAAGGGGAAGAACAAAGCAGAGGAGTTACTCACTCTGCAGAGGAGGGAGCAAAAACATGATTCCCAACAGTTGGAGGAAAAGGAAGGATTGTTTCTTGCATAGATCCAGGAGCAGAGTGAAAAGGACTCATAGCGAAACCTGTAAAATTAAAGGAAGTTGAACCAAATGGTTACAATGTTTGAGTTCACACTTAGATGAGGGTGGATCCCTCGGGCCTGGCGTGACAGTGGTAGGAAAAACGGAAGTGAGAGAACTCTAAAGAGCAGGTTATCTTGGAGACAGAGGAACGTTGCCATTAGTGTGTGGAACTGCCTAGAATTTGTGTCCTCTAAGAACTTGGAGGATTCAACAAATATTTATCAGGCATTTTTCAGGCTCCTGAGCTGCTATGATAGGGCAGAGACTGGCACAAGGATGGGACACAGTCGTCCCTGACCTTGAAGAATCTAATGAGTCCTAGGTTGTGGAATTTGTTTTAATAAGAAAAATTTCATCTCAGAAGTTAAAGTCAGATGATTCACAGTAAAGAAAGAATTTATCTAGACCACAGACTATTTCAAATAAAATGAAAATCATTCTTTGCAGACATCATCATTGACCACAAAATGGTCCTTGTAATATATTTTGTTACTCTGCCATCCTCTGGTAATCTGAACTATAAAACCAGTTAAAGCTAGTGGCAGGCAAGATCATTGTCTACTAATAAACACTGGTACTTTTCTAGATACAGGAAAACAGAAAATGGCAATAGAAAAAATATTCTTTAAGAATATAAAGAGCGTATATTTAACAGGAAGTAATATGTGGCTTTGTAAAATACCAGACTTCCCAGAAAGCAGTACTAATGATATGCATACTAATTAGATATTTTATGGAATGATGTTGTTTGCCCAAGGATGAGAAAAACAACCATCCTGTCTTGAAAACAGACTAGCACTAGAGAGAAACAGAGGATTACACCTGGAACTGCATATAATGACGTGATACTGTTACCAAAACTTTCTATTTCTATTCAGAACCGAAATTTAATTCTGACTGTCTCATGCTATGGGAACCATAGACTAAGTCAAAATTCAGTCATGATCTTCAAGAAACTTCTACTTCTGTCATTTATTTATCAAATAGCCTAGAGGTTAAGGCAAAGCACTTTGCAATAAGAGAGAAAAATGTTAGAGACGTAAAGAGAAAACAGAACTTCTATCAAAGATTTTTTTAATAGTTTAGTAAGTAATAATTTGATTTGACATAGTGTTTTATTTTTTAATACTTCTATATTTAATAACTCATTTGATGAGGGACAAAGCCATGTAATAAAATGGGTACAGGTTTTGAGCCCCAGATCTATGGACCTTGAGAAAATAACTTAAAGTCTTCTGAACATCATTTTCTTCCTCTGTAAATGGGGAATATAACCTTGAGCATAGAATTGTAATGAGGATTAAATGGGATAATTAATGTTAAGTGCTTATTTCAGAGTATGCTATTAAGTCTTCAATAACCATCAAATGTCATTCTCCTCATCATCCTCATTGCCATATCGTCATCTTCTTCCTCTTCATCATCATCCTCATCAGTACTGGATTATGTATCAGTTATGAGGATTATCAGTATCAGTTATCAGTATTAGTTATGCAGATTATCATAGATAAAAAATAAAATATCCTTGGCATCTAGTGGTGCTTCAAAAGTGGTAACAGTTCTATCTGCACAATATGTATCTTTATTTGTAATCAATAAGTTACACTGGATTGATATTCTTATTTATAATTTACAAATGGAAAAACTAAGAAAAATTCAATAATTAAAGTGCTGCAAAGGATTAATACTGACACTACTCAAATGACCCACTGTCATGGTTAGGAGTGTGTATTGTAGAGCCATGTTACCTGGGTTTAACCCCGGATCTAACCTCTTTGTGACTTTGGAAAAGTTACTTATCTTTCTATACTTCAATTTTCATCATCTCTAAAGTGAGATTAATATTAATGCCTACATGTTAGCATTATTGTACATTTCACAGAACCTTTGCAGTTGGGCCATGTGACTAGTTCTGGCCAATGAGCTGTTAAGACCATTTTCACTTCTGGGCCAAAGCCTTTAAGACCTGGTAAGTGACTTTCCACTTTTCTTCCCTTATTGTGGTGATTTGGAACTTGCATGTTGCTATGGCAGTTTCATAGATCAAAACAATCTGGATTACTGAGTCACTGCATGGAGGATAACTCTCTTGGAATGTTACCTGATTTGCATTAGAAATCCCCTGGGCAAGAAATAATGCAAAGTCAACTGAGATGTTTGACTCACATTTTTATGACAGCATAACAAAGCCTGTCCTAACTGTACAATCCTGATAATAGTTCCAGACCTAAAGCCCACCTACTGTATGTGTATTAAGAGCTCAGAGTAATGAGAGGATTATCTTTGAATGAATTACAATCCTGAGGCTATTGACAAGATCAGTAAAAGTTACATTTCCATCCTCAGTTCTTCATATTTGACACTGGCCCAAAATTTCTCCCACTGGAAATTGCTGGCTGTAGTATCAGATGCAGTTAGTAATGTGGCATCAGTGAATTTTTTAAGAGCCAATTTTCCTAATCATTCCCTTGCCCAGAAAGCAAGGATCAAAGATTCCCTAAGATATTTCAGCAGCCAAAAGCAAGTGACTTATGTAGGGAGAAAGGAGAGGAGATCTATGTACAAATTAGGCATGGTTATTCACTTCTATAAAATAGTCCTTGATTAGTTTCAGAACTCAAGTAATTTGGTGCCTTGCACACAATAGTACTCGATAAATGTTTGATGATGACAGCTCTGACGTTGGGGGAACATGATCCAAAAACACTCAGGAATCTGGAAATACCAGAGCTGCTTAGAAAATAGAAATAGAATCAATTAATGAAAATGTTTATTGGACATTAGAGCATTCATTGTGTCATTTATTAAGATTTAAAGCTCTCTATTATTCCTTGATTTTAATCTAGGTTTTCCAGCATGACAAGAAATTTCCTGTTTATCAAGGGACCAAGTTAACCGAATAGAACGCAGGGAGCGCAGAGGATGTTACATTATGATTTTCAGAAAACTCAGAATGCAAATTTCTGACTGTCTTTCTGTACTTCCAACCCCTCCCCACACACACATTTTATTTGGCAGCTTCCAGCGAAGACCAAACTGAATAATATCTCGAAAGTTCTGGGGTCTAGCAAAAGTGCAAGCAAATGCATAATAGAGTTTATGAGCGCAAAGCTGCCTTTTTCTGTCAGGGCATAGCTGAGTATGTGAAATCATGAATTTTCAAGTGAATGAGAATAGATCTGTTTTTGTTTTTTTTTTTTTTAAAAAAGATGGAGGCTCCTTGGGTTGCCCAGGCTGGAGTACAATGGCACCATCTCAGCTCACTGCAACCTCCACCTCTCAGGTTCAAGCGATTCTCCTGCCTCAGCCTCTTATGTATCTGGGATTACAGGTGTGTGCCATCACACCTGCCTAATTTTTTTGTATTTTTAGTAGAGATGGGGTTTCACCATGTTGGCTGAGCTGGTCTCGAACTCCTGACCTCAGGTGATCCGCCCACCTTGGCCTCCCAAAGTGCTGGGATTACAGGCATGAGCCACTGTGCGCCGCCTGAACAGCTCTGTTTTAACAGAGGAAGTTCACGGTGATTCCTGGATGCTTCCTTTGCTTTGTACTAATGGATATTCCTGAGACTCCAATCACCTACCAACTCATTAACCAAATATGAGAACTGCAAGGTTAAAAAATAAATAAGCACCAAGAATGTTTAAAGCTGCCTCAGACAGCTCATGAAGACTCGGCACACAAGATAGGAGCAAACAGCTGTTGTCTCCATTCTAGAATTGAGTGAAGGGATCCCTCCCTGAAAAATAAAACGAAACATAAAACTCTATGGATTAAGAAGATTCCCTTATCTACACCATAAAATACATTCTTAAACTGTAGTTTAGCTTCATTTGATACAATTTCCTAAATCTCTTACGGATGATACAGTTTTATTATGCAAATACATTTGTTGAAGTGTTTATTTTATAAACCAGCCAGAGGCTAAAATTCCCCACTGAGTCTTATTCTTTAGGTTTCCAAAGATACTCTCTTTCCTGTAAAATGCCAGACCATGAAAGACTGTTTGACTGTGATTTGCATGAGATGAGGGCTGAATATGAAATAAATATTCAATAAGGGGTCCAGAGGGAATCAAGATAGCTCTAAACATGTATCTATTGATCCACCGGGTTCATGATTGTCTAACTGATCATCGAACTGGTTACCTGAGTGGAGCATCTGTTCTTAGAATGACAAGTGAGTGTTTTGGGGAAATGGCCAGAGCAACCATTATTTTGAATACTTTGCAGCCACCTCTGCCAGAAACCTGTTAAGTTCACTTATAGTATACTTTCCAACACCCATATGGTGAGGGACATCACTCAGCCAACAGATGTGGCTTTATGGTTTCAGTGACTGTCTCTGCACATAGAGGGGCCAGGGATACATAAAGGTGAGTGGGAACAGTCTTATGTCAATATACTGATTATTTGTTGTTGTGTATCAGCTCCCTGGTGAGTTAGTAGAATCTGTAACTATATATCTGACACAGAGCACATTTTATACTTTAAGTACCACAAATCAGCTGTTAAGAGCCACTGATTTATTAGTCTTTTATATACCCTTTGCTAAGCTAGTGCAATGGGTACATTGGCAGTCCCTTTCATTAGTATCCCATAATAGAAGATTTATGATGCTACCATTGACTCATAGAGATGTATTTTACATCTCTGCATTGCAAGTTAGAATGCAAAATAGATGTAAGCTTCATGATAAAAATGATAATTATTATTTTAAAAAAGAAGTTTGGTTACAATTGCAACAGTATTATCATGGCATGAGGAAGTCAGTGATAACCAAGCTAGAAGGTCCCTAAACCTGAAGAAAAAAATGCAACTAAGAGTGTGGTGTTAGAATGTTTCCTCAACCTGCCTGGTATAAGACATAAAGTCTCTGATACCAGAAACATGGTTAAGTAGGACTTTATAGGGTAACTGACTTAGAAGCCTGAATGAAGAGAATTCTTAAAGCTTTTTCCAGTTACTGATTTGTTTTCTCTTAGGAAAATGGCTTGTAAATGTATGATTTCACAGATACCATATGTCATCTTTGCATTTTCTATAATATTTAGTGTTTCATGAAAAATATCACTTAGGATGAGTTTCAAATTATTTTCATTTTAAAAAATTAGGTTTTTATTTTAAAATTCTATTATTTCTGGGACTATTCGCCAGGCTTGATTTGCTTTATTAGGCTAGTTCCATAGCATCATGCACCAATACATCCCATTTAGTTGAAATGGGATCATCTACCTCATTTATATACAACATTTAAATTGCCACTTATGATGGAAATGTTAGTTTGGCATATGGCCTTCTTAGTCACACTAGAATTGCAAAATAATGCCTTTTTTTTTTTTTTCTTTTGAGTCAGTATCTCACTCTGTCTTCCAGACTGGAGTGCAGTGACACAATCATGGCTCGCTGCAGCCTCAACCTCCTGAGCTAAAGTGATCCTCCCACCTCAGCCTCCTGAGCAGACCACAGGCATGCACCACCATGCCTGGCTAATTATTTTTATTGTTTGTAGAGATGAGGTATCACTGTGGGGCCCAGACTGGTCTCAAAGTCCTGGCCTGAAGCAATCCTGTCACCTCAGCCTCCAAAAGTGTTGCAATTACAGGCATGAGCCATCACACCTGGCCTGCCAAATAATGTTAAAGGAAGATATGCAACATCCATGGTTAAAAATATAGGTTCATCTATAGGGTTAAGTTATCTGGGATGTTATTGTTCTGCTATTCTTGTGGCTCTTGTCTTAACATTAATCCCTACAAGTTAGAGAATATCTGCTGCCTTCTCATTTATCAATAAAGAAATGGAGATATAAAGAAGTTTGGGACTTGTGAGAGCTGCTGACTAAATTGGAGTCTTTTTTTTTTTTTTTTTTTTTTTGAGATGCAGTCTTGCTCTGTTGCCCAGGCTGTAGTACAGTGGCGCGATCTCAGCTCACTGCCAATTCTGCTTCCCAGATTCAAGTGATTCTCCTGCCTCAATCTCCTGAGTAGCTGGGATTACAGGTGCGCGCCACCATGCCTGGTTAATTTTTGTATTTTTAGTAGAGATGGGGTTTCACCATGTTGGTCAGGCTGGTCTCGAACTCCTGACCTCATGATCCGCCCACCTCGGACTCCTAAAGTGCTGGGATTACAGGTGTGAACCACTGCGCCCAGCCAAGTTGGAGTCTTTTAAAACCAAAACCTTTGCTAGTTCTACCGTCAAGACTATGTTGAATTGTCTCATAGCTTCACTCCATTGGTACCATTGTTTTACAATTGAAATTAGCTACATGAAAACATTTGGGACTTTTTGGATACTACTAAAAGTTGTAGTTGATAATTACAGAGGCATCCTATGTTTCTCAGGTCACACACACACACACACACACACACACACACCCGGTCACATCACTTTCATGAACAGCGCTCTTCTGGCTTTTGTCTCTCCTCCGTGGGGAGACTGCCCCCTCCCGTTCAAAATCCCCCATATCTCAGGGACTGTCTTGGGGTGAAGGAAGCCTCACATGGGCTCATGAATGCTATTCTCAACTACTAAATGATATGCCTGATTTTCCTTCCCTCCTTTTCCAGCTCCCATTTTTTTTTGTCTGTGACAATCCCTCTGACTCTCCCAGTGTCTCCCAACCTCCCACTCCAGTGTCACTGTTCCTTGCCCAGGTTGACGGCTATCAGGTCACGTGTTCTCAGGCTCTCCAGTACTAAGCCTTTCCTTGGGCCAAAGCCTGCATGTGGTACGAAACTGCAAGTGCTGTTAATTATGACAACGCCCTGGGACCCTTGAAGGGTGTCTCATCCAAGAAGAGCCCCTCTCCCCATCACCTTCAAGTTGCATTATGATTTAACAGCATGAACTTTGGAGGTAGAGTGACTAGGTTCAAGTCTCAGTTTTCCTACTAACTTGCCATCTGACCTTGGACAAGTTTCTTAACCCCTCTATATTGCAACTTCTTAAAATGTGAATAAGAACCTATCACGTAGACGTGTGAAGATTTAATAATTTAAAGTACGTTTGGAACAGTGCATGGCACATGGTGGGCATTCTAAATGTCAGCTGACTTGGCTTTTAAGTGCCAAATCAGTGCCACCTGTGTTGCCAGAGCCTTAAGATGATGTTTATGGAAACAGTTATTCTCATTTTTACTTTTAGTAATGGCATCCTCACTGTAATTTCAGATTTCATCAGGAGTCCATAGGGTCTGGATTGAAAGACCATCTAAATGAGACATATCCCTCTACTTTGCTTTTAGACTACAGACCGTAGTGTTAATATTGAACAGGGCTAGAGTGTCTCCTTCAGATTCATTCTTTCCAAAATGTTACCCATTCCCCACACTAATGTCTCCTAGTGGGCAGAAGCCCAACAGACTTAAAGACACATCTGAATTCTAGAAAGTTCCAGAAGAATGATTTCTTTTAATTACAATACTCCTACAGGACAGGTTTTTTACAATGAACATTTATTCTGGGTGCAGCAAGTCTTCCCATACTTTTAGGAAGATGTTCTATATACCCAAGCTTTGAGGAATCACAAGTTTCAACTAGATAAGTGCAACAGAGTATAAATATCTCGAGAAAGGCAATTTCTTGTCACTCTTCTCCCTTGCTCATCTTCTGCAGTATTTATTTCATAATTTAGGCAAGCCAAGGCAACATCAGTCAACTTAGAAGAGCTTGTCTCATAAAAATTGGATAAGCTTTTAGCAAAACTCCTTCCTGCTAGCTAGCCTAATCTATAATATTGTCCATTCAGTAAGAAAAATTTGCTCTCACACTTTAAATCAACATGTATGTAACCCACTATGTCCAATATTTTCTACTGTTTATTTATTTCTATTTTACTAAGCCCTGCAGACCTTATTATGTAAAGTTTCTGACATTTAGCTGTTCTCCGTCTGATGCTCTCCAAATTACAGTGACTCCTTAATTAGAATACTCAGTACTCTACAAATGTACCCTTTCTCTCCCGTACTCTCTTGAAAATAAAAGTATCATCTGTGGGCTTTTACCAACATCTGAATTCACATGTGACAATTTGGGTCCCTTGGCTCTTGGGCTTACCTCTTTGGACTTCCTGTCACTTGCCAGTGCTCCCTGCACTCATGGCAGCCTGAACAACTTGCAGTTTATGGAGAGTGTACTGCATTTTAATGGTACGCGCTTTTGCACACACTACTGTCTCTTTCTGTGATGCCCTCTGCCTCTCCTTCACCTTCTTCTGCCTGATTTACTTTCACTCATCCATCAAATCTCATTTTGAGTATCAGCTTTTCAGAGTCAGCCAGTCTGTTTAGCACTAAGGCAGTACATTGTTCAGACCCCATCACAGTGTATGTGACCCTGTGATAGAAACAGCTGGTTTCCTTTTTTTTTTTTTTTTTCCCCTACCAGACGATGGTCTTCTTGAGGATAGAAGCTCCGTCTTCTGTGTGGCTAGCATTATGTTAGTACATAGTGGCTGCTCAATAAATATTTGAATGAATAAATGTGCAAGGGAGGAAAATTAACTTCCTTTCACCCTTCTAGGTTCTTTGGCTAGTCTACAAATTAAATTGACATGAGACAGATTGACAGGAAGAAAACAATTTTAATTAGGTGCCTATACATGAGGGTTCCACAGAAACATGAGATCCAAAAAAACAACTGGAAGACAGAGGCTTGTATACCATCCCAAGCTACTGAAAGTAATAGACGTTTTGGGCTTCTAGGGAAGTGGAGGCAAATTATGGGAGGTTTGGGTGAGAAAATGTACGGTGAGCAAAGGTTGCCTTGTTTTGGAGATAAAAGTCTCTCCATAACAAGGTTGCTGGTTGTAATTCCAGCATTTTTGGAGGCCATGGTGAGAGAATCTCTTGAGTCCAGCAGTTCAAGACCAGCCTGGGCATAGTAGAATGAGATCCTCATCTCTACAAAAGTCTTTTCTATTAAGAAAAGTATGAGTTTTGCTGATTAGCAAATACTAAATCATATTTGAGAGAAAATAGAATAAAATTATGTAGAGACTCATACATATTGGCATATGTATAGGGAACAGATATATGTGTGCATAAGGAACAGATATGTATGAGCATAAGGAAGAGATATGATTTTCCTTTCTAAGTTTATAGAAGTACTAATGAACATGAGTAGAGTAATTGAAATTTACTGTAATTCAAACAATGGCCCTAGAGCATAGGCATGTTTATTATATCCATTTTTTCAAATGGAGAAATTTGATATCCTGTAAATTAAGAGTCTTGTCCAAGGTTACAAATTCATAAGTGGTGGAGTCAAACTTCAAACTTGGCCAGGCACAGTGACTCATGCCTGTCATCCAGCAGTTTGGGAGGCCGAGGTGGGCAGATTCCTTGAGCCCAGGAGTTCCAGAGCAGCCTGGGCAACATGGCGAAACCCCATCTCTACAAAAAATACAAAAATTAGCCGGGTGTGGTGATGAATGCCCGCAGTCCCAGCTACTTGGGAGGCTGATATGGGAGGATCTCCTGAGCCAGGACATCAAGGCTGCAATGAGCCGTGATCATGCCATTGCAAACTCCAGGTCTTCTGGAATCAAACATCAGGCTGTATTACCTGTTTTGTGTGAGAATAGTAACAATAATATTTAAGACCAGATGTCGCCCAGAGAAACAAAGAAGATAGGTTTGTAAAATTATGTGTAATAAACAGGCGTGCTCTGAAGAGCACAAATTCTGATGTCTCAGTGCCCACAGGACAAATCTAGGAGCAAACATTTACTACCTTCATGGCCTTGGGGAAGGAAGTCATTTAGCTTGTCCTGGCATCACTTTTCTCATCATTAAATTACAGATAGTAGTCACTATCCTGAGCAGTGTTATGAAGATTAGAAATAATGTGTATAAAGTTCCTGGCACATAGTAGACACTCATAAGCTGTTGTTACTCTTACTATAGTCGGTGCCTTCCAAAGTTAGCTACATAGCTTTGCACTGCATGAGGATAGCAACATAGAGGTGGAAGTTCATTAATGCTGAACATTGCATGAAAGTGTATGAGAAACATTCATGTAAATTAAGAATACTGGTTTCAACCTGTTGCATTTTTTTTTTTTTTTTTTTTTTTGCCCTTCTTTTTGGGCAAAGTGTCTTTTACATTTTGGAGCTTACTGTTTGTACAAATAAGAGGAACAAAAGTATCTTCCAAGTATGTGAATGCTTGATGACACAACAAAGGGAGCTTCCAAAGCAAATTTATTACTGTGCATTTCCAGGTAATGTAAGCAGAGATAATTATTTGTCATCCTTTGAATGTACTAAAGCAGATAAAAACACGTTGTAATTGGCACAGCTATTGGAAAGATCTTCAATACGAAACCATGTGAACTTGATGTTGGCAGCCCCCTACAGTGGAGACAATACTCAGTTATGTCTAAAAAATTGGCAAGTTCAGGGCAGCACATTCCTGCATACTTGAGGCTGCCTTGTTGATTTTCTTTCAACTCCAACCCAAGTCAGGCCAAGCTCCTTCACTGCAGAACAACAATGTGGCAACCAGGAATGAATTTTTCCCCACCCTTCATCCCCCAATTCCTCCCTTCAGACAAATCATCCTGCCCAGATTTCAAAGAAATCCCAGAGAGGCATTCTTGCTGTTATATCTCCAGGACTCCAGCCAGCACAAATCAAGAAAATGGTTTCCAGGTGCAGACGGTCTCCCCCTCTTCCCCCCTCACTTTAAAATCTAGTGATTGTTCCAAGCTTTAATCTGGAGATGGACGATAGGGGGAACAGGAGGGTAACCTTAGGATTCAAAAGCCCATAGAAAATTATTTTGCCTTTTTCATTTTAGAGGAGTCATGTCCATTCTCCAAAACATATCGCACAACCCAGCATGATTAATTCTGTCTCTTTTGATAAGCCTCAGACCCCAAATAACTAGGATACATTATCTGAACTACAGAAGGAGCCCTACAGAGTGAAGCTTTCAAAAAGGCACTTCTAATCCAATGCTATTACTATCTCCTAGTCACTAGCTCCATTTTCACACGGAGCTGTAATTGGTGGAAAAATTGCATACTTTTCACAATAGTCGGGAATTTGCTAAATTCAAGTAAAAGCAGATAATTATTGATAAACAAGAAAAATGGATTTGAAGGAAAATGTATTTGGGGAACTTTTCTAGACATAATAATATTCATAGCAGTATAACAGCAAATGAGAGTGACAATGTTTAGAGCAGGTACCAGTGGCTCTGTTTCTCTCTTCTAGTCTGAACTGTAATAATTTCTCCTGTGTCCAAATACTAGGATATTCATTATTATTGAATACTTCTGGACCTATGTTCATGAGGTTTTCCATATTCAGATATAGAATATCATTTTACATTGTCAAAATATAAAAACGTTTACATTCTAATATAAAAACCTATAACTGCAATGGAATTTTCTATATTTTTCTATAGATCAAGTCTAATATTTTAAAACATGATTACTTTTGTTTGCCATATCATTATTATATAAGTATTATGCACTGACTGGTGAGATTTAGGACTTATGAAGAGGAAAATGTAACTTGATCCAGTTTTGCAACTTGGTCTACATGAAGGCCATGTTTCACGTGTCAAGTTGAAGTTTTTCTTTTTTGTTTGCCCCGTCAGCTCCTCAAAATCATGCAGAGTATAATTTGTTTTATTCTTGGAAAGAACCAATTTGTAGTTTTTTTCTCCTCCTTGAGTTCCTAGTTTTATTATTATTCTGTTTTTCCCTAGGTCATTTTGTTTATATGTCATCGTTATGTTACTTTTTCTTGCTGAGAAAAATGTAATGTATGCTTTTAGAACTGTATTAGTAAAATTTTCAGATTGCCATCAGTTTGTTGAGTTGAAATCCACTTAACTCTTTTAAAATGTATTCCTCGTGGAACCTTCTGAATTTCTATCTTACTTTGGACTTAGTGTCAGAAACTTCTAGTGCTTGCCAATATTCTCTTTCTCATCTTATTTAGCACATAAAGAAGATGTCTCCAAGCTCCTTGAAGTTAGACAGACATCTTGTGCTAATACAATTGATGAAACTAATATGCAAGCCTCCATGCTGAGTGTATAGGCCTCTCCTATGTGTAATCATCTTTCTCTTTCTCTGTCCACCAACTGAAGAATGTCCCCAGGAGACAGCAAAGCCACAGGATGGAAGAATCCTGGTGCCTGAATGACAGAGTGGAACTTACATCCCATATACACCAACCCACATAGGCATATGATGGGAGCAAGAAATAAACATACATTCTGCTGGGCCACCAGGATTTACAAACTATTTGTTAGAGCCTTTAGCTTATCCTGACTAATGTAGAAATTGATATCTCGAAGTGGGCTGTTGCGGAAATGCAAAATCTAAAACATGGCATAGCTGTTGGGTAGAAGACTGAAAGAAATCATATCAAAGGCTAGAACCCTATGAAGACCTGCTATGCAGTGGTAGCTCCTATGGTAAACTGCTATTTATGTCCACTTCAAGAAGACCATATGCTAGCGGACCCGGAACTTCCCAGGAAGTGGCTGGGAGGAGTCAGAGTAAATATGTGTTGTCTATATTGGCTAAGGCATTACAAGAATGAGATAAGTTCAGGTAAGAATTGGCTGGTTTAAAAGCAGAAATGAAATGAAATATAATACAGAAATTGGATGTCACATAGAAATGGAAAGACCAATTATTTTCTAGAATACAAACACTAGGAAATAAAAGTTAAAGAGTATTTAATCCACTGTAACTGGTAAGGAGGCAGGTGTCACCTTCCCATTCAAGCTTGATGGCCTCAAAGTAGCCAAGAAATCAAGCGTGAATATTATGTCTAGGAATAATCTTTGGATGTAGTTACTGGCGTCCAAACATGATTGATAACAAATAGATCAATAGTTTACATATTTTTGCAAGAAATTTTATTGCCAAAGAAACCACTAACCCCATGGTAAAGGCTATTAATTCTCTAAAACAGTGTTTCTAAACCAGGGATGATTTTGCCTCCCAGGAGACATTTGATAGTTATTACTGGGGATGAATGCTACTAGCTTTTGAGGAGTAGAGGTCGGGGATGCTGCTAAATATCCTACAATGTATAGGACAGCCCCACGTAACAAAGAATTATGCAGTCCAAAAATATGCAGCCCAGGTTGAGAAACCCTCATCTCAAACAACACCAAGATCCCTAAACTTTCATGAGGAGGAAGTGAATTTTCAAAGCTGAGGGTCCTATGAAGAGCACAGAACCCATACCCACTGCAGAGGGGGCCATGGAGGAAAATTGACAAAGCAACGCCTTCCAACGAACAGAACTAGAACTATGTGATTCTTGATTTGGCAGCACCCTGCTAATGTATACGGCAGTCATTCACTCATTCATTCACAGTGAAAACCTGGTAGGCCATAAACTCATGTCTGCCATATTTGAGACTGTCTTGTTGGTTTTCTTTCAAGTTACACTTGATTGGTTTGACTGACAAGAATTAGTAGTTCAGACTAATTTTCAACATGCTAACATCTTGCTTCTCTCTTCTCTGACATTCAATGTTGCTGGTTAAATTCTACAGCCCATTTGATTCTTGTTCCTTTGCGGGTGGCCTCATTTTCTCTCTGGAAGTTTTTAGGGTCTTTCCTTTGTCCTTAGTATTCTAATATTTTACAAAGTTCTGTGTAGGTTGGGCTCTTGGTTCATTTTCCTTTCTGGGCATTGAAAGGGTCCTGTCTATAAAGTTCTGTGACTTTCTTCTGCTCTGGGAAATCATCTTCTATCATTTATTTAATTATGCCTCCATTCTCTTTTTTTCAAGAATTCTTATTTGATAGAGATCGAAACTTGTGAACCAATTCTCCGTATCTCTTAACTTTTCTCTTGTATGTTCTCTTTTGTATTTTTGCTCTACATTTTGAAGAAACCTACAGGATACCACAGATTTCAAATTCCTTCTGTTGCTACCTTATGCTTAGCATCAGGCCTTAATTGCCAGAGGTTTCTCTCAGTGCTCCCGCTCCAGTGGCAGCTTTCTGCAGGTTTAACAATGTGTGCTACAGAGAGGATCTCTCTCTGCATTCCTGCTTCCTACAGGCTGCCAGGGCTTGGTAGGAGGCATTCTCAATTTCCTGCTCCTGCCTCTGCCATAGGAAGGTTCTAGGAGCCGAGCTGATCCTTGGGGCTGTGTTCCTTTAGCAATCCTGCCCCTCCCCAGTAGCTACAATCTCCCCTCTTACAACAAAGCACAGTCAGCAGGGGTGGGTTTCCTGATCCTCCCCAGGGTCAGAGGGCTTCTGCCTTAAAGCACTTGTTAACATTGTGATTGTTTTTTTCTCACCTGCTTCTATGGTGGCCAACTCTTTTTGTCTCTGTTCTGGGCAAAAGGAAAGAGTTTGTGTGTCCATCTCTCCTTGGAAAGGCGCGACACTGTTGGGATTTCAGTTCACAAATTGCCTTGTGATCTCAGCTCTCTGATAGTCCAGGGAGAAAAAAAAGATTTTGTTCTTGTTGTTAGGGTGAGACCGATACTTTCTAGTAGCTTTCAATATCCTGAGTAGGAATAGAGGTCCAATGTTTGTTTCTTAAATTCTAAAAACACTACTATTTTCCTGAAAACTTTTTCTGCAGCAACCTATTTTATTTTAGAGATTTAACACATTCTTGGATCTCACTAAATTTACTATAAGTGTTTGTTAAAATCTCTTATCTTTTAGTTATTTCTGGAGTGAATTGTTCTTTGAGTCCTTTGTTTGTTTTGAGGCTATTAATTTTTCTCCAATGTCTGGTGATTTTTGGTTTTTCTGTATGTAAAAAATGAATAAAAGACTCCACTGATTAATTATTTAGCTCATATGAGTTCCCTGCCCTCATATGCTGCATTTCTGAATGAGAAGGATGAGTGGATAGGACAGGGCAACTATAGCCTTCACTTTAGTTTGATGGCTGAGCCCTAATTCTACCCGTACTTCAGAAAGTTTTTAATTGTTTTGAGATTTTCCTGATGATTTGTTTTTGGAGGGGAGGGACTTCATCATGTAACCCTTGCAGTTAGTCCTAAAAATAGTCAGTTAATTACCCTGGTTTCTGTCCCAACTCTTTTGCTTTCTGTACTGAAAGGTGTTCCGCCCAGGATGGAGAGGCTCCATGGGTTCAAGTGATTCTCTTGCCTCAGCCTCCTGAGTAGCTGGGATTACAAGCATGCACCACCATGCACAACTAATTTTTGTATTTTTAGTAGAGACTGGGTTTCACTATGTTGGTCAGGTTGGTCTCAAACTCCTCACCTCATGATCTGCTCACCTTGGCCTTCCAAAGTTCTGGGATTACAGGCATGAGCCACCATGCCCAGCCGACAGAGTCTTATATACTTCAGTAAATTCAAAAGAATGATTTGTTGCTGAGGACATGAAAATGGACAGAATAGTACAAGAATATTTTCATTTATCCTTAATATTGTTACTTTTGAATGAACAACTGGATGAGTGAATGAAAGAGTGAGTTCTAAAGATGGATATGCATGTCTGTTAAACATTGTTTTTTGCTTTGTATTGTGTAAATTTTGTGTTCGAGGAAGTCATTTTCTAATGTGGGTGACAGAATATACTGAGTTGTGATCACTAACGAATGAAAGTGTTAAGAATCATATTGCAAATAGATAACGCATTTCTGATGCTATTATTCATACTATGAAATAAGTGCCCCTTGAATCATTCAAATTCAAGCAGATTCAGGTTGCTGTTGTTGTTGTTTTTAAGAGACAGGGTCTCGCTCTGTCACTCAGGATGGAGTACAGTGGCACAGCATGATGGTGGCTCACTGCAACCTCAAACTCCTGGGCTGAAGTGATCCTCCCATCTCAGCCTCCCAAGCAGCTGGGACTGCAGGTGTGTGCCTCCATGCCTGGATAATTTTAAAATTCATTTAGACATGAGATCTAACTCTGTTGTCCAGGCTGGTCTTGGACTCCTGTGCTCAAGTGATCCTCCTGCCTTGGCCTCCCAAAGCACTGGGATTATAGGCGTGAGCCACCATGCCTGGCCTCAAATTCAAATTTTGGTGACTTGATTTTTATAAACTATCACAAAATTAAGGTAACCTGTTTTTATTTTGGTGCCGTATCATTTACCTCATGCTTGGGAGAATCCCACAAGTTTACTAAGACAATAAAACACATACATTCTTTTCTTCTCACCAACAACCCTGCTTTGATATTAAGTTTAATATTTCTCTTTAATTCAAACCAACAAATACTTGTTGAGAAACTATTATGCTCATAGTGCTGTACTTGGTGCTTTTGAGGTAGATATAAATAAGATATGGTTTATGCAAACAAGTAATTTACATTTGAGTGTGAGAGATGGGCATAAATTAATTCTAAGTCAAAATACAAATTGCTCATTGCAGTAAAAATGCTGTAGATAAAAGGCTGTGACAGCCAGCATGGATTGAGGGAGTTTAGTTCTGCATAGGGAAATCTGGGTTAGCTTCTTAGATGAAGTGGGATTTGAACTGGGTCTTTCAGGAGGATTAGGACTACAGCAGATGGAGATGGATGAAAATGGCAATCTGAAATGGGATCATGGTTTATATAAAGGCAGAAATGAAAAGTTTAAAGTGCTCAGGAAGCTACTAAAGTATAATTCATAATGTGTGCTATCAGGAGGAACAGGGCTGATTAAATGCAGGTAAAGGACTGAATACATAGAGAAAGGAAAAATCATGGCTAGCTTGGATACCAGGATGGAAAGGTTTCTGGTTATTCCATATGTGATCAAGCTCCATTGAAGGTATATAAATAGGAAGTGACAGGAATATTCTTAGAAATAGGTCTCTGATGGCAGAGAGAGAAAGACAACTGGAAGTAGGGAGCTATGTTTGGAGAATGGAATGAAACTAATTTAATTAATATTTCTTGATTGTCTATAATCTACTCAAGGATGTGACAGCACTAGAAATCTGAAAGAAATATTATGCAGTGCCTACCCTCAAGACAAACTATGTGACTTTCTGATGATGTTCTGCTGTTTCACACCTCTGTGCAAAGGTATGGCCATAGTGCCAAGAGGATAATAAAACATGATGGGAGGAAAGGCTAAAATGATGTTAATAATTTGTAAAGCGTCTGGAATCAAACACTAGGCTTTGAAGAGTTGATATGAAAATTTAAACCATGATTTTAGAAAGATAATTATAATGCAGGGCAGGAATGTAAACAGGAAAAGAGAAAATCTGGCAGTTGAGAGTTTATGTTGTAGGCCATGACATATTTATGTGGAAATTGATCAGAGCCTAAGTGAGGGGAGAAATGGCATATTAATAAATGAGTTCTGAGAGTGGGGGAAATTAAGAGCCAGGTGCAAGATTTAGCTTTGGAGATGATGAGGCCTCCCCACATTGAAGACCTTTGTAGATGACCAAAAATGGGAGACTTGGAAGCTGTAAGAGCTCATACTTGCTCACGTACTTTTTCTCTGTTGAGAAGACAAAGTCAACCTTGTGGCAACATGTGGATTCTTAGGAGGGTGATGAAGACTGAGTAGCTCCTTTTGAAGGTATTATGAGCAAAGCCTGGGACTATAATGTCCCCCAGCCCGTCCAAACTGGGAAGAAGCCAAGAGATGAAAGAATGACTTGGACAAGTCCAACTTGGTAAGCAGATAAGTTCATTAGGACTTATAAGCAGGGTTGTAGCAGGACAACTCCAGAGTGATCTACCCGGTCTCCCATCTCTAAGCTGCTTTAAAGTTAATTTTCTGGCTCTTTGCCTACTGTGTATGAGAGCAATGAGACTGTTTTCCTTAATATGTTCCCAGCTATGCCTCAGGATGTTTGGGTTCTCAGGGACACCTGCTCCTCAGCTGGGCACCATGGCCTTGGCCCACTGCCAAGCCTTCAGGATTCAAACAGCAGACATACACACTTAAGTATCCTGGTGGGGAACCCGTCATACTACAAGCCATCAATCTATCCTGTCTCCCAGCTCTTACGTTCTTTCTACCAATCTTGTGTATGAGTCTCCTAATAGGATATGAGGGGAATAGCAATATGGGCCTATAATGCATAGCCGTGGCTTGTGCATTAGACCACATCTACAGTATACACAGTAGAATGAAGAGCAGAAGCAAACTGAACTTATGATGCCTATTAGAAAAACATAACTCCAATGAGTATATAAGTATATACTCCAATGAGTATATAAGGTATATAACCAATTCGAGAATGAGTCAAAGAAACCTAATTAGGTTGTATTATGGATCTGAATTGACAAATGATTTAAAGCATCTGTGACATTACTTTCTTTTCTGTTCTTTTCATTTCTTCTCCTTTTTCTTTTTAGAGATAGGGTCTCTCACTCTGTACCAAGGCTGTAGTACAGTGGCACGAGCATAGCTCTCTGTAGCCTCGAACTCCTGGACTGAAATGATCCTCCCAACTCAGCCTCCTGAGCAGCTGGAACTAGAGGTGCACATCACCCAGCTAATTTTTATTTTATTTTATTTTATTTTATTTTATTTTATTTTATTTTATTTTTGTAGAGATGAGATTTCATTATGTTATCCAGGCTGGTCTTGAACTCCTGGGTTCAAGAAATCCTCCAATAGGCACAACAGGTAGTGGCTATAAGGGCACATGTTATTGTGTCTCCGTAACATTGGCAATTGGGCCTCTGGATGGAGGCCACCCTCAGTGAGCCTGGGTTGCCTTATTGGTGCTGTTAAACCAGTCACTTTGGTGTTGTCAAGAAAAAGGGAGAATATTCCAAAGCATATTATTACCATTTGACAGGGGTAGGTATTCATATGGCCAGCAGTCAGACTGGTTGCTGACTGTAGCTATAGTCACAGCCCAATCTAGGAAGACATTACCAGCTTCCATGGATAGCAGGAGTAACAGCCAATAGACATAAACACAGGTATATAGCAGGGACCCTCATGGGTATATCCATTTTTCGTAACATTATTAACCCTGTGTTTTCTCCCATTAGTCCTATTAGGGAGGCTACTATAGGCTTCAGATCTCACTTACAGTACCACACATGGCTTTCCTCCCTGGAAGGGGGCATAGTAGCCAATTGGTAATTTTCTGTCTATGTACCCACACTATGATGGCTCTAGCAGGTATTGGTGCTGCCACATGTTGATATAATAAAGCTTTTGGATTTCCATCAAGGAGCACAGCTGGGACCATATCCCCTCTGGCAGTCTTCATGGTGCACTCCAGTGCCGTAAAACCAATCCAGTGTGGAGGCAGTTTCCAGCTTAACTTCAGGTCCACATAGCCATTGTTGCCTGGTAGACCCATTGGTGCTCTCAGGAGCACGGTCTGGCCATCTGCTTCAGGAGCATGGCTCAATGTCTCAGATGTAACCCTGAGAGTTTGTAGGGCCTGTTTTATAGGCCTTGCCAATCATTTATAGGAGTGATACCATGTGTGGTACAGGGGGCTTATTTAAAGTTTGTATGGCTTCAGGGAGATCCTTAGTCCAACATCTTAAAGAGCCATCCTGGGACAGTGCACATAATTGGGTTTTAACAGGCCTTTTTGTTTTTAATGAGGCCTGTCCCTGTTGGGTTATATGGTAACTGGAACCTCCAGTCTATTGTTTTTCCTGATGCCCAGGTTGAATACCGTAGCCTGTGGAATGGGAGCCCTGATCACTATCTATTCATCTTGGCATGCCATACATGACGCTGAGAGCAGTGAGACACGTGATGGCCTCCGTTTGTTGTAATACCCTATATACAGCCAATAGCTATTGCTCTATTTGTGTCTGGGCCCATTTTTCACCTTTCCTTATCATGGTGTGTAATGGGTGGAAGGTTTCTGCCAAATGAGGAATAAATATCCTCCAGCAACGCAGTAAACCTAGAAAAACCTGAAGTTGCTTTTCTGTTTGGGGAACAGGCTGCTGTGCTATCTTATCAATGACAGCTCCAGGTATGTTTTGCATCTTACCCAACCAAGTAACTCTTAGGAATTTGACAGCTATTCTGGGCCCCTGTATCTTTTGGGGGTTGATTTTCCACCCCCAGTCCTTCAGGCCATCTAAGATGGTGTATAGGGCATTCTCTAGATCTACAAGAGACTCTGAGTTTAGCATACTATCATCAATACAGTGAAACAGGGAGACTGAGGCCAGCACAGAGGGTCTACACAGGTCCTATGCCACCATGCCATGAGAGATGGTGGGGCTGTGTAGGCATCCTTGCAGTAGCATCTGGAAAGTCCACTCTTGGCCTTGCTAAGTGAAGGCAAAGTGGTCTTGTGAATCTTCTGCTAAAGGAATTCCAGAAAAAGCATTAGTCAAGTCAATTACAGCATTGGCACTTCCCAGCGTAAGGACTACTTACTTGCTCTAGCAGTTGAGCAATATTGGGTACAGCTGCATGAACAGGGGGCCACACTTTGTTTAGCTCATGGTAGCCTAGTATCATTCTCCAGGCGCCATCTTAGCTTCTTCACAGGCCACACAGGACTGTTACAGAGGCTCTGGACAGGCCTGACTATTCGTACCTTATATAATTCCTGGAAAGTGTGGGTAATTTCAGAGTGTCCGCCTGTCAGGCAGTAGTTCATGTTTATTGCCTGCCTGGGCCAGGCAGGTGTACAGGTACCTATTTGGACCATTCCCTTTTTGTTCTTTGATTGCTTTTTAGACTCTTTACTTGTTCTTATACAGCTCACTGAGGTCCACCAAAGTTTTCCCCACATTATAGATTTTATTATGTTTATTTTCCATTAACAGTCTCAGAAGTGTAACCACCGCCCCATATTATAACCTTTTTTAATTGGAAGTGACCCAGCCATCCAATAAGTATCTAAAATAAAGTTTATATTTTAAAAATATAAACTTTACAAAACGTTTACCTACAAGCATTCATCTCATTCACATTTATTTAGTTTTAGCAGTTTACCTACATTACTCATGAGAACCGAGACACTAGACAAAGCTAATCATTGTTCCAAGTTATTTCCCTGTTTGCCATTTGCATAGCCTGTGAATATCAGGTATTCACATAAGTAAGTAAATGTAGCTGATTTTATTGAACCAACAGTATTAAATTGGTCTTGCTTGTTAAAAAATTACAAAAGATTCTGTTTTTGGCTGGGTGTGTAGTCTCATAATCTTTATATCAAATCCTGCCTTTTGTTTTGTTTTGTTTTTTGAGATGGAGCCTTGCTCTGTTACCCAGGCTGGAGTGCAGTGGCATGATTTCAGCTCACTGCACCCTCCACCTCGAGGGTTCAAGCGATTCTCCTGCCTCAGCCTCCCAAATAGCTGGGACTACAGGTGTGTGCCACCACACCCAGCTAATTTTTTGTATTTTTAGTAGAGATGGGGTTTCACTGTGTTAGCCAGGATGGTCTTGATCTCATGATCTCGTGATCCACCTACCTCGGCCTCCCAAAGTGCTGGGATTACAGGCGTCAGTCACCACACCCGGCCAAACCCTGCCATCTTAAAACATCTAGTAGTGGCAAATATAAAACTTACCTAATCAGTAAACCCAGAAAAAATTGTATACTGACAATTTCAAAGACATTTTCATTTTTATTTTACTAATAATTTTAAAGCCAGCTTATTTATTAAAGATTATTAAATTCACATGAATCTGAAAAGCATTTGGACTTAATTCATGAGTACTCATTTACTTATAAGCCAATTTGGTTGCATATTAGACATAACACATATATGTAGCATGTATAAATATATCTAAACATGTGTACACACAAATAAAGATCCAATAGCTTTTACCTTGGAACTCTAGCCATGAGACAGTGTCATAAACTTATCAACTTATAAACAGAGATGAATCCAAATTATATTTCTGAAAAAAGTGGGACCTGCTAACATGGCTAAACTTTATTTGCCTGATAGGTAATCCAAACAAATCTGTGGATCAAAATTTTGGGCAAAGCAGTTTCTTTGGCAGTCTGATTTTAAAAACCCCTTATTATTATTTTTCTTTAATTTAGTTTCAAGTTAGTTTCCAATTACATTTTATTTAGAACTGGCTGAACTGTATAAGAAAAGTAAAATCTCCAAGTGATTTTGAATTAGCAGTACCATAAACAGTGAGTTTCATCTCAACACTGGTAGCTTAATGACAGCAGATTAAAAGCAGGAAGAAAAGAAAGAGAGACAGAGAGCTTCAGAAGACTCTATTTAATTCTACAGTTGCAGGTTAATCATTTCAGCTCTGAACTTTTCTTGTTGTAATTTGCCCATCAGTTTTAAGATGTGCACAAGAATGGGTCATAACATGTAACCAGTGGGAGTCCTAGAAAGCCTGGCATGCCTTTGAACATTCCCATGTTTTTAAACATGTAAGCCACCAAAGTTCTTACCCTTTTATCTAGCTTCTTTGCCAAATCCCTCGCCAGGGTTGACATAAACACATGAATGTCCCATGTCCTTTTTTTTTTTTTTTTCTTTTTCTTTCTTTCATTTATTTATTTATTTTTTTTTTTTGAGACAGAGTCTCACTCTGTTGCCTAGGCTGGAGTGCAGTGGTGCAATATCCACCTACTGCAGCCTCCGCCTCCCAGGTTCAATTGTTTCTCCCACTCAGCCTCCCAAGTAGCTGGGATTAAAGGTGCCCACCACCACGCCCAACTAATTGTTTTGTATTTTTAGTAGAGACAGGGTTTCACCATGTTGGCCAGGCTGGTCTTGAACTCCTGACCTCAAGTGATCCACCCGCTCATGCCTGTAATTCCAGCCTCCCAAAGCGCTGGAATTACAGGCATGAGCCACTGCTTCCAGCTGTCCCTTTCTAAGTGCAGCTCCTCCTTTAACTTTTCTATCTCCTTCTCCTACTCTAATGATTTCTCAGTAGCCAGCCTCACCCAAAGCAATGGCCAGCCTGCTGCAACAACACTATGTTTGCCATCCTTATTGTATTTTAACACCTTAGCTTCCTGTAGTACATGTTCAATCCCTGCCTGTGCTTTCAGAGCATTCCCATACTCACGTGGCAGCCCACAAAGGTCAAGCAGCCAGGCAACTTCACCCCACATGGTTGGTGCCAGTCACCTCAGGGTTCCCTCTGCAGACACTCCTGCCTAACTCATTGTTTGATCTCTGAGGTCCTGTTCATGAAGCCAATTATTCTAAGAAAATCTTGGGACTATAATACCCACTCCAAACTGGGAAGGGGCCTGGAGAGACCAAAGGACAACTCATACAAGTCCAGCTTGGAGAGTAAATGAGTCTATTGGGACTTACATACAGGACATTCTTGGGTGGCAGCAGGACGGCTTTGGAGATCTGCCCCGCCTCCCATCTCTAAGCTGCTTTAAGTGGATTTTCTGACTCTTTGATGACTGTGTATGTATGATGAGTCTGTTTTCCTTGGTATGTTTCCAGCTATGCCCCAGGATGTTTGGGTTCTCAGGGACACCTGCTGTTTGGCTGAGTCCCATGGCCTTGGCCCACTGCCCAGGCCTTCAGAGTTCAAGGAGTGGACATGCACCCTTAAGTAACCTGGTGGGGGACCCATCACGCTACAGAAGGAAAGGAGTGGTACAAGACAAAGGACAAGAGAACCAATCAACAGTGATTGGAAGCTGTGTCTTTGTGGTAGTTTCTATTTGCCTATCTACATAACATTTTTCATTTGTGCCCTGGTACATTGAATATTTGAGGACGTTCTCTGTCAGAAAGTCAAATGGCTTAGTCCTCAAATACAGGTATAAGTCTTAGTCCTTGAGTCCTTCCAGGTCACCAATTTTGGCTATGCAGGCTGCATACTGCCCAACTCCAAGGCCACCATTCACAGAGACCACAATGTCAGTGGTTCACCTGAAGTCATCCAACATGGTGACCCCAGGTATAACTAAAGATGAAGGTGTTATGAAGACATCCTTGTCCTTGGATGATGAGGAGCTCTTCTTTGTCTCTTATACTCTAAATTGGAGTGGACGAGGAACTTCTCTGCATCTGCTGAGGCCTTAAGTCTTACTGCAAGAGAACGTGAAGATCTCTCTTAGCTTAAGGTAGATGGTGCGTTGAGTCCTGGGTATAGACAATGGCTTGCCTTTCCTGTAGGTAGCTCACCTTTGGTCTCAGAAAAGGAAGAAATCTTTTGTTTTTTCTAACAGAAAAAGTATTATACAATTTTATACAAAACAAAAATAAAATGTGTATTGCTGAAGTAAGGTGTCTTTTGTCCAGCTGACTGTCTTTGGCCACACATTCTCTAGACCTGCTACATTTCCTGGATCCCTTGATTGTTAATTGCACTGCCCCAACAAACCCTAGATTTCGTTTAATCTAACTGCTTCAGGAAGTGGCAAGGCAAGCAGGAAAAAAATGGAAATTGTATGCCTGAACAATTTTGATTCTGCTACTTAATGGTTATATATTTTTCTAAATCTTGGTTTTTCAACCATTATAAAAAGCAGTAAATATTACTTGTTTTACAAGTTCAGTGTGGGGAATAAATGAGATTACCTGTATACAATGTCTAAGGATGACAGACAAAAACAATTTAAAAAATGTGAGCTCCGTTTCTTTATTCCTAGGCATGGGTAGCACTCTTTGTATTAGTCAAGAAAGCCTTCTACGAAATCAAAATGGTAGACCCTCTTGAAGATTCAACTTGGACTTACCTAGATAATACTGTCAGTGAGTGGGCAAAAGTAAGGAATCATCTTTCTCCATTTTATCTCAACAATCAGAATACTTTGACTTCAGCTCTGGAATCCTGAATTTCCCAAAGACATTCCTACCTACTCAAGCAATTCTTGGCTAATCATCTAGGGGAATTTCCTCTTTTACTCTTTCTTTACTTCTTTCATTTTCTGTATAGCTGAAACTTCCTATTCCATGTAACTCTCTTTAAGAGAACAGTCACATTGGTATCTTGTCATTAAGTTTAGAAAATCTGTCCACCTAGATCCCCTTGGGATCTTTTACAATGGCAAATAGATGCCAGCAGGAACAATGGCAGTGGTATCTGAATCTACCCCTTGTCGAGGTCTAACTTTTATACCATAGAATTGCATGAACTTTGAGTTTCCTTTGCTTTTGGGATCTGATGCCTGGGGTTGTTTTAAAAAAGTTCAAATTGGTGAACAGAATCATGAAAATGTCTTAGGGCTGTCTTATAGAAAGTTTCAAGAAAAACAGAACGCAGAACCATATACGCAGGTTTAAAATACTGCTTTATTTGTAATACAGTAATAATTTAGTAATATAAATTACATATAATTTATATTACTCTAGTGCAGGGATTTTATTATTTGGATTCTTGGTAGAACATGTTTTCTACAAAATACCCAGAGCCTCCATGATCAACTCAAAACAAAGAATCCAGGACAAAGATACTGAGAAGTTCCACCCATTTTGCTACAGGACTATGGCCTGTGTTACTTACACCTTTACTATTATAATACATCTGTTTTACATTTGAATATTAATAGAGAGGGCCCTAGGCGGTATTATTATAACTAGTGTAATAACTTTCTGGGAATAGAATATCACACTAACATATCCTCAGAAATCATTATGTCCATTCTCCAAGGGACAGTCCTGTGATTCAAAGAGATTAAGCATCTATTCTAGTGAGTAAAAGTGCAAAAACAGAGCCTTGAGCTCTACAGTCTTTCTACAATGTCATGCCCCACTTTTAGGTATACAGTATCAAAGTCAAATCAAACTGGAAATAGGATTTGAAGCTGACAAGAGGATTGTGTAGTTACAACCCTATAATAAATACCAAAATCAATTTCATATGTGAGATTTATTTTTCCCTGTCTGGTTATCTTACATCATTTTATTGTGGTATAATCATAGCTGTAGAAACACAGCAAGTCTTCAAAAAAACAATGGTGATTCTGTGTTTACAGAGAAATCTAAAAATTGGATTTGGCTTAAGCCTTCTAAATCAAACTAATTCCCTTTCTCAGGTTAATGCCCCAAGGCTAACATAATACATGGAGCTTATGAGATAGTGTTTGTGTTGTATTTAAGATGAATGGTTTATTCAAATCCAAAGAGCAGCATCTTTAGTAAAAGTTTTAGCTATGTGACAGTGAAATTTAATTTAGTATAATGAAAATATATCGTATCAATTTAATAATTTTGTCAAATTTGAAATTTTCCCTTTCAAAAAACTGTACTTATGCAAAAAAGTCCAGCAAGGCAGCTGTTAATATTTGTTCTTTTTGTAAAGTAAATGGTTGTCTTTTCTCTACCATCCAAATCAAATAAAGCAGATTGAAAAATCAACTAAAGCAGAAATTCACACTTGCAAAAGTTTAAGCACATGAAACTATACCAACTGATATATGAGGTTTTCAAAAAACATATTCCCAATGCGTCTCTTTGAAGCTATATTTAATATGGGGCTGTAAAGATGCTATTCCCAGAGATAGGGAAATATGACAATAATCAGAATTCTTCCTGAGAATTTTGCTCATTAATGATTAAAACTTCTCACAATGATCTGATGAGATCACAAGATCAGGCTTTGAAAATCCGCCTTGTGCTGCTTTCCCACAATCAACACATACTTTACCACCTGCTCTGGGGAAGCTTGACCCTGTCTGGCAATGCAACAAATCTCCTCTTCAGGAACTGGAATTGCCAACAACATCTCTAAAGGGGAAATTAGAACATCTCTAAAGGTGAACTATGGCTCCAGAAAGGAAATGCTAAGCATCAGCCTGGGCTTCAGGTCAAAGTAATTTGATTTCAGGCGCTGTTCACTGAAAAGCTTGAATGCTAGGATCTGATTTGAATCTTTTGGCTTTGTGTGTGAAATCTGTCACTGATATAGAGATGCTAGAATTTTTAATGTGTATCTGACACGATGTCTGGATACATTACAGAGTTGTAACTGTCCTGCTGGGCTGTAAGCATCTGAGATTATTTGGAAGTTTCTTTGTGTAAGCACTAAGGATTCAGATTTAATTGTTTAATTACAGTGAGATACCGTACTGCATGGAAAACAGGATCCTTCTCAATAGAATTGAAAGAATTGTGTAGAAGCTTGTAGTCATTGCAAGCTAAAGGGGCCACAGACATAGGGCTTTGTTACAAACTTTACACTAGGAAAAGAATTTAAGGTAAGACTAGGCCCTTACATTTTCAACAGGCTGGAGACTGGTATTGGGATCATAACCTGTGTATATAAGATGGGTACATCTTTCTCGTAAGTGTGCAGGGCTGCAAAGCATTTAGAGCCTTCCCTGGGGGCCAGGGGGAAGTGGGGGCCTAAGTGGCTTTTCTTGGGTTGGCAGAAATAACCCCTTAGGGAACTTGTAGCCGATGAGTTAGTTAGTAATCTAAATGTATGATGAGAAGATAAGGGCCCATTAGTCTTCAGGCGATCATTTTTAGGATCTTAGTGTGAGTCTTAGTCATAGAAGACTGCCTTGTTGCCGGGGACAAAAGAGTTGGCAATGGAGAAGTGGGAGTCATGATCTGATGCATGAAGCATCAGATCATGACTGAAGTTTTCTGTGGGGCAATTCAGTTCAGCTTAAATCCAAGGAACAGATTCATCCCTAAGAACTAAAAAGACAGCAGTGAGCCTGACATTTTCTGTGGCACCTTGAGCAGTCTGGGGCTTATAAACTATCCCAATCTTGTTGGAGACCAAGTCCATGGCAATAGAATTAACTCAACACCTTGATGGATCTGACTGGATTCATATGTCACTTCTCCTAACAGGATGGCATATAGTGGGCGCTCAGTAATTACTTCCCTAAACAACATGGAACCTAGTGTTTGGAAATCCTACATTAGAGTTGCACATTATGAAATTGATGAAATACAGACACTGTTCAGTACAAATTAAGATGTTTGGTTACAGTCCTTTAAATGAAGTTCTCTTTGTACATTTTGCACACTATTCTCAGTGTAGGCACAAGGTGTAGGCAGTGCTATTTGTCTCATGTACTTATTTCTACTGGAAAAAAAAATGAGGTCAATAGGGTTGAACTGCTAATTCAATATCACAGTTGAGATGGAGCTCAAAACCTTACTTTCATGAGTTCTTCTGCTTTTTAACCCCGAGTTCTTACCCCTGAATTCTCTGTGGCAGCAGAAACTTTGAGACATAGATTAGAACAAGTATCACCAGCATCTTCTCTTGCCCCAGCACAAAGCCTCGCTCTAATCAGCCTGGCCTCATGCTATGTTAGGCTCATCTTAAAGGATTTCACTCTCAGAATTTCTGCTCCTGGTTTTCTTCTCTATCTTCTCCTACTGATTTTTATTTTTTGTATCTTTCAAAGCCCAACTTAACTACTGTAAGAAATGCTAGGAGTCACAGCATCAGAACTAGAAGAGTCATCCTACTCCTGCATTTCTGGATTTTACAAAACCATCCTACACCTGTAGGATGACTCTCCTAATTCTGATGGTGAGATTCCTAGCACTTAGCACATATTTTCCTCGGGTGTTTAACAGCTTTTTTCCCCCAAGCCTTGGAAGATATACATAGTATCAGAAATCTTATTAACATATGTATTCCTTGAGCATTCCTTTGAACAAAAAGTATGAAACAAGGTATATAATATTAGACTATCCTCATTGCTATGAGATTTGGAATACATGATCTGTAAGAGTTCTTTTATATCTGGACGTATGTCTCATCATAAGAAGGTCCGTTCATCAACCCTTTGAAGACAATGCAAAGCTCAGCCTAATTCATTAGACAATGCTGGCAGTGGTTATGTTGCCCAGTCAGTGACATGGAAGGCCTCTGAGGAAAAGGTAAAATCTAGAGACCAGGCTGAACTGTGGAAGTAGAACAAATGATAGGGAGCAACTTGCAGAGCAGGCATGGAAGTTAGCATCAGGGAAGGGAAGGGATTCAACAGGTGGCAAAAAGTGTGGACCTGGCAGGAGGGTATCTCATGCCATTAGGACGTTGAGACAGCAGGTAGCAGGTACCTACACATAAAAGGATGGAGTTCATGGGCAGAATGACAGCAATGAGATGACATAGGGAAATGGAAAAGTTGGGGATAATTTAGTGAAATGGGGCAGAGAGAAAAAAATAAATTGTGAGCCTAAATTCTTTAGTATGCTTTATGGTCAGAGCCAGACATTTTTGTTCAGCAGTTCTGGACAAAAGCAGAGACAAAGCGCTGTTGGTTTTGCCTCCTTATAAGTCCCACGAGGCGAGCCTAGACTAAGAAACTGATCAAGGCTGAGTCTCTAGGGTTTTAGTGACCTCACTCTGAAGGTTACATCAAGGCAGGAATGGGGAACCAAGCAGGTAGTTAGAATCTATTACCTGCCTAGAAAAGCAAAATAGATTTGAATTTAAGACTTGCACGCTTCTTTGAAGACGAGTTAATATTTATACAAGGCAGACTTTGATGGAACCACTGCTGATTGCAAAAGAGATAGAATGTGCTCTGAGAGGGTGGGCAGGTCAGATTATAAAAAGAAATTATTATAATACAAGCTTCTTTATAATTCACAGATTTCTCTTCCAAGGCATATTTTATCAGCTGATTCTGTCATAACCTGCAGTTATCTTTCTGCCTTATTTCTTTCTAAACACACACACACACACACACACACACACACACACACACACAGTTATTTAGTCAATTTCTTCTGTAATCTTTGTATTTTCAAAAACGTTTTCCTTTTGCCTCTTTTTTTATGGTGAAATGTGCCATTTTTGGACTTTTTTAAAGAGAACAGTTTTTACTATCTCTAAAGCTTATGTAAAACAAAATCATGTGTTTCAAATCCCTTACATTCCAGGTTCCTATTCTTCTTTTTTGTACCAGAAACTATTTCCCCTTCTAGTGTTTCCCTCATCTCTATAACCATGCTTAAAAATTCTTCCCAGATAAAACAAAATGAATGTACAATGCTAGTTAGGAGTATTTATGTAGGCTGTGCACATCATTATTTACCCCTCATATGCCATGAAAATACATATACCTGTATATCCTAATTTAGTTTATTGTAAAGAGGGAAGTTTAGCCAGAGCAGTAGAAAAGATTCCATATATATGCAGAAACACACACACACAAAATATGTATGATATATTTATAATCTATATCATATATCTATATCAACTATATATATGTTTTTCATATGTATATATAAGAGGAAGGATGAGGAGGGGTTTTACAAGACTTTAAGTAATATACAACAGATTGAGAAATTGAGTTAAGAAAGTCAGGAGGTGGAGGGCATCAGACTGAAAAATTGAAAGAGGCTAGTGAAGTATGAAGAGTTTGAGGGCCTTGACCCAAAAAGGACAGAGCGATGGCCCAAAGAACTGCCCAGAAGAGTCGTTGTGTTCAAGAAGGGAGCACTCTAGAGCAATGAGACATGCCCGCCTTGCTATAAAGACCAAGGATTAGAGAGGAAGAGAAATGTCTTCTTTGGGTACAAGCAGGAAAAGGACCTAGACATAGCTAATCAACTGGATTTTGATGGACATCTTGATTGTGCTAGTAGCTTTATTTTGTTGCTGCATCCCAGGAAAGATCCATTTATAAACATTAGGGATTGGCAGTTTGGCTATTTTCTGGCTCACTTTATTTTTAATCTTAGAGAAAAATTCAAGTGGCACTTCCTATTATTAGAGAAATCTGGAAGGTGCTCAGGCTGATTTTAAGTTCCTTATGAGCAGGGTGTGAGTTTTCCATTGTTACATGCTCAGTACCTAGCACGGTTCCTAGAGTATAGAAAAATTCCAAAAATATTTTTGTTCTGTCCTTCCTAGAAGAACAGTGGTAATAAGGAGGTAAAATGATAGAGCTGCTTCTTTTCTGAGGCCTCTTCTCTGAACCAGCTGCCACAAAATATTGTTTTATTTTGCGTGCATTCATGGAATTATAAGATCTCATCAGTGAGTCAGTCGTTTGCAGCTACTTGGATGGACAGGTCAGAGAATTTTGAAATTTATTCATACTGACAGACTCAGAGAGAAGGTAGCCCCATCTTCCTATGAAATGAAATGTCCCACAGGGTCAAACTAAAGATTTTGGTTTTGCGTTTTGGCTTTGTATATGTATCTGTTACTTTTAGTCACCAAAACAATCAACTATTGTTATGGCACCCAGCATATTTTTTCAGTTGCATTCATAATAGAATTTAAGGTTCAACTAACAGTTATACAATTGCTATGAAAAACCCAAAGATCTTTTATTGTCTGAGATAAATATGGGTTCTATATACATGTTATATTAGTAGTAAAGGCCCATGTTATATGGTAGAAGCCTTTTTGAGCAAATAAATTCATTCTCCAATCTTCACAGTTGAGGATAGCTTTACCTTTCTTATTCCAGGTACATCAGGCATGTAGAAAGACGATTGATTGATTGATTGATTGATTTTGATTGACCACCTACTAACGTGTATTTAAAGTAGCTCATATTTGAAAAAGGTGATCTAATAGGCTATTTAAATACTCTGAGGTCATAATTGCTCTAAGGAATTTATTCTGAGGTTCTTAATCCACAGCTCTGTATTCTTTTATGAGATCATAACAGAAAAAATAGAGGGGCAATAGAAGAACTATTCACTTCAACAATTTTCTGTATTTTACCAAACCGTATTTGAAACTAACATCCACTTTGATTCTCAGGTTTTCTTAGACAAAGACCTACAAGAAACATTTCCACTTGAGTTTACCCCACATTAACAATAAAATCCACAGAGCATATGCCACACATTTGCTCTCCCCAACGCCTTTTGTAAATATGATCATAACCCTTAGAAATAAATGTCTAGGTAGAAAGCAGTTTTTCTCAGGAAATCAGTAACATCAATTTTCCTTCAATCTTTGTGCGGTCTCTATTGTGATGTTCCAAATTGCCACATTTTGTATGAGAGTCCCTCATATATATCTTCCTATGTCCTTTCAGAAATAGCCTGTAAGCAACATAAAGGCAAAAACTGTGATCTAATCCCCTAGCATAGTGCCTAGTACAAAGAGGGACTATATAAGTGTTTACTAAGTTAATAAAAAACATATCAACATATATCCATATATCACATGGAATCAGTAGCCAGGTATCTCACACTGTGATAAAATTTTCTTCAGTTTCAATTTGATGAGTGCAATGAACATTTTATATAATTCTGTATGCAGAAGGCGTCCTGGGGAAGGGGCATGCATTTTAAACACTGGTTGCTTTGAAGGAGCCCCCACTACATATATATCTTTTTCTTTTAATCTCTTAGAGGGTAGCAGTGGACAGGCCACTACATGAATGTAGGGAGGTGGAGTGAGGCTTTATTTGGAAGTATGTTTGCCTTTTATCCTAGTAAATAATTTGTATAGAGCATTGCACACACAGGTCAGGTATGGGGCCTGAGTGAAGTCAGGGACAGGCTGTTTGGCACTTGCCACTGCAGCAGCAGAAGTCTTTATCAGCGATTTCTGAATCTGTTTTACCATCCTTGTGTAACACGTACATTCTAGGCTTCTTTTTTTTTTAAAAAAAAAACAGGGTCTTGCTCTGTTGCGCAGGCTGGAGTGTAGTGATGCAATCCCAGCTCACTGCAGCCTTGACCTCCCAAGTTCAAGCAATCCTCTCACCTCAGCCTCCCAAATAGCTGGGACTACAGGCACATGCCACCATGCCCAGCTAATTTTTAAACTTGTATCGTAAAGATGAGGTCTTGCTATATTGACCAGGTTGGTTTTGAATTCTTGGTCTCAAGCAATCTACCCACTTCCGACTTCTCAAAGTGCGGGGGTTACAGGTGTGAGCTATGGTGCCCAGCCAAATTCTAGGTCTTAACGATCTATAATTAACAAATACGTTTTTCTTTCTTTTTAAAAAATCTCTCTTTTTTAAAAAATCTAGTCCCAATGGCCTCATTGTTGGAAATCTGCCCCCACAAAAAGTGTCCCCCGGCTGTTTCTAGGAATCCTCATGGTGCCACCTTGAATACATGTTTGGTATCAGGTCTCCCCGGCTCTTCCTCCTCCATTTATCCTGCCACCTCAGACTTGGTTGACTCTTGTGATTAATTAATTAATTAATTAATTTGTTGAGACCAGGTCTCACTATTTTGCCCGGGCTGGACTTGAACTTCTGAATTTGAGGGATCCTGCCACCTCAGCCTCCTGAGTAACTGGGATTACAGGTATGTGCCACCATGCCTGGCCATGACTGGTGATTTTGTTTCTTTGCTGAACCAAGCCACAGTCTGATGCTTCCTACTCCCCTTTAGCCCACTACCTGCTCCCTTCCCTTCTCAATGCACATTAATGTGAGGGGGGACACTATATCACATTGTCAGGCAGTCCCTCTGTACTTCCTTATAGGGCACTAGATATACTGAAGGATTAAATATGGGAAAAACATTGTAGACAGTCACTATGACCACCATTAGACGTGGCTACTCTTCGAGTCTAAATCTGACATTGTCATTCCCCACTCAGCCAGCTTCTTGACCAACTTGTGGAGTGTTTCCATGCAGCAGGGGGTAACTCACACTTACCACCACGACCACTGCAAAGGCCAGACAAAACTCAGACCCAGCGAAAATAGAAAGAAGGCTTTCCCAAAGCAAGACCCACTTCATCATTAAGTCTTTCCCAGGACAATTTACAATGCAGAAATCCATACAGGAAAAATCTCACCTCCTATATCCATAGGCTTGATCTGACCCCGTGCCTTTGACAAACAGCCTCAATAGTAGATGAATACATTACCCTCTAATCTGATTTATTCTATCTATATCACTCAAGTTGAGCAGCACAAAATGTAATTCTTTTCACTAGTGTAACATGAAGAGAAGTTAAGGTGTGAGTCAAATTATTTCTCCCAAGCTCTTGTCATCAAAAACTTCATGCACATATACCTGGCAACCAAGAATGGACCATAGCATTTAGGCATAAATGATGCACATACAGATTAAGAATGGACAAGCTCCTCTGAGTTTTAGGGGCACACATTTACTTTACTGAGTAGAATGCTTACTATCTCAGCCTAAAGTCTCTGCCTGGGGTGAATTCACAGAATTTATGGCATTCCTAGGAATGCAGGGAACTTGCCCTTAGACATGCTCAACTAAATGTCCATTCAAGCAATTTTTTCTAAAAGAACAATAACCTCTAGTCTCCACCCTAGGAGAAAAAAAATCCTATTACTTTGGAAATAATATTTTTAAATTGTAAAACTGTTAAGGTCAAGTCCTCCTAAATAATCTTCTCTGTCTACCCCCTAATATTCTGTTCCAATATCCTGAAAATGCAAAATGTTATCTAAATTCTGTTAATTAATCTCACATCTATTCAGTTATCTATTCTCAGGTGATTTTAAGATTTTTGTAAAACTAACAGGCCCTTCTTATGTAACAAAAAGAAAATCTGTAGTCAAGCATAAAAGATATACACAAAAGAGAGTTGGGAGATAATAAAACATAAGCAATGCAATCAGATCTGCCTTTGAGTCCTTGCTCTACCTTTTACTAGCACCATGATCTTCAGAAAGTCATTAATCTTCCTGAGTCTTATGTAAAATACAAATAATAATAGACATTTCCTCATACAAATTTTGGAAGAATACATGAGATAATTTATGTCAATTGCCTAGCTCAACGCTAACATATTGTTATTAATAGTGATTGCATGTTAGCTTCTAATAATCTATATTATGAAGACTTCCATCATGATGCTCTCTACTCTCTTAATATGTTTATAGACGTCTTCCTATAATTTCTGTCACAATCTTCTTATTTTTAAGATAGATTAGCTGGAGGCTAACATTTTGGGTTATACAATGGCTAACAGTTAGATAATTACAGAGGATCGAAGACTAAGCACAGATGCTAAACCTTCCTCTGAGGAGACTTAGGGAAGTCACCTCCCTGATTTGATTAGAACATGCCTATGACACAAGGAAAACCATGAATATGAGAGTGAGACACCCTGGTTTTTCAACTTGGTCTCATAGATACCATAAAGGAATGTGAGCTATAGGCCCCAAAATGAATCTGATTGGAAGTTTCTTGGATGCTGAGTTAGTGTCTCAATTGAGTATCTAAGAGGCTCACCATAGGTAGGTAAACAATGGATGTTTGTCAAATTTGGCTGAGATGATCAGAGCCTGGTTTTGCAGTTAGTAAATTTGTGCTAGCTTCCCTCTGGTTGTGTACCCTGAATTTGAAGGGCTGATGAAGAGTAGGATTATTTTAAGTGAATAATTCGACATACAATATTTTATTAATATCCATGCCCAAGTTAAATAAAACATGAGGAAGGAGTTTGATTGAGGTGCTGGGAACAAAACATGTGACACTCAAATTTTAAAATAGGATTTTGAGCTAACTTTATGAGGGCCAGTCTTTAGTCAAACAATCAGCTTAATTTACAGAGAACAAAAGTGCCCATAAATATTCGACCATGTCTATCCTGAGTTTAGTTACAACTCATTATTTTAGGGTCTGAAATTCACTCTCTCCAGCAGAAGCACAACTTCCACAATGCAGGAATGATATGTACGTGTGTGTGTGTTTTACATTGACCATATTTTCCAAAAGTACATGTATTAGTCTGTTCTCGCATTGCTATAAGGATCTTGGGTAATTTAAAAGGAAAAGAGGTTTAATTGACCCACAGTTCTGTAGCCTGTACAGAAAGAATGGCTTGGGAGGCTTCAGGAAACTTGCAATCATGGCAGAAGGCAAAGGGGAAGCAGGCATGTCTTCACATGGCACAGCAGGAGAGAGAGAGAGAGAGAGAGCAAAGGGGGAAATGCTACATACTTTCAAACAACCAGATGTTGTGATAACTCACTCATTTTATTGAGAACAGCAAGGGGGGAGTCTGCCCCTATGACCCACTTACCTCCCACCAGTCCCCTCCTCCATGAGATTTGAGTGGGGACCCAGAGCCAAACCAAAACAGCACACTTTGTTGAATTACATTGGATTGAATCAGACACATATGAATTGAATTTACTTGAAATCATGGTATTGAACATTAAGAGGCTAAATGGCTTAATGACATATTTCAGATTTTGACAACATGACAAAACACAGCTTTTAAATATTGGAGTAGGTGTGCTCTGTCTTGAATACAAGGACATTCTATTAACAGAAGTCCTTGCCCTAAAATGTACCCTGCGTCAGTGGTCAGCAAACTTCTGTAAAGGACCAGAGAGTACATATTTTACACTTTTTGGGCCACATAGTCTCTGTGGCAACTACTTACCTCTATTGTTTTGGCACAAAATGAGTTACAGACAATGCATAAATGATTGTGGCTGTGTTCCAGTAAAACTTCATTTACAAAACTACTGTATTTGGTACAGGCTACATACAGAAGTCTGAGGACACTTGCTCCAGATGAAGAGAATCCCTAATAAGAACTGGAAGTATCCTCTGGTAGGGCAGATTCTGAACATGTGCCAGCTCCCCTTTGTGCCTGAGCTCCAGGGCATCTCAAGGTCCCCTGAAAACTGGTCTAAGGTAGCCTGGAATATGTGTTGTGCCCTGTTACCTTCTTTCACTCTTTATTATTGTTTTAATTATATAAGTAATAAGAGTCCAGAAAAAATCAAAAAGTACAGTTGAACAAAAAGAAAATAACACATCAGAATCTCGCTCCTTAGAAAAATTATTTTGTTTTATATCATTTTATGTATTTTACTATGTGAAGGAATGATACGTATTTGTAAATACATAATTTTATTTATATGTATTTATATATATACAAATTATATATGTGTATGTGTGTATACACACACACATACACACACACAGACCATTTGATGGACTTAAAATGAATTTGATTAGCCACTAATAACTCTTACTAAATCAATCATGTAGCAGTGGATTTTCCTAACTGTTCTACTATTGTCAAGTATAAGTAAAAAAAACCAAAAAACTGTCCTTTATTTGTTACAGTGGAATATAGAGATAGAGAGATAAAAATAAATTAATATACCCCCTTGTGATCCTAGCTTCTAATTGTAATGGAAAGCAACTTAATTTTCATGCTGTGTTTTATTTTTAGATCATTTTCAAGTGCACAATATATGTATTTTTAAACTGTATTGATACAGTTTCCCTTGTACCAAATCATTTCCAGGTGTTAGAGTTTTACTTTGGAAACCAATGACCTAACTTCAGTTGTTAATTCCCTTTCAAAATATCCCAAAATTTGGGAGCAGATGCACGGATTCCATTGAAAATCTTGACTATCTTGGCTGTTTGGTACAAATCTAAATCTTGGCTTGAAAAACATTTTTTTAGATTTTTGTTGGGGGATGGTGAAAATTCAATTTTTGAACTTGCCTCGTATAAGGACTTCTTAAATCTACTTTCAGAATCTAAATACGGAGTATGCCTTTAATGATATCCATTTAAAAATCAAGGGAATGGAGATGCCCCAGCTGGGAGGGTATGGGCAGAAAAAGCTTCCAGTGGCCTCTTTCATTTAATCACAGTCAGCTTTCCTTCTAGGGGGTTCCAAATTAGCAGTGGGACAACTTTTATTTTTTATTTTCCGGTTTGAACAAGCAGGTGTTTCTTTCATGAGGCCCATATGTTCCTTCACAAGCTTTATCCAAAGCACCTACAGTATAGCCTATGGCAATGTGGCACATGGCCAATTTCCTTACAAGACTTTCCTTTTTATTCCAAGGAGAATATGTGGCAAGTGAATATAAGTGTGTACGTGCACGTGTTTAGGTTCATGTGTGTGTGTGTGCATGTGTGTTGGAGAAACAGAGCAAGAGAACAATAGCATTCTCTTTGGGTTGGTGAAGCATCTGCTCATTATGCCAGAAAACCACAGTGAGGATGAGCCGACAGCGAGGCCTGAGGTCCAAACTGACCCCACGCCAAACTCCCGCTCATCGGCATATTTCCCGGCAGGCTGTAACATGGCTCTGGCAGACCCTGAGAGCAGCTGTCTCTGCCTGGCAGACAGGCAGAAGTTCGACCAGGTGGATTTCTTAAGTTAAAAATAACAATTATTCCGAAGAAAGAAGAGCACCACTCAAAGTTGACTGCTCCTTGTTCAATCAGGATCACCCACAGGAAGCCAAAGGAGCGAGCCAGGGTGAAGTGATAGAAATCTGTAGAGGTGAGAAAATAGACAGCCTTCTACTGTAACTGTGGGGAAATGGGAAAGGCCTGGGAGCCGCAATAACTGGTCGAGAGGTATGCAAGAAATGATTTTCTGTAGGAGTATAACTTCATGATCATCATCAAAGTTCATGAGTTGCTAGGGAGGAAGTGAACAACGTTTGGGAAAGAAAAAAGCTTGCCCTTCAGAACAAGCAACTGGTCTAACACTTATGACAGGGATATTAAATAATCGAGAGCAAAAAGCTGTGCGCTGTTTGGTCCTACAAACTTGAAAACGAACCTGCCATCTCTACTCATCCTGTACTCACCTTTATGTCTGTGTTCACAGGGAAGTGAAACATATGAGTCCCTTTATTCTATATTCTAGAAATATGGGAGTATGTTACCACCAAAAGATACTACTACAAAAATTCTTAAAAGTTGACAATTAATAAATATGAATTGAAACATGCCAACAAATACAGAAATTGCAACAACTTGTAAGAGTAAAATCACTGGCAATGCTTTGCCTGAACGTGATATTTAAAACACACACACACACACACACACACACACAATTTTCAAATAAAGAAGATGAAGAAGACCAAACAGTTACCTATAAATTATTTTGCATTTGGTTTTCTTTCTTTCCCAGGACAATGCCTTCTGGTGATTTGCTTCCTGAAGTGCTGTTTGTGTATTAGCAGTGTCTCCTTGTTAATTGTAAATTGTAAATTTCTGTTAGCAGCATTTCTTTTTTTTTTTTTTTTTTTTTTTATATTTTTTTTAATTTATTTATTATTATTATACTGTAAGTTGTAGGGTACATGTGCATAACGTGCAGGTTTGTTACATATGTATACTTGTGCCTTGTTGGTGTGCTGCACCCATCAACTCGTCATTTACATCAGATATAACTCCCAATGCAATCCCTCCCCCCTCCCCCCTCCCCATGATAGGCCCCGGTGTGTGATGTTCCCCTTCCCGAGTCCAAGTGATCTCATTGTTCAGTTCCCACCTATGAGTGAGAACATGCGGTGTTTGGTTTTCTGTTCTTGTGATAGTTTGCTAAGAATGATGGATTCCAGCTGCATCCATGTCCCTACAAAGGACACAAACTCATCCTTTTTTATGGCTGCATAGTATTCCATGGTGTATATGTGCCACATTTTCTTAATCCAATCTGTCACTGATGGACATTTGGGTTGATTCCAAGTCTTTGCTATTGTGAATAGTGCCGCAATAAACATACGTGTGCATGTGTCTTTAGAGCAGCATAATTTATAATCCTTTGGGTATATACCCAGTAATGGGATGGCTGGGTCATATGGTACATCTAGTTCTAGATCCTTGAGGAATCGCCATACTGTTTTCCATAATGGTTGAACTAGTTTACAATCCCACCAACAGTGTAAAAGTGTTCCTATTTCTCCACATCCTCTCCAGCACCTGTTGTTTCCTGACTTTTTAATGATCGCCATTCTAACTGGTGTGAGATGGTATCTCATTGTGGTTTTGATTTGCATTTCTCTGATGGCCAGTGATGATGAGCATTTTTTCATATGTCTGTTGGCTGTATGAATGTCCTCTTTTGAGAAATGTCTGTTCATATCCTTTGCCCACTTTTTGATGGGGTTGTTTGTTTTTTTCTTGTAAATTTGTTGGAGTTCTTTGTAGGTTCTGGATATTAGCCCTTTGTCAGATGAGTAGATTGCAAAAATTTTCTCCCATTCTGTAGGTTGCCTGTTCACTCTGATGGTAGTTTCTTTTGCTGTGCAGAAGCTCTTTAGTTTAATTAGATCCCATTTGTCAATTTTAGCTTTTGCTGCCGTTGCTTTTGGTGTTTTAGACATGAAGTCTTTGCCCATGCCTATGTCCTGAATGGTACTACCTAGGTTTTCCTCTAGGATTTTTATGGTATTAGGTCTAACATTTAAGTCTCTAATCCATCTTGAATTAATTTTCGTATAAGGAGTAAGGAAAGGATCCAGTTTCAGCTTTCTACTTATGGCTAGCCAATTTTCCCAGCACCATTTATTAAATAGGGAATCCTTTCCCCATTTCTTGTTTTTCTCAGGTTTGTCAAAGATCAGATGGCTGTAGATGTGTGGTATTATTTCTGAGGACTCTGTTCTGTTCCATTGGTCTATATCTCTGTTTTGGTACCAGTACCATGCTGTTTTGGTTACTGTAGCCTTGTAGTATAGTTTGAAGTCAGGTAGCGTGATGCCTCCAGCTTTGTTCTTTTGACTTAGGATTGTCTTGGAGATGCGGGCTCTTTTTTGGTTCCATATGAACTTTAAAGCAGTTTTTTCCAATTCTGTGAAGAAACTCATTGGTAGCTTGATGGGGATGGCATTGAATCTATAAATTACCTTGGGCAGTATGGCCATTTTCACGATATTGATTCTTCCTATCCATGAGCATGGTATGTTCTTCCATTTGTTTGTGTCCTCTTTTATTTCACTGAGCAGTGGTTTGTAGTTCTCCTTGAAGAGGTCCTTTACATCCCTTGTAAGTTGGATTCCTAGGTATTTGATTCTCTTTGAAGCAATTGTGAATGGAAGTTCATTCATGATTTGGCTCTCTGTTTGTCTGTTACTGGTGTATAAGAATGCTTGTGATTTTTGCACATTAATTTTGTATCCTGAGACTTTGCTGAAGTTGCTTATCAGCTTAAGGAGATTTTGGGCTCAGATGATGGGGTTTTCTAAATATACAATCATGTCATCTGCAAAGAGGGACAATTTGACTTCTTTTCCTAACTGAATACCCTTGATTTCTTTCTCTTGCCTGATTGCCCTAGCCAGAACTTCCAACACTATGTTGAATAGGAGTGGTGAGAGAGGGCATCCCTGTCTTGTGCCAGTGTTCAAAGGGAATTTTTCCAGTTTTTGCCCATTCAGTATGATATTGGCTGTGGGTTTGTCATAAATAGCTCTTATTATTTTGAGGTACGTTCCATCAATACCGAATTTATTGAGCGTTTTTAGCATGAAGGGCTGTTGAATTTTGTCAAAAGCCTTTTCTGCATCTATTGAGATAACCATGTGGTTCTTGTCTTTGGTTCTGTTTATATGCTGGATAATGTTTATTGATTTGCGAATGTTGAACCAGCCTTGCATCCCAGGGATGAAGCCCACTTGATCATGGTGGATAAGCTTTTTGATGTGTTGCTGAATCCGGTTTGCCAGTATTTTATTGAGGATTTTTGCATCGATGTTCATCAGGGATATTGGTCTAAAATTCTCTTTTTTTGTTGTGTCTCTGCCAGGCTTTGGTATCAGGATGATGTTGGCCTCATAAAATGAGTTAGGGAGGATTCCCTCTTTTTCTATTGATTGGAATAGTTTCAGAAGGAATGGTACCAACTCCTCCTTGTACCTCTGGTAGAATTCAGCTGTGAATCCATCAGGTCCTGGACTTTTTTTGGTTGGTAGGCTATTAATTGTTGCCTCAATTTCAGAGCCTGCTATTGGTCTATTCAGGGATTCAACTTCTTCCTGGTTTAGTCTTGGAAGAGTGTAAGTGTCCAGGAAATTATCCATTTCTTCTAGATTTTCCAGTTTATTTGCGTAGAGGTGTTTATAGTATTCTCTGATGGTAGTTTGTATTTCTGTGGGGTCGGTGGTGATATCCCCTTTATCATTTTTAATTGCGTCGATTTGATTCTTCTCTCTTTTCTTCTTTATTAGTCTTGCTAGTGGTCTGTCAATTTTGTTGATCTTTTCAAAAAACCAACTCCTGGATTCATTGATTTTTTGGAGGGTTTTTTGTGTCTCTATCTCCTTCAGTTCTGCTCTGATCTTAGTTATTTCTAGCCTTCTGCTAGCTTTCGAACGTGTTTGCTCTTGCTTCTCTAATTCTTTTAGTTGCGATGTTAGAGTGTCAATTTTAGATCTTTCCTGCTTTCTCTTGTGGGCATTTAGTGCTATAAATTTTCCTCTACACACTGCTTTAAATGTGTCCCAGAGATTCTGGTATGTTGTATCTTTGTTCTCATTGGTTTCAAAGAACATCTTTATTTCTGCCTTCATTTCGTTATGTACCCAGTAGTCATTCAGGAGCAGGTTGTTCAGTTTCCATGTAGTTGAGCAGTTTTGATTGAGTTTCTTAGTCCTGAGTTCTAGTTTGATTGCACTGTGGTCTGAGAGACAGTTTGTAATAATTTCTGTTCTTGTACATTTGCTGAGGAGTGCTTTACTTCCAATTACGTGGTCAATTTTGGAATAAGTACGATGTGGTGCTGAGAAGAATGTATATTCTGTTGATTTGGGGTGGAGAGTTCTATAGATGTCTATTAGGTCTGCTTGCTGCAGAGATGAGTTCAATTCCTGGATATCCTTGTTAACTTTCTGTCTCGTTGATCTGTCTAATGTTGACAGTGGAGTGTTGAAGTCTCCCATTATTATTGTATGGGAGTCTAAGTCTCTTTGTAAGTCTCTAAGGACTTGCTTTATGAATCTGGGTGCTCCTGTATTGGGTGCATATATATTTAGGATAGTTAGCTCTTCCTGTTGAATTGATCCCTTTACCATTATGTAATGGCCTTCTTTGTCTCTTTTGATTTTTGATGGTTTAAAGTCTGTTTTATCAGAGACTAGTATTGCAACCCCCGCTTTTTTTTGTTCTCCATTTGCTTGGTAAATCTTCCTCCATCCCTTTATTTTGAGCCTATGTATGTCTCTGCGTGTGAGATGGGTCTCCTGAATACAGCAGACTGATGGGTCTTGACTCTTTATCCAGTTTGCCAGTCTGTGTCTTTTCATTGGAGCATTTAGTCCATTTACATTTAAGGTTAAGATTGTTATGTGTGAACTTGATCCTGCCATTATGATATTAACTGGTTATTTTGCTCATTAGTTGATATAGTTTCTTCCTAGCCTCGATGGTCTTTACATTTTGGCATGTTTTTGAGATGGCTGGTACCGGTTGTTCCTTTCCATGTTTAGTACTTCCTTCAGGGTCTCTTGTAAGGCAGGCCTAGTGGTGACAAAATCTCTAAGCATTTGCTTATCTGTAAAGGATTTTATTTCTCCTTCACTTATGAAACTTAGTTTGGCTGGATATGAAATTCTGGGTTTAAAATTCTTTTCTTTAAGAATGTTGAATATTGGCCCCCACTCTCTTCTGGCTTGGAGAGTTTCTGCCGAGAGATCTGCTGTGAGTCTGATGGGCTTCCCTTTGTGGGTAACCCGACCTTTCTCTCTGGCTGCCCTTAAGATTTTTTCCTTCATTTCAACTTTGGTGAATCTGGCAATTATGTGTCTTGGAGTTGCTCTTCTCGAGGAGTATCTTTGTGGCGTTCTCTGTATTTCCTGGATTTGAATGTTGGCCTGCCCTACTAGGTTGGGGAAGTTCTCCTGGATGATATCCTGAAGAGTGTTTTCCAACTTGGTTCCATTTTCCCCCTCACTTTCAGGCACCCCAATCAGACGTAGATTTGGTCTTTTTACATAATCCCATACTTCTTGCAGGCTTTGTTCATTTCTTTTGCTTCTTTTTTCTTTTGGTTTCTCTTCTCACTTCATTTCATTCATTTGATCCTCAATCGCTGATACTCTTTCTTCCAGTTGATCGAGTCGGTTACTGAAGCTTGTGCATTTGTCACGTATTTCTCGTGTCATGGTTTTCATCTCTTTCATTTCGCTTATGACCTTCTCTGCATTAATTAGTCTAGCCGTCAATTCTTCCACTTTTTTTTCAAGATTTTTAGTTTCTTTGCGCTGGGTACGTAATTCCTCCTTTAGCTCTGAGAAATTTGATGGACTGAAGCCTTCTTCTCTCATCTCGTCAAAGTCATTCTCCGTCCAGCTTTGATCCGTTGCTGGTGATGAGCTGCGCTCCTTTGCCGGGGGAGATGCGCTCTTGTTTTTTGAATTTCCAGCTTTTCTGCCCTGCTTTTTCCCCATCTTTGTGGTTTTATTTGCCTCTGGTCTTTGATGATGGTGATGTACTGATGGGGTTTTGGTGTAGGTGTCCTTCCTGTTTGATAGTTTTCCTTCTAACAGTCAGGACCCTCAGCTGTAGGTCTGTTGGAGATTGCTTGAGGTCCACTCCAGACCCTGTTTGCCTGGGTATCAGCAGCAGAGACTGCAGAAGATAGAATATTTCTGAACAGCAAGTGTACCTGTCTGATTCTTGCTTTGGAAGCTTCCTCTCAGGGGTGTACTCCACCCTGTGAGGTGTGGGGTGTCAGACTGCCCCTAGTGGGGGATGTCTCCCAGTTAGGCTACTCAGGGGTCAGGGACCCGCTTGAGCAGGGAGTCTGTCCCTTCTCAGATCTCAACCTCCGTGTTGGGAGATCCACTGCTCTCTTCAAAGCTGTCAGACAGAGTCGTTTGGGTCTGCAGAGGTATCTGCTGCTTTGTTATTGTTTACTGTGCCCTGCCCCCAGAGGTGGAGTCTACAGAGACAGGCAGGTTTCCTTGAGCTGCTGTGAGCTCCACCCAGTTCGAGCTTCCCAGCAGCTTTGTTTACCTACTTAAGCCTGAGCAATGGCGGGCGCCCCTCCCCCAGCCTCGCTGCTGCCTTGCCGGTAGATCACAGACTGCTGTGATAGCAATGAGGGAGGCTCCGTGGGTGTGGGACCCTCCCAGCCAGGTGTGGGATATGATCTCCTGGTGTGCCTGTTTGCTCAAAGCGCAGTATTGGGGTGGGAGTTACCCGATTCTCCAGGTGTTGTGTGTCTCAGTTCCCCTGGCTAGGAAAAGGGATTCCCTTCCCCCTTGCGCTTCCCAGGTGAGGCAATGCCTCGCCCTGCTTCAGCTCTCGCTGGTCGGGCTGCAGCAGCTGACCAGTACCGATCTTCCGGCACTCCCCAGTGAGATGAACCCAGTACCTCAGTTGAAAATGCCGAAATCACCGGTCTTCTGTGTCGCTGGCGCTGGGAGTTGAAGACTGGAGCTGCTCCTATTCGGCCATCTTGCTCCGCCCCTGTTAGCAGCATTTCTTTGGAGCTTGTGAGAAATGCAGAATTTCTAGCTCCACCCCAAACCTACTGAATCAGAATCTACATTTTAACGAGACCCTCAGGTGATTTGCATGCACATTAAAATTTGAGAAACTGTCCTGGTTCCATTTGGAAAACTTAATTTCTATAGTTAGTTACACCGATTATTTATTCCAGGCAATGCTGATTGTAATATTTATCCACGGTTGCTGGGTAATGAAACCATCAGTCACTATCTCAACCTACATGGGGATTCCGAAATAAAAGTTAAAAACCTTTCTCAGTGTTTTGGCTGAAATTGACAATACTAGAAGAATTCAATTTATAAGAATAAGAAAAGCAAAGCCATATGTAGTCACACATTTTGAACCATTGAAGTTCAAATCTGTTTGCTTTAATCACATTAGACCTTGCTCTATTACTCTAGGACAATTATTTCAAGGAAATGATGGCATCACGAAGCATCTCATTAAAGGTATTGATTAGCTGTCATAAAGTCAACTCAGAATGATATTCGGTGCCAATTAAGTTGAAGTCTTATGTCTCAAGATTGTATTAGCCAATCTTAAATTTTACCTATTAGACTATGTGATAATTTATTAAATTTGTCTACTAGCTAAAATTTACAAAGATACAGTAATCCTTGATTGCTACAGTCTCTTCAAACAATGGTGAAAAGTGATTCAGCTTCAACTTTGTGATAAGCAGACAACATGAAATTCGAGGCACCAATGCACACGCACAATGAAGCATAATGCATGGAGGAATACCGTGGTGACAGGGGCAATGTGATCTCTGCTTCTGTAATCTGAGACTGCATCCTGCTATTGACTTACTCTCTCAACTTCACCTAACACCAATGGAAATCCTGTACGTGAAACAATGACAGGATATCTCTGGAAAAGTTATAAAAAGTCAGGGCTCTGGAGAGAACTACTCAAAACACATTGTTCATGAACTCATGAAATCTTTACATAACACCCACCAAATAACAATATTTTTAAAATATCTAAGGAAATTCCTTACTTATCAAATTCAATCAGCATTTACTTTAAAAGAAAAAAGCAGTTTTGGCCTCTAGGCATAAAAGATTTACAATTTAGATATTCAGAGGAAAAATTTTTTTAATGAACTAATGTAGCAGTTCTTGAACTTTCACATGCACCAGGATCATCTGCAATGCTGGGTAGAGCACGGGACTCCCTGGGTTGTACTCCAGATTCTATAGGTCTGAAACAGGGCCTGGAATTTATATTTCTAACAAGTTCCCAGATGATGGTGATGCCACTGGTCCAGGGACCACAGTGAAAAATCCCTGAACTAAACTATATTACCGATTACTCTCATTGCTAATTTTATGTTCATTTATTCTACAAATATTATTAATTATTTTCTGTGCACCCAGGAAAATGCTAGTTGTTAGGGATGCAAAGTTGAATAAGTCATCCTTGCTCTCCGTAGTCTGATATAATTTGCCGTGTCCCCACCCAAATGTTATCTTGAATTGTAGCTCTCATAATTCCCATATGTTGGGGGAGGAACCTGGTGGGAGATAATTGGATCAAGGGGGCAGGTTCCACCATACTGTTCTCGTCGTGGTGAATAAGTCTCATGCGATCGGATAAGGGGTTTCTCCTTTTGCCTGGCTCTCATTCTCTCTTGTCTGCCACCATGTGAGACATGCCTTTCGCCTTCTGCCATGATTGTGAGGCCTCCCAGCCATGTGGAACTGTGAGTCCATTAAACCTCTTTTTCTTTATAGATTACCCAGTCTCAGGTATGTCTTCATCAGCAGCCTGAAAACAGACTAATACATAATCGAGCAGGACTACACAGTCCCATAGAGAAGTACCTGCTTTCCTTAGGCCATAAATTAGAGGTGGAAGTCCTGCCTCTGCCTTCTGTATCTGTGTAGAGACTGGTGTTGCTCATTCCCTGTGCCTCCACTTCCCTCTACCCTCAAGAGGTCTTCACAGTACAGGGAGGGTTCTCTCTCAATTCCTTCCTCTTCCAGGACCCAGGAGATGGTATTCAACATTAGCTGGCCATCCAGACTCCACATCCAGCATGGACTACCATTCCCATGTTGCTCACTGAGTCTTACTTTCTGTTATTTATAACGTATGGGACCTACCGTGTCATTTTCTTGCAAATTGGAGCTTGAGTCAGCCTTGTGCATCACAGTAACCAGACCTACGTTTCCACTTTGGATCCTCCTCTCCTGATTTGCTCTTGCAAATCCTTGCCTCACAGACTGAACCACTGTTCAAAAAAATTCAAGCAGTGGCTGTGATCCTGCTGCCTGTGAAGTAATGTCTCTGCCCACCCGTCCACCTAACTCGGCTTTGCCAGTTTTCATCTTCTTGACTGGAGCGTCACTGCATGCTCAAGGGACACCCTGGTGTTGATGATTATCACCCATTACTCGAATGACTTGCCAGTGTCCTTTGGGAAGAGCTTTCCCCACGTATTGCTCCTCCTACTATAGTCCTTGTAGTTGGTGATCTGGTGACAGTGCCCGGCTGTCTCTGCTGTTTCTGTCTGTGATGTTACCAGTCTGTTTTTAGGTCACAGTCTGAGCTATAACAGCTCACACAGCAGGCATATTCACATGGAAAGTTCCTTGGAGCTTCAAATCCAACACTCCTTCACACAACCTCTCTTCACCAAGTTAACTTCCCAACCTCTAGGTGTCCGTTTGGAAGTCACTTATTTCTAGAAACCTTCCCTCAGTCTGTGTTGGTGTCTCTACTGTGTGTTCACCTGGTACATCATACTATCCTTACTTTAACATTTGCCATACTTATAATTTTTATTAGTTTATCTACCTCAATAGATTGAAAATGTCACATTGTAACATTTACAGCATTAAATAAATAAATCAATCCAGTCTGTCTTAATTGGACAACTACCAGATTCCAAACACTGTCTATATGTAATGGGAACAATGTGAATCATGTTACTTTTTCTGGACAGATGTACTCAATGTGCCTCATGTTTCACCTTGATCATCTGAAACACTCCTACAATCATTCTGGACATCATATCTAGCTGGTGGAAGGGGAAAGGGAGTTAAAGAAAGCATCCTGATAGCTAAGCATCTAAGCCAAGAAGGAATTTACCTTACTTATAATCATTTTTGTAACAATGCAATTACTTTCATTTCATTGATAATAACTATTCAAGTAGCCCACCTGGATACAGGAGGAGCTAGGAAGACATGTCCCACTTACATTTCTACAGTAGGGAAGGGTGGCGCAAATCCTTGGCAGGCGATGTATCATCTCTTCCAGAGTCCAGCTCTCAAACATCCACACACACCTTTCATACAAAACACACTCATCACCTCAAGAGGATAAACCAGAGTTCATCCAACTCTAGTTCAATCCTAGCTCAAAGTCCAGGATTTCTGAATAATATCCTTAATATTCCGTCAAGAGTGTATGTGACTTCATTTAGTTTAGCAACTTATATAAACAAAATATCTCCATCATACAGATGAAGAAAGACAAACTTAGATGGAGTAATGTGCTTAGGTTATGGGTGGCAGAATCAAGCTTCATACCTGGTGACTCTCACTCCAGAACCCATGCTCTTTCCCCTCTGCCACTCCACCTCCCTGCAAGGAGTGCCAGAATTAGTGTGAGCAGTTACTCTGGAGTTGGCTTCCTACTGGGGATAAACTACTTTTAAATCTGCAAATTTTTACATCTGCATCACTTCTTTCAAGAAAAGAAGGACTTTTACTGAAAACAGTTGAAACGAAAAATTCACCTGAGGATATACAGATAAGCTAACACTTGGACAGGAGAGCAAGAGAGCTGAGAGTGGGTTATAGGCAGACTTGGGAGACCTCTCTCCAAGGCCACAAGTCACTCCTAAGAGCAAAGAGGGATTATCTGGCATCCACCAACCCAGTCCCACTTCAGAATGCCCTCTAGCTAACGCTCACAGAGCATGTCACCGGACACTGGGCCTGAAGGGGCAAATTGGCCTGAAAGATTAGTTGGTTAATCATGACCAACAAACTGAGAATCATAGCTATTTATTCTAGAGAAAAACATTGCTGCCAAGCATAACTAGTCACTGAGGGCTTTCATTTAGAGTAATAGGCTTACTCTTTTCCTGTGTTTCCTATGGGCCCAGTTTTGTCTTTTCCATGCAGTTGTAGGTAATTCACCCTAGTATTAGCATGGGACTAATTCTTAGGGAAATATGAAGCAAGTCAAATATTTTTCTGATTTAAGTTAACCATAGGTTTTTGTTTTTATTTATTCAATTAAAATTATATGTTATATTTTAATTAAAACTTTAAAAAATTAACACATTTTCAGCATGTTTTCTCATGTTATCCTAAAAATTATGAGAATGGTTGTAATTATTTCAATATGCAGAGTGAGCTGGAATAGAAAAAATTGAGTTTATCATGGAACTGAGTATGAACCTTTAAGTTCAAAGATTGTAGGCTTCCTCAGAAGCTAACAACGAGAATGGGATATGAAATTGTGATAAACTTGTCTCAAAAACCTCTTACATGTGACCAAGTAGAAAATTAGCTTCTGCATGCCCTGCATGATGTGACCCACGAGAGGATGAAGGGACAGATACCGATCGCCTAAGCTGAAGTCATGTACTTAGGAAAGATAGCCTTAGTTCTTAGGTCAGAGACTCAAACTTGTTTTTAGTTGACATTTTTTGACCCCCATTTCCAATTTTAAAAGACCTATATTTCCAAGCATAGCTGCCCTTACTCCCAATATATACAATTGTGCTTATAATCCCAGTGGAGGTGTGTAAGTCTTTGCACAGGCAAGACAAAAACATGTTACCCACAGAGTTCACATTTATCTGGGCCCAGATAGGGATAGATGGAGCAATCTGAAGGCAGGATTGAGAAGGAAGTAATATCACACTATAATGAGCCTGGATGATCTTCATCCATTTCTTCCTTAGTGACATCCTATCTCCAGGATTCCAGTGTCTGGAGAGTTTGTCCCTTTCCTGATTGTACATTGGCTTGAATAGATCCTCTTAATTCCCCTGACCAGATCCGAAACACCCCACCCATAGCCTTGCTTATCCCAGGCCTCAGGATCCATAGTTGTGGGGGACCCAGCCTCCAATCATTTTGGAGGTAGAATGAACTTATGTCCTCTTGTTTCTATAACAATACACTGAGTGTCTGCCTTGCTTTCTCACCCACAGTAACTTGACTGTGTTAATTATCATTGTAAATTCATGCATTGGTTCTCTGGATTGTCATATTTCATCATATCCTTCCTTCCCTTCCTCCCTTCCTCTCTTCCTCTGCTCCTCCCTCCCTCCCTCCCTCCCTCCTTTCCTCCTCTTTTCTTTCCTTTCCTTTTGTTTTCTTTTCTTTTGTTTTCTTTTTTCTTTTTCTTTCTTTCTTTCTCTTTCTCTTTTCTCTTCTTCTCCTTCCCTTTTTCTTTCTTTCCTCTTCTTTCTTTCTCTCTCCTTCCTTCCACCTTCCTCCTTCCTTCTTTCCTTCCTTCCTCCTGTCCTTCCTTCCTTTCTTCCTTCCTTCCTTCCATCCCTCCCTCCTTCCCTCCTCCTCCTTCCTCCTCCCTTCCTTCCCTCCCTCCCCTCCCTCCCTCCTTCCCTCCCTCCCTCCTTCCTTCCTTCCTTCCCTCCTTCTGTCGTTCCTTCCTTCCTTTCTTCCTTCCTTCCTTCCTTCCTTCCTTCCTTCCCTCCCTCCCTTCCTTCCTTCCTTCCTTCTTTCCCTTCCTTCCTTCCTTCCTTCTTTCCTTCCTTCCTTCCTTCCTTCCTTCCTTCCTTCCTTCCTTCTTCCTTCCTTCCTTCCTTCCCTTTGTTGTGGTCCATTCTCTCTTTCTGTCTCTTTCTCTCTCTCTCTTTCCTTCTTTCTTTTCTGTTCTCTTCCTTCCTTCTTTCCTTCTCTCTCTCTTTCTTTCTTCTTTCTTTCTTTCTTTCATAAGTCTCCACTGTTCCACCTTCTTCATTCTCTTTCTTTCTGTCTCTCTTTCCTTCTTTCTTTCCTCCCTCCCTCCTCCACTCCCTCCTTCCTTCCTTCCTTCCTTCCTTCCTTCCTTCCTTCCTTCCTTCTTCCTTCCTTCCCTTCTTTCCTTCATATATATCTTTCTTGATATTTTTCTTTCTCACCCTGTTGCCTTGACTGGAGTGGAGCGGCACAATCATAGCTTACTGCAGTTTCAGACTCCAGGACTCAAGTAATCCTCCTGTCTCAGCCTTCTGAGTAGCTGGAAGTACAGATGTGTGCCACCATGCCTGGTCATATTTCATCATTTCTAATACATGTTGTTTCACTTTTTAAAATTTTATATTTTAAAATATTTTAACATGTGTCTTATATCAATGGCATCTTTAGGCAGGTGGCATTTGTGACATGGCTGGCATTAATCATACTTGGTTGTTATACCTGGTGTCATGAGTAGACAACTGCCACCACCTGTGTTTCAATCAACAAACTATTTAGGATCACTTCAAAATGAAGTAAGAGTTCAAGCTCTTGCCTGAATACCGCCTTCAGCTGGCACTTTCAATGAGCTTATGAAAACACCAATATCAAAATATGCAGAAAGTGTGCCAGGAGTTTAGAAGAAAATGCCGAAGACAAAAGTAATGTATTAACATTTAAGACATGCTTCATCACCAACACCCTTCACATAATAGAGCAGGGGGGCTCAAACTCAAGTATGTATCAGAATCAACTGCAGAGTTTGTTAAGCACAGATTGCTGGACTCCAATCCAGACTTTCTGTTTCAGTAAAGATCTAGTGTTGGGTCCAACAATGTGTGTTTCTAACAGGAGAGTCCAGATGATGCTGATGTCGCTTGTCCGAGCATTGTATTCGCAGAACCAGTGTCCTAGAGAATGATTTAAAATGAAAACGTTTCTCCATCTGCTAGCTGTTAGGGCAGCACGAAGACAGCTTGACACTGAGGCAGCTTCCAGAGTCAGCTGTCTGGAACTCTCAAGCAAAATTTCCCGTTTCCTGGACCATAAAGTTATCTCCCCACCATACTCTATGGACTTTCCTCTTTTTCTCCCCAAGCCTGTGGCCATTTCTTCACATCTCTCCTGGCAGATGCATTGGCCCTGCAAACATCTTTCAAATCCTGAGCCATATTTGCCCATTTCTGTTTTTCTTCTCACAGTGGTTAGTCACAATTCTTGATGTGAATGGGTTGCAGAGGAGGGGGCATCTGGAAGGGTGGGTGAATCCACCTTTGGGATTCATTTAAGAGAGTTCAGTGAGCTGAAGAGAAGATTTAATGCAAAAACCTAAAACAGAAAACAATTTTTTTTCATTTGTCTACTGCTGCACATCCTTCCCTAATTAATGTTAATTTTTATCTTCGGTTTTCCTCCCCAAGAATTGAGAAACTGGAATCTATATCTTCTAAATAGATAGTTTTAATTCCCACATGCTCCAAAAGAAGCAATGAATACTCCTCCAACATGTAACAAGTATGAATTTTACTTTAATGAATCAGATGTTTGCAAACAAGGATTTTGCTTTATTTTGCACCTGATATACTTCTCTCGACTTTTGATCTCATCGTCTGAGCCCTCTATCTGCTTGGAGCAAGTTAGTCATGCTATCCCATTTCAGTCAACTCAATGTAATCCAAAAATATTCCAGCTGAAACTAGGCATTAAGACTGTAGGCGTCATTAAGTGCAAAGCTTCCTCCAGGGTGCGTGGTGTCCTTGCATGCCTGCACACAGCTACAGGAAGGAGCTTTCAGAAAAGGGGCAAAGCCAAAGCCCAGCACTGTCCTAGGGCTCTGGTGATGCCTGACTGCAAAGCCTTGATGGTTGCCTCTATTACTGTAGATGGAACTAATTGCTGACTCTGTCATGAGGCATGTTGGATACTCTTAGGACCATCACTTGGGTTCTCCTCAGTAACTACTTGGACATGGTAATCCTGATAAGATATGATTGGGGTTTCTTCACCTCCCCAACTCTCCCCTCCTGCCAACCATGAGCTTTCTATCCATCATAGCTCTGTTAATCAGATCTTCCTTCTTGGGCAAGTTTTTGTTTGACAACAAAGTCATGCTCCCTAGGAGAAGCTAACACCTGCCCCTACACTGTTTGTGGCCATAGGAATCTTGGAAATTCCTGCCTTGCACACATGAGGCAGTCTTTGCTTTCTTCCACCTCAATCTGTTACTGCCCACTTTCTGGTGCCCTTCCCTGTTGCTCTCCTGTTCTACCTGGATCTGGGGTTCTGCTAAACAGCAAACACCAGGAGAGAAGCAAATCGTGTATTTAAAATTACCCCTAAGCTTGGGAGAAAATCCACCCACTGTCTCCATTATTGAGATTACCCAGGAGGCTGTGCACTTCATTCTTCCTTTCCTTATGTTTCCAACTCTCATTCCTCCAACTTCTCAGACAAATGTATATAGCCATGGAGTGGGGTGGGGGAATCGTGGGAGGGGGGTGTTGGATTGGGAGAATTAGAGTCATTTATTTTACTTGTTCACTCTGCCTTGGGGCTTTGGGTAGGGTGTCTGGCTACCAGGTAAAGATGCTTCACTGAATTTAAGAAGTGAAATAACATAAAAATATTTGTTCTCTGTACTTTCTCTTTACCTGTGAGTGGAAGGGGCCAGCAGGTAGTCTGAAGACTCAAGAAGGGGCATTATTCATTGATACTTCATACTATTTTGTTACCCACTTCATTTTCTGGTGAGCACAAATTTGCAGGAACACACTTCTCAACTGGGATTCAACCAAATTTACAACATAAATGTTTGAAGCCCTGCCTCTGAGCCAAAGTAAGTTAATTAAGATAATTAATTATACCAACAGTCATTGAGCACTCCAAATACATATATATATTACATATAAAATATATATTATATATATATGGTACTGACTAGATAATAATACATGGGTGATCATGGTAGGAGTACAGGAGTTGGGCAGAGAGTCAAGAAATATTTCTTAGAGGAGGCTGGGTATCAAAATATGAAGACCAGCTGGCCAGCATGTCAAGAGGCCCCATGGAATGACACCTTTATATGACCCAAAATAATAAACATCCTACTTCAATCACTGTAGTTAATAAAACTTCATGGTGCCTACTTGTGTCTATGCTTGTCTCTGTTTAAAACACAAGCACCTTGAGGGTGAAGTCCGTGCTTTGCTCTTTGCCAAAATCTCACACCTTACCTGGCACACATCAGATGCATTATGAGAATCAGTAATTTGTTGGAGCATTATTATTATTAATAGAATGCTGAGTAACATTCCAAAAATTATTAAACCCTGAGAATTATTTGACAGAAACAAAATATAATCATTCTTTAACTACTGGTGTAAAAATTGCACTCTTATATCAACCACTCACAGTTGAAATTAAAATGGAATCTCTCTCATAACAATATTAGAAGAAGAAAATTAATGGCTTTGCATTAATGAGCTTCCTGGTTTATTACTTAATAAATTACTGTTAGTTATAAGAAATATTTTAGAAGACTGTAACTGTTACATACACTATATTCCATGCATATTGATGTCATGTGAAATTATTTTGACTTCCTCTTACAAAAGACAAATGAAAAATCATTTAAACAATTATAAGGATGCAAAATGCTAGCTCTGGTAACCTGATGTTTTTATGATCATGTCATATATATCACAAGTAAATCATAGCCATTGTATTGTTGCATCTTGTTAAATTGAATGAAGATTTAATTTAAGGCCAATGTTGATAACATTGTAGATAAATGAACCATGTTCTTTGCATGGATGGTTTTATAGCAGAGACTCAGTGGTGAGGAAGTTAAAATTCTGTCAGAATCACCATTATAAATTTTCAAAGCATCTTGTTCTCTGATTGAAATTTAGTAGTAAATCCTAAGACTAGAACTGTCTTACTAATTAAAAGAAATTATTTTACCCTGGTTAAAAGATGCAAAGTTACAAGGAAGTTAATGCATCTATATTGCCTAGCATTATTAAAAGATAATGTCTACCCATACAAAATAGTAAATCAGGACAGAAAACACCACATACTACAAAAATGAATAAGAAATTATGAAATCAAACCCAGGCAAAACCAGCAATTTGGCATCTCTGGACCTCTCTTACTTGTCAGTGAAAAATGGAGTTTGGATAGGAAGATATCTAAACCCTTTCTATCTATTATCTACCTATGATCTATCACTTACATTGTATTATCAGTCACATCCATCATTTTTAGTGTTAACAGGCCAAACACAGAACTAAAATGAACATTCCTTATTCCGTCTCCCCACCAACATGCTACAATTTCTTAGGCTCTGTTGCAGACCATAGGAATTTATTCCCTTCTTCAAGATTGCCAGGAAGACCATCCCAGTTCAGTTCACGTACTGTGTAAGAATTCTCATACAAGCACATCTTTAAAAAGCATTTAAATTGGCAAAATATATAACTTTGTACTTAGCAACATTAGACTTATAATAGACACATTGTAAATAACAATTAATGTCTATAGCACGCAAGAGTATTATTCTTGGTATAACTTAGATCCTGAAAGATTAATTTGCATAATAGACTATGACCACATAAAAAAAAAAAAAAAAAAACCCGACAATAATGCCTAGCCCAAAGTACTTTATCATAAAAGCAGACACGTTCACATGGGAACTAATTTTCTATTTGGCTTCTTTCTGTAAATCAATATCCAAAGAAGCCTAAAGTTTCTTAAGCTAAAACCAGAATGAACTGCTTCAGGGAATAAGATTCCACACCTGACCAATATTCACTGGCTACAAGACAGGAAAATCTTTGTTGTTTATTACAACATCCAAATACCATATTAAGTGCTTAATTGTGAGTAGTGTTATGTTAAATACTAATATGACAGGACTTGGACTTTAAAAAAGAACTTGAATAATATGATCAGGGCATGCCTTCAGCTCACACAAGGCATAATTGCACTTCATAAATAGAGAGTGAATTTTTCCAGTTTGACTGAGTAGATAGGAAATTATAAATCTCTCTCAGACTGTTATAGTTTAAGCCAATTTTCTTTGATTATGTCAACTGTAGGGCAAGAGAACTGCTTATTGCCAGTCTCTGACAGCCCTTTTTCTATCGAATAACTATAAAATATTTCCTAAGTTTTATGTTTTGCCAGCAGAAAAAAAAACCTTGTTTTTTCAATATTTCTTTCTGGTGTGATATCCAATTAAACCATGTTTACTGCTCTTCTTTGAACCCTCTCTGTATTCTCTATAACCCTCATTCATTTGGTAAGTGTATGCCAATAATGTTTTGATTTCCCCCCCAAGAGAATGGCTCATATTCTTTTCTGTGTTTTTTGTTTTGTTTGTTTTTGATACATTCGGTGTTATGCTTGTGTTTTACACTGCAGACAGGTCTTCGTTGCAGACTTGAAGCAAGCTCATCACCCATCAGGTCCTACTTTCCTATCCAACCTATGTTTTGTCAAACCTTTGCCTATTTGAACTTGTGCAAAAGCTCTTTTCTTGGGTGTTATATAACAATTATCCTGTGGAAACCTATTCTATTAGTTCTTCAGTTTACAAGATCACTTTAGCTCTACATTTGTCTCTTGAGATGCTGTGCATGCTTATTAAGGGAAGCATTCTTTGAAAATTCACTCAGGCCACTCCCTTATTTAACTTGGAAGAGACAGAGCACAGAAATGAGCACTGTGTAATAGTATTTTCTTGATGCCCCTCCAAATTGACACTAACTTACTCACAGACATTTTATATGGTAGAATCTTACAACTGGTTGTATAGCCAGTGAATGATGGGTGTTGTCTCTATTTTGACATAAATACCCATGCCATGTGACACTAAATTAAAATCTTTGCTGTTACGAAGATAGAGTCTCTGATTTCCCGTAAATCTCTCCAGGCTGCACAACAGCAATTTTTTCCTATCTGAGAAAAGACTTTAGCTTTGTTAGAAGAGGAGATTGTCACTGAACTTCATGAGATGGCAGGTCAGCTTCACCATTTCCCCTTTAGGCTTCCCCCTAAGGTATGCTGAGCTGCTCATCTTGTTTTGGCTCTTATCTCAAGACCATGATATTCACCAGCTAGTTTTTGCTAGAAGTGTTAGGGAAATGGGAGCATAGGAGAGCCAGGATGACTCCATTTTAAAATCAGCTCCATCTTAATATTAGGAAGGCACTCAGACCTCATTCTCCCCCTCCCTGCTGGTGCTCTCTGTGATCTAGTCAGGTCTGCTTCAAGAAAACCTGGTATTTTGTTTCTTCTCTTTTTCTTCCCCAACCTTCACCTTCAATATTCAACCTTCAAAGATGTCATTTTCCTTTCTGAGCCTGCAGTCACACCTGAGCTTTCTGGATCTAAGATTTATATTAAAAGGGGAAGTAGGGGGCTTCCCTTTGGTCTCAAGTCAATATTATACGCTCCAAATACCGTGTCAAAGACTCCCTGTGTTGGGGCATCAGGTACTGGCTTAGTTGCTACTAAAACAGCACGGTGTTTCCTATTTTTCTCTTATCCCTTGTGTCTGTAGTGTCCTAGGGGCTGTCCATGGAAAAGAGAGGCCAGGTAGGTCACAAACACTTCAGGATCCCTAATAGTAAAATCATAAAGGAAACAAACTTCACCTTAACGTTTAGCATTGACACCCAAGTAGAGGCCAGTGGATGCTGTTGTTGGGAAACAATTTATCAGACAGGGAGGTGGTGTGATGGGTTTTATCTGGTACAGTCCATTTTGCTTCTCTGAATAATAAAAAAATTACTTGTTTTACAGTAAACAGGCTTTTCCAAGTGCTTAAAGTGTCCAGCTGCTGAGTGAACAAGAATCTAGCTCTGGTTGAGTATGGAAATCTCTTTCCTGGGAAAATGTTTTCGAGGTGGTGGTTTTTCCTGGGAAGAATTTTAGAGATTATTAGTTTTTCTTTATTTCCCAAATGCTCATTTTCTATTCCGTGATGGAGGATCAGGAATCTCAGCATACACAGAAGGGCTTCATCAGATATAGGGCTGTGCATAAGTCTGGCTATGGAGCCCAGCAGAAAAAGAGAGAACAGGTGGTGTGGACACATTGAGGGGAAGGAGCATTGGTACTCATTTTCCCATTCCAAAGGCCTACCCTTGCCCACCATCCTGTCCTCTCTCTCCAGTTGATTTCACAGTGCATTACAATTCTGGTTCATTTCCTGATGTCCTAAATTATCCTTTTCTATCTCATTTTTCTCCACTAATTCTACTTCTAAGATTTGGCCCTGGCCTTCTTCTCACACTAGTACATTCTCTTTCCTGGAGACCTCAGGAACTACCATACAGGGTAGATCCAGGTTTTGTAGGACATAAAACTTAACCAGTTTGGAGCAGCTCCATGTACGTCCCCCAAGTGTCTTTGTTTTGAAAATTTTATAGACACCATTGACCATGGGAAATGTGGCCCTCAGCTTCAAACCTACCCATTTATACTCCATTTTCTGAGGCTGAGGCTGAGGCTGGCACTGTGAAAACCACATTTCTGTATAGCCAGGTGGCTCCCTGTTAGGCTGCTAAAGCATATCTTTACGAATGCTAGAGGAAAACTGGATGCCTGGAGGAGGGCTCCTACCTGCTTACCTCTTGATCCTGATCCTATCATCCCAGCAGCACTTCATTCAAGAGTAACAGTTGAGGCCGGGTGCGGTGGCTCAAGCCTGTAATCCCAGCACTTTGGGAGGCCAAGACAGGCGGATCACGAGGTCAGGAGATCGAGACCATCCTGGCTAACACGGTGAAACCCCGTCTCTACTAAAAAATACAAAAAACTAGCCGGGCGTGGTGGCGGGCGCCTGTAGTCCCAGCTACTCGGGAGGCTGAGGCAGGAGAATGGCGTAAACCCAGGAGGCGGAGCTTGCAGTGAGCAGAGATCCGGCCACCGCACTCCAGCCTGGGTGACAGAGCGAGACTCCGTCTCAAAAAAAAAAAAAAAAAAAAAGTAACAGTTGATTCCAGTGTGTGGTTTTTCCTATAGTCTTAGAGAAAATGTCATCACATGATTTCAGAGCACCAGCGAGCTGTTCTCTACAGCAAAGATTTGAGTTCTAGCTTTCTGGAGCTCTCTTCTATCTTCTAAATTTTAATAATTCTAACTTTCCCTTTGTTCTTCAGCCCATAGTGAGGTAGAAGCTTCCTGAATTTAATTCTCCATACACTTTGGAGTCTCCTTTGCCTAAGTATTGAGGTATGATTTACATACAGTAAAATTCTCCTATATTAGTATACAATTATTTGAGTTTGGATACATATATAAAATCTTATAACAACCACCAAAATTAAAGATTTGAATAACTCCATTGGCACATATTATTTTTTAATGACCCCAACATATTCTTTGCATCAACAACACCCCACCCTACCACCATCCTTAGCCTCCAGCAGCCACTACTTTTTTTTTTTTTTTTTTTTTGAGATGGAGTCTCGCTCTGTCACCCAGGCTGGAATGCAGTGGCGCAATCTCGGCTCACTGCAACCTCTGCTTCCTGGGGTTGAAGCAATTTTCCTACCACAGCCTCCCAAGTAGCTAGGACTACAGGTGCATGCCACTATGCCCAGCTAATTTTTTGTATTTTAGTAGCGATGGGGTTTCACCGTGTTGCCAAGGCTGGTCATGAACCCCTGAGCTCAGGCAATCCGCCCACCTCGGCCTCCCAAAGTGCTGGGATTACAGGCGTGAGCTACCAAACCTGGCCACTACTCTATTTTCTGTAAAGCAAAGTTTTGTCACTTTGAGAATATCATAGAAAGGAAGCCATATAGTATGTAGTTTTTTTCGAGCCTGGCCTCACTAAATTAGCATAACGTATTTGAGATTCACCTACATAGTTGCATTTAGCAGTAGTTTACTGCTTTTTTATTGCTGAATAGTATTCCTTTTTAAGACCATAACATTTTTTACTTATCCTTTTGCCAGTTGAAGGACTTTTGCGTCATTTTCAATTTTTGGTAATTATAATTAAGGCACCAGAAGTTGATGTATAAATTTTTGCATGAAAATAAGTTTTTATTTCCTGGGGTCAATACCTACACATGGGATTTGTGAGTCATATATAGTAAGTGAACATTTAACTTTATAGGAAACTACCAAAATGGTTTTTCACAGTGGCTGTATCATTTCTATTACTACCACCGGTACTGTGTAAGAGTTTTAGGTACACTGCATTTATACCAGCAATTGATGCTCTGTTTTTTGTGTGTTTTCTTTCTTGTCATTCTTATAGATGTATAGTAGTATCTAACTGTGGGTTTCATTTGCGTTTTCTAATGACTAGCGATGTTGAAGATATTTTTCAATGATTATTTAGATTCAGCATTCAATTCAAACCATTTCTCCAGTAATAATATAGATTGTTTCCTAACTAAATCTTCTAACATTTTTTATTTAAATCCAAGAAGAGTAACACTCTGTAAGGTGAATGAAAAGAGAGATTCTTGTATTAGGAAGTAATTTAATGCATTACCTCAAAGGATAAATGATCATATTAACTTGGTATATATATAAACATTTTCTCTCTCTCTCTCTCTTCCTGTACGTGTGTGTGTATGTATATGTGTGTATTATATTCATTTATTTAGGGTGCCCAGAACAAAGCTTAATAGAAGAGGAAATAGGTGACAGAAATATTTTAATATATTAACAGATAATTTTTCCCTGTATTTCTATAGATCCCCATATTCCATGACCCTTTCCCAGGTCAGGCATCTAAAACACACATCGTCACGAAAAAATGCAACTGATAAAGGGATAAAATTCCTGGCTTTAGAATATCAAAAACCTAGGATTTCAGGCAAGAAGAAAACATGTGGAAGAATATATGATAAGGCAGTATCTGTTTTAACCTTTGCTCAAACTAGGTAAAAGATGTTTAGGATAAGAGGAGAGGTAGAGGGAGCCATCAAGGAATCAAAAATTGCTGAGACATTGGCAGGCATCTTCTGTGACCCACTGCCTTCAGCCAAGACCCATGGGGAAGACGGTGGATCTCCCAAATGGGTCTAAGGATCTGAAAGTACAGAGGGATAGTCATAGAACCATCAGCTCCTCAGTTCCCATCCTAGTGCTAGAAAAGAGAAAATGTCTGTTTTGTGATCTTAGGGCTGAATCAGCCTCATAAAATCTCCCAATGCTTAGTAGAATGTTTCTTGCATAACTGAAAACAATGTGGCACTAACAGAGAGGTGGAAGACCAGAAGAGGTCTCAAGTGGGAGTGACCTACTGACAAAGCCCATGTTGGAAATAGGACGATTGATGACTCTGAGGACCAGATACGTGCCAGTGGCATGTGGAAGCTGGTTCACATTGACCTGCAGAAGCCGATTGTGTGCATCTCTTCCAACTCTGCACCTTTAATTTGGCCTTCACAGAAGCATTTGCATTAGGAAATTGGCAAATACTGCTGTAGGAATACCTCATTTTATTGCACACTGATTTGTTGAGCTTCACAGATATTGCATTTTTTTAATACAAAGTGAAGGTTTGCAGTAACCCTAAGTCCAGCAAATCTATTGGTGCCACTTTTCCAATAGTATATGCTTACTTCATGTCTCTGCATCACATTTCAGTAATTCTCACCATGTTTTAAACTTTTTTTAAATCATATCTCTTATGGTGATCTGTGATCAGTTACTGTTGCAATTACTTTGGAGTGACATGAACAGCACTCATATATGATGGTGAACTTTGATAAATGTTTTGGGTGTTCCAATTGCTCCACCAAATGTTGTGGGCATTTCAACTGCTCCACCAAATGGCCACTTCCTTGTCTCTCTCCCTCTCCTGGGGCCTCCATATTCCCTGAGACAAACAATATTGAAATGAGGCCAATTAGTAACCATACAATGGCCACTAAGTGTTCAAAGCTTCAAGTATTAGGTTGGTGCTAAAGTAATGGCGGTTTTGCCATTACTTTTGCACCAACCTTATACTTTTGTATTACTTTTGCATCAGCCTAGTGAAAGAGTCACACATCTTTCGGTTTAAATCAAAACCTAGAAATAATTAAGTTTAGGCAGAAAAGCATGTTGAAAATCCAGATAGGTCAAAATCAAGGCCTTCTACACCATTTTGCCAAGTTGTGAATGAAAAGGAAAAGTTCTGGAAGGAAATTAAAAGTGCTACTGCAGTAAACACATGAATGATAAGAAAGCAGAACAGCCTTATTATGGTTGACATGGAGAAACAACAACAATGAGAAAGTTCAAGTGGTCTGGACAGAAGATCAAACCAGCCACAACACTCCCTTAAGCCAAAGCCTAATCCAGAGCAAGGCCCTACCTCTCTTCAATTCTTTAAAGGCTGAAAGAGGTAAGGATGCTGCAGAAGAAAAGTCAGAAGCTAGCAGAGTTTGGCTCATGAGTTTTAAGGAAAGAAGCCATCTTCATAACATAAGAGTGCAAGGTGGAGGAGCAAGTGCTGATATTCTTTACTCTAGGAGTGGGCTAGCCTCATAAAATCTCCCAACACCTAGTAGAATGTTTCTTGCATAACTGAGAGGACTGTGGCATGGATGTAGAAACTGTAGCAAGTTATCCAGCAGATCTAGCTAAGATCAGGGATGAAGGTGACTACACTAAACAAAAGATTTTCAGTGTAGACAAAATGGTCTTCTATTTGAAGAAGATGCCATCTAGAAATTTTATCCCTAGAGAGAAGACAGTGCCCAGCTTCAAAGCTTCAAAAGATAGGCTGATGCTCTTGTTAGGGGCTGATGCAGCTGGTGACTTTAAGTTAAAATCAATTCTTATTTACCATTATGAAAACTCTAGGGCCCTTACAAATGCTAAACCTATGCTGTGTGTGCTGTATAAATGGAGAAATAAAGCCTGGATGATAGCATGTATGCTTAAAGCATGTTTTACTAAATATTTTAAGCCCACTGTTGAGACTACTGTTCAAAAAAGAAAGAGTTCCTCCAAAATATTATTACTCATTAACAATGCTCCTAGTTACTCAAGAGCTCTGAAGATGTAGAGGGAGATTAATTTTGTTTTCATGCCTGCTAATGCAACATCCATTCTGCATCTCATGGATCAAGGAGTCATTTCAGTTTTCAGGTCTTATTATTTAAGAATATATAAAATGTATTTTTTAAGACTATAGCTGCCATAGACAGTGATTTCTCTGTTCGCTCTTAAATGGAAAACTTTCTGGAAAGGGTTCACCGTTATAGATACCATTAAGAACTTTTGTGGTTCATGGATGTCAAAATGTCAACATTAACAGGAATTTGGAAGGAGTTGATTCCAACTCATGGGTGACTTGGGGAGGTGGTGGTTCAGGATACCAGTGGAGAAAGTAACTGCAGATGTGATAGAAATAGTAAAAGAACTAGAATTAGAAGTAAAGCTTGAAGATGTGACTGAATTGCTGCCATCTCGTGGTAAATTTTCTTTTTTTGGGACAGTCTCATTCGGTCACCATCTCATGGTAAAATTTAAAAGGACAGAGTTGCTTCTTACATACAGGCGAAGAAAGTGATTTCTTCAGATGAAATCTACTACTGGTGAAGATGCTGTGAATACTTTTGAAACGACAGCAAAGGATTTAGAGTATTACGTGAATGTAGTTGATGAAGCAATGGCAGACTTTGAGGATTAACTCCAATTTTGAAGGAATGTCTGCTGTGAGTAAAATGCTATCAGGCAGCATCACATGCTACAGAGAAAGCTTGTTTGGAAAAAAAGAGTCAATTGAAGTAGCTAACTTTATTTTTGTCTTATTTTAAGAGATTTCCACGGCCACCATAACCTTCAGGAACTACCACCGTGAGGTAGCTGTGGAAATTTCTTAGAATAAGACATTGCAAAAATATTACAATTTGCTGAAAATTCAAATCGTTGGTATTTTTTTTAGTAATACAGCATTTTATAATTAAAGTCTATTCATTTTTTAGACACAGTGCTATTGCACACCTAGTAGACTGTAGTATAGTGTAAACATAAGTTTTATATGCATTGGGAAGCCAAAAAATGTGTGTGATGAACTTTATTGTGATGTTTACTTTAGTCCAATAATCTGGACCCAAACTTGCAATATCTCTAAGGTATGTCTGTAATCAAGGGGCTTTTTTCCCTCCCAGTGCTTGTCTACTGGCACACCACTGGCTATACCTCTACCCCCTGTAGCCTCAACACTATACAGAATCTTAAGAATACATCAAATTTGTATCATCTAGTAAAATGATAGCTCAAAGTAACTGTTAAATCATTATCATAAAATTATGATATCACATTTTGTGCACAACTGAGATTGTGAAATGAGATTCATACTCTATATATCTAGCAAGCTAGCTATCACAAAAAGTATTTAGAAATGCTGTAATAAAATAACTGGATGTTCTAAACAAGTCTTAAAACTTATGTTACCTATTACTTTATTTGAAGAAAGGAATCACCCAGCATTTGGCATAGCACCAGAGATGCATATATTTGATACCTAATCTTTCCAATATAATAGCATATTATATGAGCAGTCATAATTATTGCCTGATATATGCCTTTGAAAATTGTTTAATTAAAACTTTTTATTCTCTCACTTTCTTTGAAAAACTTCTTGGGCGGAGGGTTGGGGGTGCCATGGCTCATGCCTGTAATCCCAGCACTTGGGGAGGCCCAGGCAGGAGGATCACTTGAGTCCAGGAGTTTGAGACCAGCTTGGGTGACATGGCAAAACCCCATCTCTATTTAAAAATAAAAAAATTAGCCAGACGTGGTGGCACATGCCTGTGGTCCTAGCTACTTGGGAGGCTGAGGTGGGAGGATTGCTTGAGCCTGGGAAATCAAGGCTGCAGTGAGCCGAGATCATGCCACTGCACTCCAGCCTGGGTGACAGAGAAGAAACAGCACAAAACAAAAAAGAAAAACTCTTTTTCTTTCTTGTTGATTCTTGCATCATTGTTGCTTCTCACTGTTTGCTAATTTGTGAGGGCAAATACTGTTGAGCTCAGCCCATGAGAAATCTGTGGGTTGTAGAAAAAAAACATAATTATTTGGACCATTTTGATGTTGTGATATTTTAATGGATTGAATATCTCTAGGTGCCATTAGAGAATTTCTATTTCAATGGTCATGGAATGCCATCTTTACCAAATCTTATCTGCTATGATGCTGTGATGCTGCATGCTGGATAAGGGGAGACTGAGTACCACCACTCTGCAGAGGCGTTTTGTAACCCCAGAATGATCAGTGTTACTTGCTGATGGACATGGATTTATAGTTTAGATTTTAGATGTCAGTTTTCATATTACTTTATTACAATAATAAGCAGGTTGATATACTACTTAGGCTTCTATTATCATCCTGAGATATATAATAGGAGTTTAAGATATTCTTATAATCCTTAGACTAAAGGCCTATTCAGACTAGTAAGTTGTTTTAACAGAGAGAGAACTAGTGTAAGAATGTATTAATCATCATGAATTTTATACAGAGACATAACCATTTTTCTAAAGTTTTAAATTACTGTCTATGATGAAAGTAACCTGTTTCCATGGCATTTTCTTCTAAAATGTTAGTGAAGAAAGAAGGAGAAGAAAGAAGAAAGCTCTAGAGAATTATTCAAAGCAACCAAAGGGACTTAATAATAGGAGAATAAGTCATTCGTTTGTTTCTAAAGCTCTGGCAAGAGGTGGTGATGTCTAAGAAGACAGTTCTGTTAAACACAGAGAATCAAGTCTGAGCTAAGGTTCATACTCAACCTGAAACCTGGGTTAGAACATTTATTCTTCTCTTGCTTCAAGCAACTCAGCTGCAAAAGGGGCAAGTCATCATGAATAAATAATAATAGATTTTTTCAAAATGGATATAAAATGAACTGTTTCAAGGAATATCTGTTTCAGGTTCCTGGAGGTTAGGGTGTGGGTGGGAAAATGATAGTCTGTGGCCTATATTTGGAGACATCTTTTTAAATCATACAAAACCATTGTATCATTTACAAACTTACCTGATATACATTTCTGCAGCTACAAAAGTATTTATTTATTTATTTATTTATTTATTTTTGAAATAGAGTTTCACTCTTGTTGCCCAAGCTGGAGTGCAATGGCATGATCTTGGCAACCTCTACCTCCCGGGTTCAAGCAATTCTCCTGCCTCAGCCTTCCAAGTAGCTAGGATTACAGGTGTGTGCCCCCACGCCTGGCAGTTTTTTTGTACTTTTAGTAGAAACAGGGTTTCACTACGTTAAGCACGCTGGTCTTGAACTCCTGACCTCAGGTGATCTGCCCACCTCAGCCTCCCAAAGTGCTGGGATTACAGGCATGAGCCACTGTGCCTGGCCAACAAAAAAAGAATACTTAAGTTTACTTTATGCTACAGGAACCATGAATCTACTGGATAGGTTATGTCCAGTGCAATTTATTTATTAGGCTGATGTCAAAAGTCAGAAGCATCTCAGAGTTAGCATGATCAAATCTATTCAATTGCTATTTCTCGCTGAAATTTTATTCATTTTCTTTTAAATCACTGTGAAAGCATCGTAAGCAGATAAATTTGAACCCTCTTCCTTTGTACTACCATATACCATTAACTTAAAGAGAACCTGCCATAAAGTGTGGTAAATTTGTCTTCTATAGTCTTGTCTTTTCCACTGACTCTGAATACCTTGAGCTTTAAGGTCACACTTTGTTCAATGTTATATGACTAGCACCCAATATAGTTCTAGCATCCAACAGGTATTCAATACTTAATTGTGTGCAATGACTTAGCTTGAGTATTTTTATTTTTACCCTTTCTTCCAAATGTTCATATGCTATTGCTACATGGTTCTTAAATGCCCCTTTGATACTTCTTGTACATAATTAAAGAAAACTCATTCCTTTTCTTGCATTCCCATCAGGAAATCCTTGCATAATACCTTTGTCCATGAGTCATCAGTTTAAATACTCCCACCAAAAAAGAAGTTGCATGAATTAAAGAAATTTTTGTCTCACCCCAACCACCCTTCCTCAACTACTCAGGAATACTAGAATATCTGAAGTATACGATAGTGATTTTAATAGAGTTTCTAAACAGAAATTTAAGATTCAGGAAGAAAACATAGCAAGCAACATCGGCAATTCATGTGGAAGCTCAAATCCCTGTGCTCCTCAGATTTTATTCTCCACATATTCTTCACTCTACTTGCATGGCTGAGGCATGGACAGGTGAAGGTACCTAGGTCATCTTCCCTGGAGCTCAAGGTGTGGGCCTTTTCTCAGACCTTTCCAGAGATGGAGAAGTTCTCACATCTGTGACATATTTCTATGTGCTTCCTGGTTTGTGTTGAAATCTTACACTCATAGTTCAGGTCCTTATTAATGGAGAAGAGAAAAAAAAATTACAAGTTCTTGGCTCCATTTGATACCATTTTTACTCTCTTGCTCTAGTAGCCACTTTCTCTTTTCTTTCCTACAACCACCTTGGCCACTTTCTCTGTCTTGACTTTCCTTTGATGGCCAAGGCCTCTTCCAATCACCTTGAGTCTTCTCCTCCTGCTAAGTTGTTCAGTTGTTCCCACCTCCTCTCCCCACAATCTTGCCTGAGTACAGAGAATCAGCCTTCCCACTCCTGTATCTCTGGCCTTGACTGAATGAAGGCACAAGCCCTGTGTAGGTGCCAAACTGAGAGACCAGCCAATGGTCATCTTCTGCTGCTATCTCTGGACTGGGACACTTGCTTTCTTCAATCACTTTTGCCAGATGTGTGAACTCCCTTCCTCTTCCCTGGGCCTCTTAGCTGGCTTTTCCTGGACAGCTGTTTCTGGACTATTCAACACTGGTAGTCAAATTTATGGTCCCGGTCTCACTCTAGCTAAAAAAAAGCTTTCCTCAGAATCTTTTTTTAAACAATGTCTTCAATAAAGTGCAATGAAAGCCAAACCAATCTTTTGTTCAACAGTCCCAATTCTGAAATTACACATATGTTCAATATTAGGTCTAAATGTCTCCCCTTTCTTTAAATTACACTCTGATTCCCTTCCATTCTGTAAAGGTTGCCCTGGTTCATTGGAAGTGGCATGCTAAATCCATGGTCAGGTAAGGAAGGTGCAACATGGGAGAAGATAGGGGTCCGCAAGAGAGGACCAGCTGGCCTCTAACAGTCTATCTGCAGAGAGGCTGGACCTCATCCTTAAAAGATGTGCAATAATGGTCAGAGTTGCTCTTGGCTTCTGCCACTTAGACTTTGAAGTTGTGTTTGGGAAGAGAAGGAGACTGTGATTCATTACACTTCACAAGCCTGCTTAGCTCACTGCAATCAGTAGTTTGGGGCAAGCTGTCAGAGCCAGGGAGCTGCTGCCTCCATTATAGACAGTCAGAACAGTCAGTCTTCAGGAACCACTTACTTCTGGGTGAGCTGATGGTACCTACATAGGTGGTAGCTGATGTGGACCCAGGCCCAGTGAGGGCGGGTTTCCAGTCTCTATTTGTGAAGAAAGAGCCTGCTGGAGGCCACTGTGCTTGTTTCATATTTGCCTCTTGAGTTCTCATTCTCCCCTCCCATTCCCTGCAGAGGCTCTATGGGGACAGCAACCCAGACTCTCCAGAACCTCCGTCGGTGGTTCTTTCAAGTGAGAAGTCTAGGCTGCACTCCCAAAGTCCTTCTCTCTCATTTTTATCATCAGGAGAATAGAAAATCATGAGAGAGAAAAGAAAAATGCAAGCCTGCTGACTGTTAGTTAACAGCGTAACTATTTCACATAGCAATACATATTCCTCTACCTCGTGAATTTTTATAGCTGTATTGTAATCCATTCTATGGATTTACTATGTTTTAACCTATCTCTGCTTAAGAGCATTCTTTTGTCCATCCATATGGCTTTAGACCTTTACTGAGATCCACAGGGCAGAGGCAATCTGCTTACTTTCACAGCCCGAGGAATTTGAACCAGCCCCTCAGAGGATATTACTTTTGAAAGAATGTGTTTGTGTATAGGCAGTTCCCATACTAACAGATACATGGGGAAGGATGGGCCACCAATTCACTTACATCCATGGTATGGTTTCAAACTTGTCTCCCCATCCAAATCTCATGTCGGGTTGTAATCCTCAGTGCTGGAAAAGGGGCCTGGTGGGAGGCGACTGGATCACTGGGGCAGGTTCCCCCTTACTGTTCTCATGATAGTGAGTGAGTTCTTACAAGATCTGGTTGTTTAATCGTGTGTAGCTCCTCCCTCTCCACTCTCTCTTCCTCCTGTTCTGGTCAGGTAAGATGTGCCTACTTCTACTTTGCCTTCCACCATGATTGAAAGTTTCCTGAGGCCTCCCCAGCCATGCCTCCTAAACAGCCTGCAGAACTGTGGACCAATTAAACTTGTTTTCTTTATGAATTACCAGCTTCAGGTGTTTCTTTATAGCAGTGCAAGAACAGACTAATACAGTCCATTTTATTTTTCAGGAAATGAATGACACTACATCTATTTTTGGAGGGAAAAGATTCAGCTATGTCAGCCAGTCATTCTTTCCCAGCCTCTTTTTAGCTGAAACCTTGGAGGATGCTGTTTTCTGTTTTATTAAGAGAGGCATGTCCCTTGTGGCACTCAGAAACAATTTGGTTTGCTCTACAGCAGACTTGGAGTGGCCAAGGGTCCCAACAGACACAAACACCTGAGACCATGACAGAGTACCCTAAATCACCAAGGGGAATAAGAGGGAGGAGAGGAGAAAAAAGTAAAAAGAAAACAAATGACAGTTATCTAAATAAACCTCACAAAATCAGAGCAAAATGACTTTTGTCAGCGTTGAAGTGTTATATTTTGTTTCATTGACAGATAAGTAACATTTACAATGCCAATTATTCATATTTAATTAATCATTGTCCAACATCTGCTATGTACATGGCAACACACAATCCCTTTTCACATTGTTACCCTTGGGTGGGGAGTGGGAGGGAGAGTTTATGTTTACATTTTTTATATTTGAAGAATCAGCCCTGTGTGTGGCAGTTAACTGGCTGCTCCCATCTGCGGCATCAATTTGTTAGATGACTATCTTTTCTTGAGAAGAGAAATGGTAAAATATACTTGGCTTTCCTTATCCTCAACAAAACAATGAGTGTTTTTACAAAATTGGCCAGTATAATCTACGTCTCATAACTAGATTTTATACCTTTTTTTTTTTTTTCATGTTTTGGCTCGGTTGATCCTGACAGCAGACTAAATAAAATGTAACAGAGATGTTTGAAAACTGGTCAATCTCAAAGGCATGGGGGAGTGTGATTTAGAAATTGACAACTAGAGCATGAGCAATAGTCTGTTTCCAAGGTTAAGGTTGCAGAAAACCCCAAAGGTCATTGCTTTCAGCATGAGATTATAGATGTGTTGCTTAAAATAAACAGAGAACTCACATCAGTTTCAATAATATTATGCATCCCTGTCCAATGCCATTTTTGCCAAGTTTAGCTAGAAATTTTCTACTTATAACTTTATTAAATTTGCATTAATCACAGCCTAATTCATCTGAATTATTGGTAATTATGGCTACCAAATATTCTCAAAATACCTGTATAATATTAAAATTGACCAATCATGTATGGTCAATAAGTACCATTTATTGGTATTGAATAGTTTCCATAATTTCATCCATTGTAAATCTATTAGAAATGATGCATGATTATGTTATGAAATATTGCTAGTAATAATATTTCAAATTGGTACATATTGACATTTATTAGAGGATCTAAAAGTGACTTCTTTTCCTTCCGTATTTTAGTTGTTGTCAATAATTTTTACATTGAGGAACAAAACACAGATATATATATATATATATAATTAAAATCATTATAATGAGCTATGTTACTTGACAATTGTAAATTCACACTGTAATGGGGCATATAGTATTCTGAATATTAAAACTTTGCCTTCATACAAAGAAACATCCATATGTAATATCGAAATATGTGTTACTCACTAAAAACTATCATCTCAGCTAGGTTAACAAATCATCTGCAGATGTCCTACCTTCTGTGAGCTTACATAGACTTTTCTTTTGATTCTCATTCTTTCCTCCTCTTCCTCCTCCTCCTCCTCCTCCTTCTCCTTCTTCTTCTTCTCCTCCTCCTCCTTCTTCTCCTTCTCCTTCTTCCTTTTCTTTCTCTCTGTCTCTCCCTCTTTCTTTTTCTCTCTCTTTCACTGTCTCTTTCCCTACAGCCACTAATAGTCCTTTTCAGTCTCCTAAATGCTATGAGGTTTGAATGCCAAGGACTGAAATATTTATCTAATTCAACCCTCTCAATAAAGAATGGGGAAACTGATGCCAGAGAAGGGAAATAACTTTGTGAGAGTCACATGGCTAGGCATGAAGATGAGCTGGAATTCACATTCTTTCAACTTCCCTTCAGTGCTGTCTTCAGACTCATTTTTACTTAGGTTTCTAAAATATAAATATCCTTTCACTCTGAAATGATGCATATGAATATATGACAATTTATATCATCTCCATGAATATTTTCTTATCAAACATTGTTTATAATATTTGATAAGATATTTAATATGAATATAATATTTAATATAATACAAGTATTTGAGAATATTTGGTAGCCAATATTAAATATTGGTACAAAATAAAGTTTATACTTCTTAATGATTTCTTCTTTAATCTCCAGTTCACTAGATTTTGTATTCTAACATTGGTAACACAGTCATATGTATTTGGCTGGGTTTAGGCACTAACTCACTGGAGAATGTGGAAGGATCTATGTATTTAGGATCAGGACCACAAGGAATACCAATCTCCATGGATGCCAACGTTTGATGGTTGAAAACATGACCTAGACCCTAACTGTGACAAGGAGGAGAGAGAGAAACCCTGGTTTTAATGACTAAATGCCAAATTAATTTAGGAAACTCAGAATTAATTCATTACCTAGAATTAATTAAATCTTCTTGTGGATTAAAATGATATTCAAGACTCAAATGTTACAAAAAAATTTAAAAGTTGGATGTCTTATACTCTTGAGGTTTGTAGATCAAAGTGTTTCTTTTCCTGCCTGCTCTCTTTGTATTGTTTGGTGTTGCAATGACTTTATGTGACAGTCTGTCTTACCAGACTATAACTCTATTAGAGAGAACAATTTAGTCTTCTTTATATTCCCAGACCTTTGGCATACTGGAGATGATGAGTGAGTGTTTTTGATTGCACACGTGGCCCCAATGACTCCCACCCTATAGCCACACTCCTTGCTATGTAACTTTATAGCTTTCCTATTAAGAGGCGGAGTCTGTTTTTCCACCCTTTGAATCTGGGCTAGACTTTTCATCTGCTTTGCACAATAGAATGTGATAAAAGTGCTCTAATTCTGACCCTTGGCCTACAGAGGTCTTCCACATTTCTGCCCCTTCCTTGGGAACTCCGCCACCAGTCTGTCAATGAGATTTACATTATTGTAGCAATAGACAGCTAATATAGTTTCTTAAATCAACTAATCACTCAAAAACAACAAATGACTCACATAATAAGAAAGTGGTTAAGCGCTCAGTCTCCAGGGGCTGAACGCTTCTTGGTTTTTCTGGTCCCTTTCATTTTTCTGTCTAATGCCTCATTGACCATTAGTGTATTCCAAAGTGCAGTGATTCAGAAAGAAGTGTTATCCACACATTTGCCTCTTTCTGGATGTGTGACCTTAGACAAGTCACTTAATCATGGTTTCAGTTTTGTCTTTTACAGAAGGAGAATGATCCTACCTTGTCAATCTCAAGGATTATTATGCTGTAGAAAATATTTGGGGAAGTGTTTTAAAAGCTATTGCATGTTCCTCATGTGCTGAATGGAAAAACACAGCTGCTAGCCTCTTTGTGAAGGGTGAGAGGAGAGCGGGAAAATGAAGAAGTGGGAGAAATGTAGGATGATTGATAATCCTGGGGACTCCCAGGGTCAAATGGTAACTGTGAATCTGTACGCACATGCTTCATTCTCCACTAGCGTTATCAGGCTTGGTGATGGATTTCTTTTCTTGACAAATTGCCATTGCAGGTTATTTCCTAGATGATATTTCCACAAATGGAAAATCATTCTCTATTGCCTGAATGGCACTAAAGAAAGTTATTATTTCCCATCTGATCCCATAGAGCCTGCATTCAGATTTACCAGCAAGAGGGTTAATAAAAACAGAACTACAGCCAATAGCAATTGAAAAATGTTACTTCTCTATCTGGCTACAATGTGTCACCTTATATGTTGCATCCTCTGAATGATAAAACATAATTTACTGAATCAAAAAGTAAATCTGAAATCCAATTCTAGATTCTCAGTAACGTGAGACCTCTTTAAGTAGATTTTTCTGTTGACTTTGAAATCTAAAAGAAGTGGTGAGAAAGACAGGATACAAAATAAGCATATATTTAACGATGGCCCTTTAATATTTATGTCAAAAGAACTAGAAATATAGTTACAATAGTCTTGTCTATTGATTTCTAAGGTGATTTACCTATAAAAATATTTAATTCCATTTTCAATGTATTTGAAGAAATTGTGGGTGAAGCTAGATGCCTTTATGTAATTACTGAGTAAGAAGAAAAGAAGTTTAATAATGGTCATTTCCTCACTATAGCATTTGATAAAAATAAAAAATCTCTTCAAAACAGAGTTATGATTTTCTCTTTTAATCATTTTTTTAAAAATGCATGTGATGTGGCATTTTTAATTTTAAAAATTACTATAAGAATCTCTTTAAAAATTACCTTTTGATTACAATGTTCACTATTTGGGTGATGGGCACACTGGAAGCCCAAAACTCACCATTTCCCCATATATCCATGTAACAAAACTGGACATGTACCCCCTGCATTTATTAAAAAACAAAAACAAAAACAAAAGACAACTCAGTGGTCCTTTTACTTTTTATCTTAGATGATCAAGTGGTATTAAAGAAAGGTCTGCAACATGTCACTTCTGCTGGTAACAAGACAATGGCTGAAGCAGGATTTCTGTGTGGTAATTGCAAAGACTGCAACACATTCCTTTATTCATTCATTCACCCATAATTGAGCGCATGTATTCAAAAATATTACTTACACTAAATGTTAGGCACAATGGCAAATATATATTTATTAAGACATAATATATCCTGACTCATTTTATATTTTTATAAATTGGTAGGCCCAGTAGCTTATAACATCTCTTTCCTCTTTCTCTTCTTCATTCTCTTCTTTATCTTCTATCTTCTACTTCATCATCATCATCATCATATGTAATCTTTTATTGATCTTCATATTCTCTCAGTGCTTCATACATACTAGGTAGTCAACAAAAGTTTGTTCAATTAATATGAATTATTAAAGTAACTTTACTTTTGGGGAGGTCAAGTGCTATATTGTTTGCATTAAATGCAATATTTACTCAAATTATTTCAATAAAACGTAAAATATATATTATCATTTCCAATTTACAGATGAGAAATTCTACACTGAAACATTAAATCACTGACTCAAAGTCATACAAGTGGTCAGGTACGGAGCTTGCCTTAGATCTCATCAAATGGTGTACAGGTTGTTGTACTGAGGGAAAAATAGTATAACTTCTATTTGTATTTTTATCTAAGAAATTTAAAAAGTTTTCTTGACATTGAATAAACACATTAATATTAGTAGATGTATGCCACTTTAAATAAATATACATATACTGGCCGGGTGTGGTGGCTCATGCCTGTGTTCCCAGCACTTTGGGAGGCTGAGGTGGGTGGATCACGAGGTCAGGAGATCCAGACCATTCTGGCTAACATGGTGAAACTCCATCTCTACTAGAAATATAAAAAATTAGCCGGGAGTGGTGGTGGGCGCCTATAGTCCCAGCTAGTCAGGAGGCTGAGGCGGGAGAATGGCGTGAACCCGGGAGGCGGAGGCTGCAGTGAGCCAAGATTGTGCCACTGCACTCCAGCCTGGGCAACAGAGCGAGGCTCCTCTGTCAAAATAAAATAAAATAAAATAAAATAATAAAATAAAATAAACATATACCTAGTCAGATTTTTCAAAAATTTTTACTTGAAGGGGAATACAACTAAAGTATTTTTTAATCCATTCCTACATACCAGAGTTATAAACTGGATTGTGGCCTATTGATGGCAAGAAAAATAAAATTAGAAGATCTGGCTCTAGATTCTATTTGACTGGGATAGGTTGGAATAGGATAGGATCATATTGGATAGGATAGGATCAGATCGGATTGGATCAGATCAGATTGGACAGGACACAGCAGGGGAGGACAGGATAGGATAGGATAGGTGTCATAAATTTGTTTAGTATACTTGCTGCCTCGGCATCTATTTTTAGGCCTACATAGTTGCTTAAAACCCAGTCACCTTTGGCATGGTTAAAACTTTCTCTCCTTCTGTGGTTGTTTGCAATATAGCCTGCTTGTTCCTCATCTCACTGACCCAAAACACAACCTATTCCACAACTGGTAACCAGGATAAAGCCTAATGGTCAACACCAGAGTCAGGAAAATGAGGTCGCCTTTCACGTGGGTTTTCTTTAGCCAATCCACAAGTCCCACAGGAAAGCCTAAGGGGTGGGCCTATGGAGGTTAATAAAGAGATAGTCCCACAGGTTTCCCCCAACACCTCTCTCTGTCTCTCTCAATCTCTCTAGATCCCCACCTGGTAGTTGAACCTTCCGGACTTCTTGTTGCCTCTTGTTGGCACCCTTAACCTCTCTGACTTGTGAGTAATAAATTTATTCTGTCTCATGCATTTTATGTTCACTTCCTCATTCATTGTGTCTCACCTGACACACACACCCAACTCACACCCAAGTCTGACTTTCCTCTGGTCGGGGCTCACCTAGTGAATGGCTGTGTGGGCTTAGGGCCACTCTTGAGGCCAAATTAAGAAGAAACCATAACAAATTAAAATCACGATAGGATAGAAAGGAATATAAAGACATGGAGTGAAATAGGACGGACCAAAATAAGAGTATCAATAAGACATACAAATTTTAAATAATGTTTTGAGAAATTTTAGTACATATGTTCTTTTGTAATATATTAAAATATCCTTCTAACCATAGATCACAATCTAAAAGTTTTTCTAAATCACTGCACTTTATTTCAAAGAGCTGCAAGCTCAGATATCCTAATCATTTTGTGTGGCCAGCAAAAAAAAAAAAAAAAAAAAAAAAATTAGTTATGGGATACATTCTTCAGTGGCCATAAGTCCTACCTGATGTTAGTTTCATCTGGTTCAGTTTATGAAACTCACACCTTACCTCCAGGTACGCAACTGAGTTTTGAGACTCTGATCTTCAGTCTTTCTTATCTTTTGATTTCTGTTGTCTCCATAACTGATTTCAAAATAACCATAAGACAAATCCTCTGGCTAGTAATCTTAACAGATAAGCAGGACCCAGTTGTAAAGACAGATTTATCCCAATCACATTGTTTCATCTTAATGCATGCTATAAAGTCACCACATAAGAATAAAAGCTATAGCAAGATACTGATCATATCTACTGTTTCTGAGAACTTGCTAAATGTCTGGCACTGTGCTACACCTTTTATCCAACTACTAATTTTGAAAATGACCTATAACATGCATATTATTATACTGGTTATATTTTATAGACAAGAAAATTGAGGCTTAAAGAGGTAAGTGATCTTGTTCAATGTTACACAGCTATGTGGCAGAACCAGAAATCAAGTCCAGATATATCTAATTCAAACTCTTAAACTATTCTCTTATTAGTATTAGGTGCGTGGCTAGAAATTTTATTCTCAGAAACTTCAAGACATCATCTAAATTCAAAAAAGAATGCAATCGATTTCACTCTTTCTATGGCTGCTTTCTGAGCATTGATTCCCATGACCTTCCCCAGGACCGTAAGAATAGATTCCCAGAGGCCTCCAATTTTCCTTCTTCTAACCCAGCCTAAATACTGATGATCTTCCCCTAACACTTTCTAATAACTTTCCATGGTTCCTTTTTACCTGTACCACTTGTGGTCGGTAGAATAATGGTCCCTTATAATTCCAAACCACCCCCATTGCTATCATCACTATAGCTTATCTTTTGTTAACCTTGTATCCTCTTAGTGTCTGGCAAAGGGTAACTAATAAAAATTTGGTCAATTAATATTAATTTTAAAATAATTACATGTCTGTTAGTACAGAACCAAAACTCCAGCTCAAAACTCCCACCTGCTTTCATTATCCTTCCTGGTGGGTTTCTCTGCTTCCCCACTGGATTGTAAGCTTCTTGTAGCCCTAGGATTATGTGATACTTCATTGTGTGAGCATGCATATAGTTGATACCCAGTATGCTTAAGAATTGAAATGTAAATTATTATGATTACACAGGGCCAGCATAATTAATAGGCCACACACTTAAAGAACTGAGAATGCAAGAGATAGGTTGTTTGCACTGAAGATGGTATTTTCTAAAAAGGAATAAAGTGGCATGAACGGAATGCAAGTTTATGTTATCTCTAGCTGAAATGAAAAGTTTCTCTCTTAAGCACTATTACGCCTTCTTTTGGTAGCAGCAATAATTTTCTTCTTAAATTCACAAAAGTCCTAATTCTTAAAAAAGTATGCTAAAGCAATGTGGTTTGCTCAAACAATAGCAAGCGCTCTCTGCATGATTCCTTTTGAAACTTTAAGCGTGTCGTCCTGTCTCTGTAACAGCTTTTTCTCATTAACAGCATGTGTTGAATTTCAAGGTCTGATTCTCAATGGACTTAGGTGAGCAGCATTTAGCCAGAGGGCAAAGGTGCCACAGCCTGGAAGTTGTCAGTTCATAGTAAACTGACATCTAGACTCAGAAATGGGAGGAGTGGAGGGGGCTAGGTACAAAAAAAATCAAAAAAGAAAAGAAGAAAAAAAAAAAAGGCAAAATGTCCTGTGTTAAGAAGTTGCAATGAGTCAAGACAAAAAATTTTTTTAAAGAAATCAAGTCCCTTGGAATGGCTTGATTGGTTAACACCTGTGAAATAGGTAAACCATAGAGGGAAAGATGGCATACAACTCACCTAATTGTGGACACCACTGAAAAAGGGAACAGATTCAGACTCACCCTACATTATAGAAGGGGGATAGGGTGGGTGCAGGGGCTGGGAGCAGTAGCTAGCATCTGTTCCCAGCACTTCATGGACTGAGGCAGGAGGATTGCTTGAGCCCAGGAGTTCAAGGCTGCAATGAGCTGTGACCAAGCCACTGCACTCCAGTTCGGGCAACAGTGAGATCCTGTTTAAAAAGAAGAAAGAAAAGAAAAAATAGAAAAGAAAAGAAAAGAAGGAAAAGAAAGAAAGAGAGAAAGAGAGAGAGAAAAAAAGAAAGAAAGAAAGGAAAGAGAGAGAGAGAAAAAGAAAGAAAGAAAGAAAGAAAGAAAGAAAGAAAGAAAGAAAGAAAGAGAAAAATGTTCCTTTCCCCTTTAATTTCACAAGAACATTAGAATGGGGAATTAGGTCATTTTGTGTAATCCCGTAGATATCAATAGAGAAAAATAAATGTCATGTGAACCCAAGTTACTGCTTTCTTGCCCTACCTTTTCCAGGGTGAATCGCAAACACACTTATGCACAATAAGCATCGTGAGTGATGATGAACATAAAGCCAATTGACCTTAATGAACAGAACAGGCAAAACAATCCTTCTGGAATTCCACTGCATAGAAACACTCTTCAGAACACCTCTTCAGAGCAAGCAACAGAGTTTTGGAGTATTTTTAGATACCGCTACCTAGGCAGGATTTTCACTAGAAATATGGGCAATAAAACACACGCTGACATCTTTGGGATTTGTGTGGATGCTTGGAGGTGATTAGACAGGTTAGTAGGATAATCTGTTATGGGGACAGAGCATATTTGGGAGATAAAATGAGTGAGAGCAAAGGACTGCTTAGAAATCGTAGGTACGTTTGATACTTGGTTTACAATCTTTCCAGCTGTGAAAGGCTCCGCTTGGGTAGCCCAAAGCCAGTGCTGTCACTTTGTGATGTGTGAATTGAACTGAGCTCCAGCTGGTCGCCATCAAGGCTAATATAAGAGGCAGTATGGTGCCTCTACCTGGCCGAAGACTTCCCCTAAGTGTGAAATGTCACGTACCTCTTGTTCAAAGTCTGCTTGTTCCTCTAATTTCATCACTGTCTGAGTTGTATTGCACTGGGGACTTCTTATTCCTGTCCTCCATACAAACAGGCTTTTAGTGAATTAACTGAGTGGGTGGGCAGATTGGAAACTATTGGAGAACAGGGTTATGAGGAAGGGGAGACATTTTTCTTCGGCCCCGTTCTGTTCTCCCAGCTGCTGGAGGCTCTCAAGGCCTTGAAGCCTTGTTTGTTAGCTGGGGGTTTTGAGATCTGCATCAGTGCTGGTGGGTGTTTTTATTTGATGTCTGCTGACTCACTTGTATTTTGAAGTACAGTCTGTGTCATTTCTCCAGTGTGCTTTTTTTGGAATGAGAGGGAATTATATTTTTAAAGAAAAAAACTTGATATTTCCACGAGCTTGATTTACCCCCTGTCTGTCTGTAACGTTAGTCGGTGTTTAAATGTCAAGGACAAGCAATTAACAAAACTGTTTCTGCACTCTTTATTTTCAGGTTTATTTTTCTACCTCAGAAATGCTTTTTGGTATAAAGCAATAGGGTTTGTTATGGTTGGCGTACGTTGTAAACTTCAAAATGTTACCTCTGCTTAACGCAGCATAGTTTAACCCTTTATGGTTTAGAATGAAAGGAGAGTACTGTCATTTACCTCATTATTTTTAGGGTCTTTGCTGTACCAAGCACTGTGCTAATGCAATGAGATTCTTTGATTAAATAGAGGTTATAGCTAGTAAAAAAAAAAAGGTATATCAGTAAATAAGAATGATATGTAGTGCTGTCCATTTAACAGTTGAAGTAAAGAAGGCTATTCGTTCTGAGTCAGTGCACCCTAACGCCAATCCAATACCCATCCCTTTATGCAATGCATGCCCCATGCCTCACTGTTTTGAATATTTATATTTGCATATTGCATACTGGCAGATTTCAGAAAGTGAGGAAGAAATAGTTCTAAGAATGAGAGTTTAGTTCAACCATAAATAATGTGTTGTTGAAGTGAATACAGGTTAAACATAAAAAGCAGAGTAACACTCAATCAAAAAAGAAACAAAACGACAGCCTGGAGATTATTTCCTGAATGAATTACAACTGGCCATTTGAGGAAGCCTCAAAAGACAGAGTACTATCTCAGTATCATTCAACTTGATGTGGCTTTAGGGAAATAGGAAAGGGATAAATTTGCTGGTCTGGTCTAATCTGTTCCCACCCCTCTAAGAGCTGGGGTGGAAGAATGGCAGGCACATGTAAATATACGCTGAAAAGTAGTTCTGAGAACCAGGTAGTAGGTGGTAAGCTGGGTAATTTGCAAACTGTTCAGTGACTTTTAATGACCCTTTAAAAATGTCCTAAGACAGTGTCTCTGAAACTTTAAAATACAATCATCCAATGATGATATTGTTAAAATGCTGATGCTGATTTAGAAAGTCTGGGAAGAGGCCTGTCAACTTGCTTTGCTAACAAACGCTCAGGCGGTGCCTAGGCTGCTGGTCTCAGGACTACACTTTGAGTAGCAAGAACCTAAGAAACTGGGGCTATAAATGGGCATTTCCAATGGGAATGGTGAGACTCGCAAAGGAGCCCTCTGATAATGCTATTTCTACTGTCAAATCAAAGCTAGAGAGTATACACAGGCTAGAAGTCAGTAATTAAAATTCAGGAATGTTTTAGAGGAATTAAAATCAGTAGGGGGGGAAATCCCTCTACAATATAAAGGTAGATTTCTGAAAAAGAAAATACAAACTAGATTTTGAAATAAATGTGCTAAGGAGAGTAAATATTAGGGACAATATGTTAGAAAAGTAATTGTATAAGAATTGATAGGTAAGCTTGGACTATCATTTTAGACCACATGTAAAATGGCCCTTTCTAATCAGCAATTGGGAGAGTAGGTACATAGAAAAAAATGTATTAAACAGTTTGTCTCCAGTAAGCATATCATGAAACATCAATTGGTATGGATACATTGACTGTCTCACTTACTAGTTACAAAATAAACATAACTACAGTCATTATGTAGTATATCAAGTACGTGGAACACATCCTTTTCAATTCTGTGAATTTGTCATTAGCTTTAGGAAACCCAGGATTTTTTGTGTGTGTTTATTTACTTCATATCCTAATACTACTAGAGATGTATTCATCACATTATTTTACCGCATAGTTTATGTTAAACGGCAATGGTGGCTTTTAAATTCTAGACCTTACTTAAACGCAATAGAGAGTCTCAAAGTTTTAAGATCTCTCGCTAGATTTTTAAATGCTTAAAAAAAAAAGTCCTGACCATTCAATGTGTTCTTTAAAACTTCATTTAAATAGAAACTTATAGAAAAAAAAAACACCCAAAATTATAACACAAAATGCCTAAGAGAAACTTTTTTTTTTTTTTTTGGTCATAGTACTTTAAAAATCAACAAGAAAAATAGTGAAAATAGTAACAATTGTAATGATGGTGAGAAAACACAAAATCCAGAAAGTCACCAGCCAGTACATCAGTTTAAGTGAAAGAATGCCTATAATCTAAAACAGAGAATGAGCATTACAGAACTCACATGATTAGAATCTGAGCCCAAGCTGAAGAAGTATGCTTTGAATAATCAAAAGCCTAAGGTTTATAATATTGATATATGCTCAGTTGCTTTCACATTAATTTCAATTTAATTCAATAAATATTTTTGAGGCTGTTCTGAATACTAGGAATTTTTCTAAATACTAAAGGAATTCTGCTAGCCACAGATCAGAAAGGTACTCTAGAATCAGTTGCCACCTTCATGGTAAATTCTGTACCTAACTGTCCCACTTTGCTTTATTGAACCTTACCCTCTGTTTCTAAGCATATGCAATCCCTGAGATAAGAGCTACATACAAATATATAAAACTGAGACAGAGCTGGGTGCAGTAGCATGAGCCTATAGTCCCAGCTACTCAGGAGGCTGAGATGGGAGGATCGTTCGAGCCCAGGAGTTCAAGGCTGTAGTGTGCTATGTTCAGGCCAGCAAATAGCCAATTTATTCCAGCCTGGTCAACATAGTGAGATCCCATCCCTAAAATTTTATTTATTTATTTAAACAGTCTTACTCTGTCACCCAAGCTGGAGTGTGGTGGTGCAATCAGGGCCCACTGCAGCCTCAACCTCCTGATCTCAGGCAATCATCCTGCCTCAGTCTCTTGAGTAGCTGGGACCACAGGCACATGCCTGGCTAATTTTGAAATTATTTGTAGAGACCGGGTCTCACAGTGTTGCCTAGGCTGGTCTGTAACTCCTGGGCTCAGGTGATCCTTCTGCCTTGGACTCCCACAATGCTGAGATTTACAAGTCACCGTAAATCCCACTCTAAAAATTAAAAAAAAAGTAAAAACCTGAGATAGCTAGAGCTTACCAAGAAACATAAACAAATTATGCATATAGTTACAATCTTCAGTATAGAATTTCTATAAATTTGTTGGAAATATGTCATTGATCAGATTGAAAGATATTATGAAGAAGAAAGAAAAGTCAATTCTCCTCAATTCCCATTTCATTTTGAATGAGCTTCAGTCTTTATATACAATAAATGTCTTAATATTCTGTTTATGATTACCTAATTGTGATGAAGAAAGTTGTAGTCTTACCTTGTATATTGGGATTTTTCCTACAAAATACATGATGAAGTTTTCCCTTAGAGAAAAGAGAGACATGTGTCATAGTATCTATGTTTGGTAATAAAGCAAATGTCAGTATGGCAATATGCTTTATTTTAAGATTTATCATGAGATGTGAGTTTGCCTTAGTGAATAAGATGTGGCCAAATGGTTACACTGAAATGCTTGTTCTCCATTAGGAAGATCAAGCAGATGAGTCACAAATCTTCAGAGGCCCTCTCCACATACCCTCATCCCTTCTCTCACCCTATCCCCTTCCCACACACACTCCTCCAACAAGAGCTTAAGAGGAAAGAAGCCCTGGAGGGTCTGTGACACCCCTGCTTCTGAGGGAAGGAGTAGTTGGGGTAGGCAGATGTCCTTTGCAGGCCTTGGGACTCAGAAGATGAGGCAATTTCAAACCTGTTGACCGTCCTCAACAAACAAGCCAAGCAACCAAGAAGATAGGGGCATGATGGAACTGAGATCCGGAGTGACTCTGATGAGGTCATTTATTATGGATTCCCTTATTTATTTTTTTCATCACATTCTTGCCAGGGGATCTGCCTCAATAAAAGAAAAAGATTCTGTGGGCAATTAATTTTAGCAGTTGCTGCACTGTATGATTTCTACCCCTCTTGGAGATTCATAAATGCATCACTGCATTAAAGACTAAGGGAAGTCTGAAATAAGGGAAATAAACATTGATTAATCCACAATGTCCCACACTTATTTGACTATTAATAATATCTGGAATTTGTTCTGCAGAATATACTTTGCTCGCCTAGCCTGGCCACCCTGGGAGAGTTTTCCTAAGAATAACTTCAATAGACATATAAGTCGACCTCTTGTGTGTGTGTCTGTGTGTGTATGAGAGAGAGAGACAGAATTTCAAAGACTTGATGACAACACATTTGAGTGTATGAATCCAGCCTTTCCTGATTTCTCAGTGCTTTTGAGCAATTATATCTGATTTTTGCTTAACTTTGAGATTGGCCTTTGAAAATGCCCTAATAAGGTCATTAATTTAACTACAATAAAGACTAAGAAATTAATAGCATTGTCGCAAACAAAGAAAATCTCAAATGACAAATATAAAGAACGCATTTAAATTATTTCTGTTAACTTTCACTTTTTGAAATGTACTATACAGTTGAATTCATCAATAACATTACCTCTAGTTATTTATATTTAAATAATGAGATTTCATTTTAAATGGAACCCAGAAATAAGTTTCACTTTTTGCTGAATGTATCATTTAAAATAATTGAAATAGTTTTGCATAATGATTGCATTTAGGTATTAGTAAGCTGGCACATTAATGAATGCACTGGAATTTTTTTTTTATTTTCAAGAAATAAAACATAATTATGATGAATTCAATGCATATGGTAACGTAGAAGATTGCTAATAACACAGCATGACCATTTAGTATACTTAACTCATAGGCACCTCTATTTCCGGATTTCTTTAGAAAAGTAGAAACTGCCTTTGGACTTGACATCATGTTATGACATGTTTGTGTTATGTGTGTGCAGGATGCGTATGTGTGTGAGAGAGCGAGAGAGAGAAAGTTAATATTTGAGTACTAATGAAATAATATTTGAGTCCCTGAATCCAGGTATTTATGAGGGAGCTGGTGAGTTGGCTAACAGTAACTCTCAAGTAAATAAAAACATATTTGACCCAAGTCATCTCTTTACTAATGTTATCTTGTATCATTAGTTTTTAATTTTCACCTTCATTAAGACTCAGCTCTCCAAAGGGTGGTAGCTAACAATTCTTTCTGAAAGCCATTTCAACAGAATCAGGTTGTTGCTATTCTCATATTGATAATCCAGTTCTAAGACATGATTCTCGTCATGTAAAGAACCAAAAGACAAAAGAGAAAGAAAGAAAGAGAGAGAGAGAGAGAGAAAGAAAGAAGGAAAGAAAGAAAGAAAGAGAAAGAAAGAAAGATGTAGACATCTAGTAACTAAAGGCAATCTGATTCTCTAGTTGTCAAGCCAGATTTCCTTTTTTCTCAGCAGCCCTATGTTGTTGGTCTGGCTTCAGGAGGGAACAGTGTACCTCTCAAGGTAAATGATATGCTCGATCTAGGAGAGTAACATCCTATTTAAAACATATTTAAAAGACTTGGGTTTTCCTTTATTACAGGTTGTAGAATGTTACACTTTGTTACATCTGCTTTCTAAACCCCAGGGGTTCAGAGGAGCTCAGTGGCAAATGTGCAGCCTTCTCAAAGAATCATTCCCCAGATATTGGCAGAAACCATTTTGGCTTCCTATCCTTCTCAGTGATATCTTGCTCCTTTGGGATTTATTCCAGCAACCTGTTCAAAAGAAGAGGTTTAGTGGGTATAACACAATGCAATAGTGTATGCTACACATCACAATATTTCAGCTCTGATGTTTTCTTTTTCTAAAAAAAAATTATATTTGTTTTACGGTATTCGAGTACTTTATTTCTTGTGACAACCTTTTCCTAATAAAACACCGGTTGTTTCATACAAAGTTCACAGTACCTTCTAATTAATTTCTAAAGAACAATCGTTATGACCATTGAGTAACTTATCTGCTTAAAGATGTTTGTGCTGCAACGAAATGGTAGCGTCAAAATCTCCAACATATATATGATGAAAATGTCCTTTCCTGTACTGGACATTGTTACTGGTTAGTCTACTCTCAAGCTTCATTCAATTGAAGAAAAAAAGCCATTGGTTTTCTGTGTTTCCTGTTGAGACACATTTACTCTTCAAAACAGCCACACCACAATTTTAGTCATGTTCACACAAAATCACACAGGTTTTGTTGCCTCCAACAGTATAATTTATTGTTCTATATCAATCAGTTGCTTGCATCTGGGATGTTGAGCAGGACATCCTAGTTATCTTTGTAAGGTGGCATATTTGCATGTCTTCAACAGAGAAAGCAGTTGTGTTGGCCTTCTGATCCTAGGCTGGACCCACGAAACCAATCTGGGGACAGGCACTGCCAGAACTCTTGGTGATATCCTGAGTTATAAGGAAAAGAGCTATGGATTTAAAGAACATAATTTATAGCACATAATTGTTGGTTTCAGTCACCACTAAAAATAGATTACCCAAATGGCAATCAAAAGTCAGTGTAATTGAGGCATGGGGAAAAATAGTAGGGGGCAGAAAGGCATCATGGCCATCGGTGCCTGATTCTTTTCTGCACATTTATGATTAGACTGTGAGATATTTTGTAAAATATCATTTGTAAGAATTCAATTTTCTCCCTTTCTGCATAGGTATAAACTTGTGGTTTTTGGGAGTGGGTTGAAATAGTTGTGTCTAGGAAAATAATATGAAGAAAGGTAAAAATAAAATGAACATTCCTCCATCTATAGGAGACATGACACTGGTTGGACACTTACACTCTTTAGTAAAAGAAAAAACACCATTGCTCATTTTTTACCTGATGATTTGCAATTGGACTAAATAATACAAAAGGCAAAGCCTCAAAAATTGTTACCAGGATGAATATTACTTGTGGCAAAGCAAAACACAAGAACCCCACACACTCCATTGTCTATGATGTGAATATGCATTGCCTAATAATATCATAGGAAAAATTAATATTCCAAATTACATTTAAACAGATTTTGTTAAACCTCTGAACCAAGAGATTGGTTTACAAAGTATGCCTCAAAACAAGGTTTATATAGTGAAATTCAGAATTAAATGCCCTTAACTCTCAAGGTCGCTTCTGACTTCCTTTCAAGAATCAATACTAAGAAAGGTGTTGGTAGACCAAGGGCATGAACTCCCCAGGAAGCTTCTGAAGGATGTGAAAGAGGATAAATTGCTTCCCTTTCCTGCTGGCTCCAAAGCGCTCCTGTGTTTTCAGCTCTGGAAATGCATATGGAAACAATTGCTCCTGGACAATTTCCTCTCCCCTCAAGGCAGCTGGGCCTCTCCAAGTCTGTATTGTAAGCTTTGCAGCTTTGCACAGAGGTCAAGGGTCAATGCAGCCAGGCCTGCAGGGACAATGCACCAACCCTAGCTCTTGCTGTTCAAAGGAAGAAAGTATACACACAGCATTTCTGAGTTCCATTAGTTTCATATATCATCTGATCCAACACCTCATTTTTCCGACGAGAAACTAGCAAAATTAAAAATTTTTGCTCAAGGTGAAACTGCGAGTTAGGAAATGAAAGGGACAGGATTAGACCCTGGCTGTCCTTGCTCCAGTTCTGGACAGCTTGTTCTGTGTTGGGCCACGTCTGTCTCGTGAGTGGCCTTGCAGTCCCCTGAGAACACAGGCTTCCAGATTTAGAGGGGTGAGTCATGAAAGATTTTCATCCAGGCCATTCCATCAGGGTCCTTTTCAAAAGAAGGCAGCCCGGATCTTTTATTTGAATTGAAAACTGATGACATGCTTAGCACTTACACACATGCACCTTGATTAGGGTTTCTCAGTGGAGCACAAAGTTCTGTGGAGCTGGAAGTATTATTATTTTAAAGTACGTGAACAATATAGTAGGTGTAAAGTCTTCTCCCCTTTACCCCTATTTTGTATGCTTTCGAGAGAAAAATACAATTTTAAAAGTGATATTATTGTTTGTTAGAATGAAGCAGCATTCTTCCTTAAGTTCCAGCATAACTAAATAGCTAAATATCCCCCAAAAATGACTTCATTAAAAAGAATTTTAAAACTGTTAACCTTATTCATTGAGGAATCCATTAAGCTCTTCCAAATTTATGTGCGATATAATAGAATGTAGCCATTGGCATTCCTATTGGCTTTGATTGTGTATTTTGCTTGTTTGTGGAATTGTAGGAGTACCTACGTAATTATTTGGAATTCTGCATTTATTGATTAATTTAATTGCTCATGTATATGGGTATGGGTTCATATGTATTTTATACTTTGAACTATAATCTAGTACTGCTTTTTACATTTTATTGTTCAAATACTTCCAGCTTTAGCCATTAGAAACTCAGTTGGCTCCTGTCCCTTTGACATTCACCTATGAATGTAATTATTAATGTTTTTGAGCACTTCCCTAACTTCTAGCATTACAAGATGTCCTGGACTCATCTAGTATATGATCTGCCCCAGCCATAGAATTATCCACTTCTCTAAGAAGCCTTGGTTCTTTTGCTGAAGAATGGTATTAGAGAACAAAATCTAGGCACTAGGTATGTTTATTGCTACTGGGGTGTTTTTGCTTCTAGGTCTTTTTCATTGGCAGAGAAAGGAAATATACGTGTGCACACTGACCTGTGTATGTACACATACTTTTAAATACTTTTTAAGTATCTGTATTAAGATAAATATCAGTTCATATCTAATGGGGTACAGGGCATGCTTCCCCAAAATATGATACCTGGGCATGTGAGAAAAACAGCAGAAGCAAGAAAATCACTCTCACCTTTCTGTCACCCTTCTCCCATGAAGCAGGTTGTAAGATCCTTATTCCAGAGGTGCCCTCCCTCTGGAGGAAAAGAAACATCTTTATTTATGAAGACATAAGGACATGGAGAAGAATCTGAACAAACTGGTCCAACTAAGCGCCTTCCAGTTTATTACCATTAGATCATACCTCCTTTGTCCAATCATACTTCTCCACAACTATCTACTTTTTCATCAGACCTGGTATTTTTTAAAAATGCACATGTTTAACTGTTTCTTTGGATCTTCATTTCTGAAGTCTCTTATCTCATATAAAATGTATATAATAAATTGTATGCTTTTCTATCATCCATCTGTCCTTTGGTTTTAGGGGTTTGACCATGAACCTAAAGTGGGAAGAAAAATATTTTATTTCCCTGACATACTGACGCCTCCAATTCTAATGCATTACCACATGGATCATTCTAGCCTTCTCCTCTTGCACATCTGTAACTTCTTAGTCCAATAGTGAGACACCTTGTTCCCACCATTTGCCATGCACTTAATTGCTCATTTTCAATATACATAACAGTTCTTTTAGAACTGTGAATTTGTACTTCTATGGGAAAAATAACTTTTATCCAGTAGAGTACAGTGCTTATGTAGTGTTCTATTTGTCTTTAGTTTTACAGTTTCTACCCATTTCCTAAGTTACTCAGAGCATCACCTCTTACCCAATACCCTTCAGTGAAGTTATTTCATATATTCATAACACAGATTTATTTTTATCACAGTCTGCATTCTCTCCTGGGACTCCTTGACTTCCTAAATGACTTTTTTAAATTTTCATAAATTAAGGTTCACATTTGGTACTATAAAGATTTATAGGTTTTGACGAATGCATAGTGTCATTTCTACCATTATAGTATCATACAGAAGAGCTTCACCTTTTAAAAAATCCCCTGTGCTTCTTTTTATTTAATCCTACCCCTTTTCCAAACCTCTGGTGACTACTAAACTTTTGACTGTCTCTATAAAGTATATAAGTTTTTCAGACTGACTTCTTTTACTTGGTAATATGCATTTAAAATCAAGCCATGTTTTTACATAGCTCGATGGGTCATTTATTTTTACTGCTAAATAGTATTCCATTGTATGGATGTAGCATACCTTTTGTTCCACCTTTTGAAGGATGCATTTGCCTTTTGAAGGACATCTTGGTCATTTTAAATTTTTGGTCATTATAAATAAAAGTGCTACCAATATTTGCATGCAGATTTTTGTGCAGACGTAAGTTTTTACATTGGTTGTTGGCTAAATAGCTAGGAGCATGATTGCTGGATTATGTAAGTCTATTATACTTAGCTTTTTAAGAAACTGTCAAATTGTCTCGCAAAGCCATCCTATTATTTTTCATTACCATCAGCATAATGAAAATTCTGTTTTTCTCTATCCCCATCAGCAGTTGGTATGGTCAGTTGTTTAGATTTTAATCATTCTAGTAGGTGTGTAGTGATATCTTGTTGTTTTAACTTCATTGATAACAAAAGGTAAGCATCTTTTCATATGTTTATTTGCCATCCACATATCTTTTTGGTGAGCTACCTGTTCAGAAGTTTTGCCCATTTCTTTGAGGGTTTTTTTTTTATTGTTTTCTTATGGGTGAGTTTTAAGACTTCTTTGTATATTTTAGATCAAAGTCTTTTATCAGATATCTGTTTGGCAAATATTTTCTCTCACTTTGTGGCTACAGAAACTGTGGCTACAGATATACATTCAACAGTATTTCTACATTAATGAAGACCCTAAATTTGCTATTTAAAAAAACTGAAGCAGGTAGAGTTGAAGTCCTGAGAAGGGGCTAAACTTGAGAAATTATATATTACCTTTAACTTGCAAGTGGTTATGACTCTTAAAACTATAAACAACATTATTTCCTTTTGATAAATCTCTCAATAGCTGACACTATTTGTTTTTTACCTAGCAGTCATTCTCCTATATTTCTTGCTCACTGCACTTCTGTTTTCTTCTATTCGGGTGGCAGTATGCCCACCCCATGAATGTCCAAGCTATTCATGGTAGTCCTATTCCCCTGCATCAATGTCCACATGAAAGTAACACCATTCTAGTCAATACTACATAAGGGAAAGTATAGTAGATCACTTTAGCAAGCGGTTTCCTCCCTTAAAAAAGACAAGGCCACATGAGAAATGATCACTTTCAACATCTCCCTCACTTCTTCAGTTGCTCCCATTTAAAAATGTGAAACCTAGAATTTTGTCAGCCATTTTTCAACCATGAGGTAACCAGCCTAGAGACAAATGTCAACATGCTGAGAATGCTGAAATAGAAGAATGAAATGAGATTGGGTCTTTGATGACATTACTGAGCCATGGAACAAATTTTGGAAAGCTTGCCCTTAGATGTCTTGCTTGCTTTAGTGAAAATTCAACATCTATTATTGAGCTAATGCTTTTCGATCTTTACACATATGGCTCCATATAGAGTTATATTTGTATGGAACACTGGAGTATACAGGGCAGAATCTTCTCAGACAGAAACAAGTTGCTCAAGGATTTCAATGGTCTCAGGCACCCCCTCCTGGCCACTTTTACAGTGCCTGCGATTAGCACCTCAGCGACTTGCAACCTACTCATGGCAAGCTGTAGCACACCACTTAAGAAGTTCTTTTGGTTTCAACACATTATATAGAGATTGAACACATCCTAATTAAGTTATATACTGAGTACTGATTTAAATTCATGCAAAATATTTCTTGTCATGGAGGTCAACTAACCAACCTATCAAATAATGTCTAGTAAGAACAGGCTCACCTTTGCACTACTCTAATGGCGCAAATGTGAGCATAGCTGAGGAGCTTCTTGGTCTTCTGGAATACACCTAGAGAGTTGGGTCATAAAAGGAAAAGATATTTTACCTCTGTAGTTTTATTGTAGTTTAAATTTAATTGCTTTGACATCTTATAATAGGCTAATGTATTTAGAGGACATTATCTTTACAGCAAAAACACCTTTAAAGTGTGTGTCTAAGTTACTATTCGAACATCTGGATCCAATTCATAATATGGAAATTACATCAAATCAACTAACTAAAAAGAATAACTAAAAACAGGTCCTGTAACAAAAAGCTCTGAGAATGCAATGAAACCTCTATGTGTCCTGATGACCATCTTTCCAATGTACTAAGAAGGTCTGGAGTTGTTCCAGTGCAGAGTTCCCTAATGATGAACTAAGATGACAGTGTTGTACTTATGATGGGTAATTTTTAAAGGGCTTACAAGGTCTTGTGTTCCAAATAAGGACTGTGTTCCCTAAACAGGGAACATTTCTAAGCATTTCTTATTCATTATTAAATAGGTTTTCTGGCAGCAGACAATGAAATTCACAGGATTTATATTGACTCCTTCTGTTTGGGAATAAATTGTAGACTCTGGATATCTCTGAATCACATTCTAACCCTCAGATTTTTATTTATTGTTACAAGGGCTGCTGAAGCATAAATTTCTTGGAAACCAAGTACTTTCTTCAGGGAAAATGAGGCATGTATCTGGGCTTTTTGAATAATCATTTCAGTTTATCTAAAGCATGTGGTCTATATATATGGATACAAATACACATTAAAAAAACATATATTTAGAATGTATTTTAATACACATTTCTATGTATATTTTAATATAAATTTCAATTTTTATTTAATTTAGATATAATCACTTACCTATTAACTTATTCAGTGAAATTATTTAACTCAGGCACCACCACATGAAAGAGCGTCTATCACTAGTTAAGTCTTAAGACTTGGATTTGACTACTAAGATTAACATAAGGTTTTGTTGTTGTTGTTGTTGTTGTTGTTGTTTTTGCAAATGTCGGATCATCAGCAAACAACAATGTTTGCAAAGTATGAAACTGTTTAAAAGTTGAAATTGGCATTTTTCCTGGTGTTAGTGATTTTGGGTATAGTGTGTCCCATTCTTAATGTATGGATGGGGAGAAGCTCGTGAAAGCAAGACGCCTGCAGTCATGCCAGCTGGAAACACAACAGTAGCACACCCTGAAGCCAGCAATACTGCAAGAACCACCAGGGGTGCAAAGGCTCATCTTCCGTGGCTTTCTGATCAGTGCCAGTTCTTCTGCATGGGTATTGGCTAATTTCCAGAGCAGGCCACAATATCGACTGGCTTTGTGGTGCAAAAAAAGAGCTAATTTTTTGCCTTCTACTCTTCATCCATGGAGTAGATCTAGTAGGGACAACTATGCTCAGATTCTCCTAGACCCCGTGCAGAAGGTGACAGCTCAGGGAAGAAGCAATCACATCTAATGGGACGATCTCAGCCTGAGGAATATGGAGCCCTTGGATTGTGGGCACTGGCTTTATTCGGATTCAGAACAAAATTCAAATACACTTCTGTTTTTGGTTTGTTTGTTTTTTTTTCCAACCTCGCAGATAGGGCTCATTTTAACCTCCAATGGAAAAAATGGGAGATGAGAATAAATGATGTTTAAAAATGTGACAAATGCTGTAGTTCAAAGCATCAAAGTCCGTATCCAGCTGACGGTTGCTCCATTACCTGTTGAAATAGACATCTCTCAGGTGGCTTTACTCAGGGGGACATAAGCTTAATTGTTTTACAGGAAGAACCGATTATGTCTAATGACTCCCTCCTCCAAAGGACCACGTTTCCACATTTAAAAAAATCAGTCTTTCACATAAAACCTAGCAGTTTTCAATTGAGTTTCGAAGATAATTTACCTAAACCTCTCTTTCTAAGGCAAGGATTTAAGAAACCTGAAAAGAAACTGTCAGTGAAATATGACAGAAAAATACAAGGTTCAAAAAAACAACAGGTAGAATGTTTTAAAAGGGTAGTCAAATGCATTATAATATGATAATATAAAAAAGGAATAAAAAGTGTCCCCTGGAACTGGCAATTAGGAGGCAATTTTTATATTTTTAAAGGCAGAAAGCTGGAAAACCCAATTTAAAAGTAAAACGTAAGGAAGAAAGAGTAAGGAGACACCACCTTTTTGAGAATTTAGATGAACAGATGAAGGAGATAGTAGTATATTAATGAAGATGACAAATATGCAGCCAAAAGGTTTTTTTTTTAGAATGAAAGAAACTTGAGCACTTGATGAGGACAAAGAAAGGTGCAAATAGAACTGGAAAGGAGCACATTTGGGAGCAACAGAGAATACTTGGTGGCATTAAGATTCCTAAAGAGATGGGAATGGATGTTATTGAGGGCAAAGATGAAGGGGTTGGCTTTGGCAAGGAGAAGGTTAACCACTTCCTAGTCTGGAGGAAGGGGTCAGGATGAGAGAGGAAGTTGGGCTTGGTGAGGATTAAGGTAAGGAAACAAACAGAAGGTGAATAGAGGTCACAATTGGTGGCTTAATTTTCCTCATACTAAAGGTATCTTGGGTGAAATTTTTCTTAAAAGGTGATAAAAGTCTTGAGGGAAATTATTCCTTCCCCCAAAGAACTGAAATGAAGTCAAGTCCTTGTGCTTCAAATGATTCAGAGTGTGGCATGTGAGACTAAATAATATTCATGGAGGATTGTGTACAGTATCTCTAAGTCCAAATGCAACAGCTTCAAGAAACCTTCCATGCTGAAAAAGTATATGCAGACCTATAACATGGGCATTGCAAATATATCCCTTTAAAATCTAACTTTTACATGTTACCAATTTGTTTTACTCTCTAAGTCCAGGAAGTATTCTTTCAGCGCAACACCTGAGCCCATTCAGCACTCAGAGAGAGCTTCCCGTGATGCTCAGATGCATCCTGTGGCAGACTATCAGCCCACACCCTCAGTATTCTTGTCAAGTGCACTTTAGCATTCCAAGAAATTTATTCTATAGTCAAGAAACCGCTGGAGATTTTTCTTCTACTTGGTACTTTTCTGTTTCCTTTTTGCCTTTGACCTATGTTCTTTTATCAGGAACCTTATAAATATATAATTTTCCCATAAGTCTGTAAGTGGGTCCTGAATTATAGGCTTATCAATCCTCTTTTATATGTCTCAGGGAAAAACTAGAATTCAGTCTGAAAACATTGCCCTTGGATGTTTTAGTACAATTATGACCTTGGAGAAAATACAGTAGCTTTTCCCTAGGAATTGCATCTGACTGCCACTGATATCGTATAGATATTTTATATGAGAAAGAATAGAGGGTCACTTCAAACTTCATAAAGTACGTCCTAATAGTCACTTAAATGCAGGACTAGAAGATGACTGGGTTAGTAACCCACTTAGGCCGAGTGATAATAGATTTTCAAAGCTGAAAATGGAGAAAATATCAGGCTTGAAATATTGGTCAGAGGCTAACAGGCAGAAAGAATAATATAGCCATGTTGATTTTTATGATAGAGATAATTTATAATAAAAAGAATATAAAAATTGAATGTTCCTTTCACATTAAAAAAAGATTAAAAATGAGATCTTCCCATTTCATGTAAAACATTTTTTGATTAGGACACTACAGCAATGCTCTGACAGGCATAAGCTGTTAGTAGGGAGCATAGGGCAAGCAGAGAGAGGGCAGGAACCCAGCAACTGCTATGAGGTTGATCCCAGCAATGATGGTGGAAGGACTGGATCATTTTCATCAAGTAGGAGAAAATACGTTAAATCCAGCTGGCCGGGCTTGGCTGTTGAATCTGTTAATTAGCTTACAATATTAAAACAATATATATTTTTATATTAAGACTGACTCTTTAAATTTTTATACATTAAAGCAAAATTAAGCTTTTGTGTTATTTCCAAAAGACCTTTATTTGTCAATTTGTCCATTTACTTAGCAAATGATTTCCTTCTTATTGTACATATAGCCATTTTCTCATTTCAGAAATGTCCCATTTTGGGTTATAGGTCAAAAGTCTTGTCTAAAAATGTTGAAATGGACTATTAGTGAACAGAAAACTGAAAGTAGGGTATCTTTCACTTCTCTGCATTTTTAATATTTGCAGAAAGTTTATGTTTAGTTTTCATTTTGCAGCCTTATTTTTGTGGTTTCTTTTTTTGTTGTTATTTAGGGATTAAATGTTATTTGAAATGCAATCACCTTCCAAGTTCCTAAACTTAGTGTTAAAACTTTTAGTTTACAATTTTTGATTTTAAAACTAAAACTTAGTTTTAAATTTCCCATATGAATCTCCATAATTTACTGTCAAATTTTAGAATTGTCTTTTTCACTGTTATTTTACTTTTTTCATTACAAAAAGCGAGAATATATTTAGGGATTCCAGGGTTGCTGTTTTTAATCACTGAAAATGCTCTTTTACTTACTGATAAAGAAATAGGTTATTGGAGATAAGAAAGGACACAGAATAATACAGAATTTATTTTCTAGAACATGTTCTCTTGCATCAGTGGCGCAAGTGGCTTCACAAATTAAATTGGAACGGAACCAACAACTTTTTCATGGTTCACTGAAAGGCCCTATGAAGAAACTCTAATCCACTAAGAAGCAGTGTTTAATGCATCAAAGTGTGTCATATCCCACCATTTAGCATTGTAGTTATACACAGCTCTGTCATATAACTCTGTGCATCCAGCCAAGGGACTCACAAAACATTGTACCAGTTTAGTTGGGGTGGTAGGATGCCTTGAGATGAAACCCTTTATGATCTTTTCTTCAAATACCCTAGACATTAGACTGTAGAAGGCTGGAATGTTTAAGTCTGTTCTAGTTCTCAGGCATGTAACATGAAAGAGAGTCATAGAGCTTATTTGTCCATTGATGTCTTCCAGATGTTGTGGTTTTGGTTTTTTGTTGACTGATGAGTTAATTGTTGTTTACGTAAAAACTCTCACTGCCCTGGATGCTATAGTCACATCCACCTTTCCGTCAGTGTTGCAAAGAATAATACTAAGAAATTAAAGCCAAAAACATCTAAAAGTAATTTTCTACAAAAGAAAAACCCACATTTTACTGTGAAAATAAAATACACATAAAGTACACAAAATAAAAGATGTACACCTCATTGGATTATTATAAAGCAAACACTCAGGCTAGTAAATTGACTTCTAGAACACCATTTTCTCCATGTGTTCTTTCCCCAGCTGAATGTCCTCCTCTTCAAAGATAAATGCTCTCCTGCTTGTAATAGTATACCTTCCCTTGCTTTGCTTCATTGAAGATACCTCATAAATAGGAATTCTTAAGGACTATAGTTTAATCTGTTTTTATTGAAAGAATCAGAGAGCACGTGTTTAATTTCTGACTTCTTTTACTGATTGTTGTGATTGCAAGATGCCTCCTTGTTGTTTGTAGCTGCAGTTTATTACTTTTCATTCTTGTATAGTATTCTAGTATATTCAAATTTATTAAATCCACTGTTGATGGGCTTCTGAGTTAATTCCAGTTTTGGACTATTATGAATTATACTGTTATGAGTAACTATGTATTTACTATGATATTCTTATAAGCATTTGGTGCACACGTGTTGTTTTATGTATGAGTGGAACTGCTGGGCCATGGAAAATACATATGCTCAATTTTAGAAGTTTTCCTAAGTGGCTGTGCCAATTTACCCTGCCAATAGGATTGCCGTGTAGTTGGTTTTGGCTCTATGTCTTCATCAACTCTTAGAGTTCTTTTAATTTTATTGATCCTGGTTGGATTCTCCTTGTGAATGTAAGTTGCATTAATTTTAAATAGTTTGTGACCATTTGGATATCCATTTTTAACTGGTTGTTCAAGTCTTTTGCCAATCCCCCCTGTGAGTTGTTCTTGTTGATTTTGAGGAGTCTCCTATTATTCTGGCTATAATAGCCCTACCAGTTGTACTTGCATATATTCTTTCCCAGTCTATGGCTTACTTTTTCACTGTCATAATAGTATCTTTTGAAGAAAAAGCAGTTTTTATTAATTACTCAAAACAATCAATCTCTTTCTCAATATATTTGACAACTTTACTGAATAATTTTTAACGCCTCTCCCTCTATAAATTATTTTCATTAAGTATCAAGAATTCAAATGAACTAATGCTTGCCAGGAAAGAAGTTATGGAAGGCAGACAGTGAAGATTTTATTGAACTTTGCTATATAATTATGTAGTAAAAATTAAAGGAAAATAAAAAGTAAGCATAAAAATATTACTATTCAAAAGGAAAATTAATATATAAATATTTTCAATTATATTATTTTATTTGGGGGATTATTTGTGTTGCTGTTGTTGCACTCTGCTGAGTCAATACTGTTTTATCATAATGTCAGTATCTTACTTGAAATTCCTTTACAAAATTTCCTTACAAATTTCTTTACATATTTACTGGTTTTTCAACAAAAGTATAAATAATTTCAGGGCAAAAAACCCACACACCTATTTATTCCACAGCTTTCCTGCCTACCTATTGAAACTTTGGTTTGTATGTTTTTTGTCACACAGCTCTAATAATGTTCTGAGTAAATAATTGTATAGCAACTAAGTGAATCTTCATAAACCTGAAAAATAAAAAGATAAAATGTTATGTCAGTAACATGATTTAGTTGTAACTATAATTGCAACTATATGTATTTTTTTAAAAAAAGTTACTGGATAGTTACTACTAAAAATCATTTACATAGAATATTTTTATATTAGACTGTAATTAAGGGATCAAACCCAATTTCAAACTATTGGGTTTTAAAACACATAATAATTTAAAAGAATATATTTCAATTTGCATATGATTTTTTAAAAATCTAAGTTATAGTACTGCTTGTTAATATCAATTATGGTTCCTTTAATCAACACAAAATCGCTATGAGCTATCATTACCTAACTTTCAGATGAGGGATCAGAGTCTAGAGAATGTAAATAAACTGCTGAGGACCACACAGTTTATACGAAACAGAGCAATTATTAAAACATAGATCTTTTTAAATCTAAAATTCATGCCACATTTACTATTATGTTCTGTAGAACTACCTGTTTTTTGTCAAATGGAAGCACTATAACCAAAAACAATGTGAAGGGAAAAATATTCTAAGTACACTCAGAGGTCCAATATTAAGAAATGTCTAAATAGTTACAGAATGCTGGGAAAAAGGAAGGATATACCATGACAGACTCCCTTGCCATGCAATTCTGAGACCATCCGGATGCAAAACCAATTAGAAAAGGTCAGAGATCAAACAGCAATGTTGTGAACATTGTTTTGTGAATAACAAACACAGGCTCTGTTTGTCATCATCTTTGATAATTTCTGAAATAGACTGCATTATGATAGATTATATGCAGGTACTGAAGTGCTTTTTTTTTGTTTTTGTTTTTGCATTCTGTGGGTTGTCTTTTTCTTAGTGTCTTTTTTAAAATTATTTTTTATTTTTTATTATTATTATACTTTAAGTTCTAGGGTACATGTGCATAACATGCAGGTTTGTTACATATGTATACTTGTGGCATGTTGGTGTGCTACACCAATCAACTCCTCAGCACCCATCAACTCGTCATTTACATCAGGTATAACTCCCAGTGCAATCCCTCCCCGCTCCCCCCTTCCTGTGATAGGCCCCGGTGTGTGATGTTCCCCTTCCTGAGTCCAAGTGATCTCATTGTTCAGTTCCCACCTATGAGTGAGAACATGCAGTGTTTGGTTTTCTGTTCTTGTGATAGTTTGCTAAGAATGATGGTTTCCAGCTGCATCCATGTCCCTACAAAGGACACAAACTCATCCCTTTTGATGGCTGCGTAGTATTCCATGGTGTATATGTGCCACATTTTCTTAATCCAGTCTGTCACTGATGGACATTTGGGTTGATTCCAAGTCTTTGCTATTGTGAATAGTGCCGCAGTAAACATACGTGTGCATGTGTCTTTATAGCAGCATGATTTATAATCCTTTGGGTGTATACCCAGTAATGGGATGGCTGGGTCATATGGTACATCTAGTTCTAGATCCCTGAGGAATCGCCATACTGTTTTCCATAATGGTTGAACTAGTTTACAATCCTACCAACAGTGGAAAAGTGTTCCTATTTCTCCACATCCTCTCCAGCACCTGTTGTTTCCTGACTTTTTAATGATTGCTATTCTAACTGGTGTGAGATGGTATCTCATTGTGGTTTTGATTTGCATTTCTCTGATGGCCAGTGATGATGAGCATTTTTTCATGTGTCTGTTGGCTGTATGAATGTCTTCTTTTGAGAAATGTCTGTTCATATCCTTTGCCCACTTTTTGATGGGGTTGTTTGTTTTTTTCTTGTAAATTTGTTTGAGTTCTTTGTAGGTTCTGGATATTAGCCCTTTGTCAGATGAGTAGATTGCAAAAATTTTCTCCCATTCTGCAGGTTGCCTGTTCACTCTGATGGTAGTTTCTTTTGCTGTGCAGAAGCTCTTTAGTTTAATGAGATCCCATTTGTCAATTTTGGCTTTTGCTGCCGTTGCTTTTGGTGTTTTAGACATGAAGTCTTTGCCCATGCCTATGTCCTGAATGGTACTACCTAGGTTTTCTTCTAGGGTTTTTATGGTATTAGGTCGAAGTGCTTTTTAAAGCACAACAGTGTCTGTGAATAAGATGTATTCCTAGAAAATCTAATCTATGAAAATCTGACTTTTCCATAGATGAAATAAAAATTGATGACTCATATTATAAAAAAGATCTTACTAAGAAAAATGATTCTTCAGGATTCCTTTAAATCCAAGCTCTTCTTATGCTTTTAGAAAACGATTCCATCTGCAATAGTTGGATTTATACAAGATTTCTCAGGAATATATATGCTGCACAAAGTACTATAAACCACATATAAACTTGAATGAATGTACTATTTAGAGAGGATTCAAGAACAAATAACTTGGAATAACAAAATATGCACAACCCAACTCATCCAAATATTTGTTTAATTTTAATTATTTATGATGCAGAATAAGGACAAATATATTATTGTAATCAAGATTTATAAGCTGAAGTGCATACTCAGCAATCTGAAATTTGAGTTTTGGCTCATTCAGACATGAAAATCCATGTCAGAGTTGGTTTCTAAAGAAAATGTGTCCACCACTGTAACAAATACATGTGTCAAAAGCATCAGCTTAAGGACATGACCTAAATTGAATGAGTTAAGGCTGTATTTTCATGTCAGAATCTCATTGCTTGAGCAGTCTGAATATATCATAATGACTTAAAGGAAGAGGAAAGGATTTCTGCAATTCCTCACAACTAAGAATGCAATGATTCATATTCTATTCTGAGCGGAGATACAGTCAGGTGCATGTATTAACATGTGATTAAACATTCACAGATGAATTAAACTTACAAAATTTAAAGTGAATAAATCAGCACATTTGTATTTGCCAGACAACAGCAATAGTATAAAGGCAAATAATAATATCATAATAATACAGTAACAGCAATAATCTGGAGAAATACTTTTTTATTTAAGGAAATTAAATGCATTTTAAAGAAAATTAAGGATGTTTATCATCATTAACGTGACTTAATCTCTCTTTGCTCTTGTATATAGGCATTTCTGAAACCAATGAATGATTGTATATTCACGCAAAAATCCTTTCCTGTAAGAAGAGCTTGCTGTTCTTGGAATAGATGGCTCCTTGTTGTCCCAATACCAACTCAAATGCCACCTCCTCAGACCGATTATCTGTAATCCCTTGTCTAAAGCAGTCTTTCCTTTCCATTGTTCCCTGTAACAACCTATCACATGATCTTTTATTGTATGTAGCACTCATCCCTATCTGGAATTATTTTTTGATATATTAGCTGATTTGTCTCCTTTTTAGTCTTCCTCCCTCTGGACAGAAGCGTCATGGGAGAGAAAGAACCTCATACATATTCCTACAAGCACAAAATTCCCAGCCTTTAGAAGAGGTAGCATACAGCAGAGGTGCTTAGTTAACACGTGTTGAGTGCATGAATGAATACAGAAAGGGATTTTAGTTGGCGGTTTAACTGGTTAAATATTTTGATATTATATAATTAACATATCCCTGGAATATAGCTATGGCTAAATGTAATGATCAAACATTAAAACAATATTGGTAATTAGAATAGTCTTTCATCCATTTTTTTAAATTTTAAACATAGTTATTGCCTTTGTGGAAGTTTCATTTTACGTTGGAAGAGAGTGTTGAATAGGTGTCATGTAAGAAAAAGTTCAAAACATAAGGGGAGAGTGTAAAAGATGAAATTGATTCTGCAGTGTGTTCAAAAAGCACTCTAGAAAGAAATGCTTTTTAAGCTAGGACTAGGGTAACCACACAAGTTATTGTCCAAATAGTGACCCATTTGAGGGCAAATAGTGGTACTAAGCATAATTAACTTATGTGACTGATAATTTTACTTTATTATGTAGATGGATTTATAGAATAGTTCTCTAACACACTGGTTTTAAAAAGTAAATCTGGTCTGGCATAGTGACTCATGCCTGTAATCCTTGAATTTTGGGAGGCCAAGGCAGGAGGATCACTTGAGCCCAGGAGCTCAAGACCAGCCTAGGCAACACAGTGAGACCTCATTTCTACAAAAAAAATTTTAAAAATAAAAACCACAGTTAACTGAATGTGTTGATGTACACCTGCAGTCTCAGCTACTTGGGAGGGTGAGATGGGAGGATCACCTGAGCCCAGGAAGTCGAGGCTCCAGTGAGCTGAGATCATACCACTGCACTCCAGCCAGGGCATCAGAGTGAGACCCTGCCTCAAAATAAATAGATAGATAAATAAATAAATAAATAAATAATATTTTTATTTAAAATAGACAAAAAGAGACATAACACGGGTGGTAGCCAGCCTTTGAACTGGCCTTCAGTCTTCCTGGTATCCACATTCTGTGAAGTCCCTCCCCACATTGAATCAGGGTTGGTTGTCAGGATTACAGAATGTGGCAGAAGTGGCAGTGTGAGATTTTCAAGTAGATAATAAAAGGCATTGCCACTTCTGTATATTGCTCTCTTGGATTGTTCACTCTGAAGGAAGCCAGTGGCCAACTCAATCAGTCTGAGCAGAGGCCTGTGTGGGAAGGAACTGAGGCCTTCTGCCAGCAACCAGCACCAACCGGCCAATCCTGTGAGTGAGCCACTTGGGAAGTGGATCCTCCAGCCGCAGGCAAGCCTTCAGATGATTGCAGCTCTGTCAATACCTTGGCCGGAATCTCAAGAGAGACTCAGACAAACTGCTTCCAAATGTTTAACATACAGTAACTACATACAATACATATTTATTGTTTTAAGTCACCAAGTTTTGGAGTTACCTGTTATGCAGTAATAGATATTAATAATTATTACAACAAATAATTCAATATGTGATCCTGGACTAGATCCTTAATCCTGCCCCAGAAGAAAAAAAAAAATGCTATAAAGAATATCATTGGGTCAATTGACAAAATTATTATATGGTGGTTAGATAAGAAAAAGGTATCATATGTGTATTGAATTTACTGGTAGTGATAACTGTATTGTGGTTTTGTAGAAAGATATTTCTTACTCTTATTTTGATCAAGGTAATAATTATATAGGTATTACTCTTAGGCAATACATGATTAAGTATTTAGAAGTAAAAGGCAAAATTTATGACACATACAATTTCAAACATTTTAGAAGCAGAGATAGAGAAGAGAGAGATAAAGAGAGAAAAAGAGAAGGCTTTAGAGAGTATGCAAATGACTAAAGCAAATGGAAAATATATTAACAATAAATGAATGTGGTTGAAGTGTATATGGCTATTCTGTGTACATTTTTTTTTTCTTTTTTGAGACACAGTCTTGCTCTGTCACCCAGGCCGGAGTGTAATGGTGTGATCTCGGCTCACAGCAACCTCCACCTCGTGGGTTCAAGTGATTCTCCTGCCTCAGCCTCCCCAGCAGCTGGGATTACAGGTGCATGCCACCACGCCCTGATAATTTTTGTATTTTTAGTTGAGATGGAGTTTCAGCATGTTGGCCAGGCTGATCTCAAACTCCTGACCTCAGATGATCCACCCGCTTCAGCCTCCCAAACTGCTGGGATTACAGGCGTTAGTCGCCATGCCCAGCCTCTGTGTGCACTTTTTATTCTTTCAAATCTTCTATATATTTGACATTATTTCCTAATAAAAAGTTTTAAAATGTTTTCCAAACAATGGAAATATATAACTTGGTACCTTAAAGCAAAATTTGAAATCTTTAAATTAATCATATGAATATTAAAAGTAACATAAGCAATTAAATACTTGGTATATAGTCATATATTTTAATCAATTTCTTAGCTATATTTGTATTTAATACCACAACATTAGTATTTTTGTAAAGAATATATTTTTACTATGATCTATTATTCTTAATTATTTTTACAAAATTGCTGGTAATACTTAAAAAGTTGTATTTTGTTGTTGATTAATACCATCAACTGAACTATCTCTGTAAAGCATAATGATATTTTAAATTGAGAAATTCTCTCTGTTGTTTCTGAGGTACCTGGTAAAGTCAGAGCTGATTCTGCTAAATAATGGATATGCTTATTTCTAATGTTGTGTATTAAATAATGTAAATATTTCAGCCCCAACAATTTGGTACCATCTTTTTGCCTCCTTTTGAATACCTTTCTTGATAATATTTTCCATGAAGCAAAAGACATCAAGTAAGTTTTGTTGGTTTGTGAATTTTTAATGCTTATCCAAATTTAGATACTCAAAATCATGAGTCTTATCAATTACATTGTATTCTGGGATGAAATATAAATTTATACAATTAAAAATAGCTCCATCAAAAGTACCTTGAGATAGCTCAAAAGTGAAATATTTAATTTTAAAATGAAATTTTGCAGAGAAGCATGAGGGAAGCCTATGGGGTGTTACAATATTTTGTATTTTGATCAAGATAATTATATAAGTATTAATGTGTGTATGTATATATATGCATACATAAAAATCAAGCTATAACATAATCATAAAACAATCAAAATATATCAGACTATACCCTTATGGTCATTTTACACACTTTACCATATGTATATTATACCTGGAAAAAAAAGCTAAATCTTGTATACTAGCAGAATTCTCATTATTTAATCTGTTCAATTCCTTTCTTGCTTTTGTGAAGATAAATATTGATGTCTTTCTGGTTGTAAGATTTGGTTGTAATCATCACTGCAATTTTTAAAAGCTTCAAAACTGAAATTTTGGGCATATCCTTGGTTAAACACTTCACTTAAAAATATTCAACCTATTTTAAACAAATGCAACCAAAATTTGAAGACTGATTTAATTTACAAAAAGATTCATTAATATTGCAGGGCACAGATTGACTTAAAGTAATTAATCAAAGGTGAAAACATTTCTAAAATCCAAACAATGGCAAGCAGCAATGTGGGAAAGTATGTACAGCTCTGGTGGAGCTTTTTCTGTTTAACTCACCATCTGCTCCATCAACACAATTTTATCATTCAGTTAGATTGTTTGTGCATATATATAATGATATCGTAAAATCTGACATCTACAGGTTCTGTTTTGATTAGTAGATATTGCTATTTGTTTGAACATAAGTATTACTTATGTGTACACCACAGCAGATAGAGGAAGATTTCTGCACCGTAAATTCCTTAATTTAGTAAAAATATTGTTTTTATCAACATGCTATGCTCTACCACACACGTATTTTGTTCCTATTATCACTGCAAAACAAACAACTTTTTGCTCAATTTTTAACTTAATCAAATTCACAATAACATTCACAATAATAAGGTAATATGTTTCACTTTCAGCAGAATGAACTTCTTAAAGCTTTTCTTTGATTGCATGAATTGTATGAAAAGAAAAACCATTATTGGAATTCACTTATTTTCTACCTGAAGCATTTAATGACCCTAATGTTATCCTCGCATCATTTAACTGTCTGTGATTTTTTTTTTTTTCTCATAAAGCCACCACATTAACTACCATCGCTTTAGGTTTCAAATATGTTAGAGAAAACTTGGAATAGACATAAACACCACTAATTTAAAATAACAGGTAACTTGATCTAGATAAAAAGATGTGTTTCATGGATCAATATATAAACACACCTTCTGTAGTTGCTTCTGTACCATCCATCATAGTGAATAGTAAATGTCAACAATGTTTGCAAGTTACACATTCATCGTCAACTATCTGGAGAGATGGAAATTCAGTATTTAATTTTTCATTAAACATGCACTCTCATTGCTGCTGAAATAATTTATTGCAAAATAGAAATGCATCATAAGACATAAAAAATAGTAACTTGATTTATTATTTATAACCAATAAAGGACAAAACAATTCTCACAAGAATTTCCAGATTCTTCCATGTGAGTGCTATGGCCATACTATTTATCCTCTATTCCGTTCATGTCTTGGTCTTCTCAGGCTGCCAAAACAAAATACCATAAATGGCAACTTAACAGAAATTTTTTATTTCACAGTTCTGGAATCTGGAAGTCTGAGATCAGGGTGTTAGCATAGTCAGGTTCTAGTGTAAGCTCTTTTTCTGGCTTATAAATTGCCACCTTTTACTGCAAAGAAAGAGGGAAAAGGGAAGGAGGGAGGGAGGGAGGGAGGGAGACAGAAAGGGAGAGAGAGATCTTTTTCTCTTCTTCTAAAGTCACAGTTCTGTTGATTGGGGCTTTACCCTTATGATCTCATTTAACCTTAATTATTTTCTAAAGACTGTATCTCCAGGTACAGTCACATTGGAGGTTAAGGCTTCAACATAGGAATTTAGTGGGGGAAGGGGAGCATCTCTGACTACCCAAAACTTATGTCCTCATGACAGGCAAAATACATTAATTCCATTCCAACAATCCCCAAGTTTTAACTCATTCCATCATCAACTCTGAAGTCTAAAGTCTCATCTAAATATTTTCTAAATCAGACATGGAAGAGGCTAGAGGTTTGATTCATCTGATGCAAAATTCCTCTCTAGCTGTGAACCTGTGTAACCAGGTTATGTGTGTCCAAGATACAACAGTGTGACAGGCATAGGATAGCCATTCTCATCCCAAAAAAAGGAGAATTAAGAAGGAAGGAAGGGGTGATGGGTCCTAAGCAAGTCCAAAACCTAGCAAAGTAAATTCCATTACATCTTAAGGCTTTGAAACAATCCTCTGTGTTTCAGTGATCTGCCCTTCAGGCACACTAAGGTAGCAACCTTATCCCCATGACTCTACAGGGTAGAAGCATCCCCTTAGCTCTCTATGAGGGTTCCACCCACACAGCTGTCTGCAAGGTCCCACCTCCTTCTCCCTAAGAAAAGCCTGTCTACCCAGCCCTGCATGAGGGCATCCCAATCCCTAAGGCACTAGCAGCATTATCCTAGCCTGCTAAAGCCAGAGTGATGACTCTACCCATTAAAACAGAGCAGGAAATAGCTTTGTCCTTTGGGTCTGTGGTGGACTTGGCAGCTCTGATGATCTCTGACTTGCCCTCAGGGTCAGTCTTCCCTTTCTTGCATAGTTCTATCATCTGGTCCTGTAGAATCCAAATAGTCTGACAGTGTTCCTTTATTCATCCTTCTTTCTCTGTTCTCTTTAGTACAAACTGGCAGTATTTTGCTGGCATAATCCCCTCTATATCTCTGGCTTCTTAAATCCATGAATAGCACTCTGGATCTCTTTATAAAATGGTTGTTTAGCCACACCGTGAGTGTTCTTTTGAAAACAAACTTTCTCATTGTTTGCAATATGGATAGGCTTCCAATAAAGCAGTAAAAAAAATAGTAACTGTTGATTTATTATTTATAACTAATTCTTATTTTTCAATCCTTCAAATACTGATTATTTTTGACAATCCCTTCTTTAATTCATCTTTCCCCTTTTGTATTTTCCTATAAGTAATCAGGAGGAACCAAGCTGCTCCTTCAATACTTTGTTTAGAATCTTCTCTACTAATTTCATCCAATTTTATCACTTGCACAAAACACTCCAACACCATTTGGCCAAGTTATCTGCTACTTTATCACGGGATTATCTTTTCTCCAATTTCCAACATGTGTCTCATTTCTATCTGAGACCTCGTCGTAATCATTCTTATTATTTCTTGGATGCATCTCAAACTCTTTAGCCTTTACTTATTATCTGGTTCCAAAGCCACCTCCACATGTTTAGGTATATATTGCAGCAGCATCCTCATTTACAGTACCAAAATCTAGTTAGAGCTCTCAAAAGAAACAGAACAAGCAAAATATGTGTATGTATGTGTGTACATATTTTGCTGTGTGTGTTTACACATACACACAGACACACACACATAGTTGGGGGAAAGGGAGATATATTATAAGGATTTGGCTCATGTGATTATAGATGCTGAAAAGATCTGTAGTTGGCAGACCAAGGAGAGTCAATAATATAGTTCCAGTCCATGTATAAAGGCCAGAGAACCAGGAGAGCTAGTGGTACAAGTTTCACCCGAGAAGCCTGACACCCAAGTAGAGCCAAAGTTTTAGTTTAAATTTGAAGGCATGAAAAAAAAAAAAAAAATCCCAGCTCAGACAGTCAGGCAACAATTCCCTCTTATTCAGCCTTTTTTTTTTTTTTTTTTTTTTAATCTATTTAGATCTTCAATTGATTGGATAAAGGCCACTCACATTAGGGAAGGCAATCTGATTTACTCAGTATGCTAATTCAAATGTTAATCTCATTCAGGAATACCCTCACAGACACACCCAGAACAATGTTTGGCCGTGGCTGGATGCCCCTTGGCCCCATAGCAAAGTCAAGTTGATGGACAAAATTAACCCTTACACTGCATATATTTTGCATACACCTAGCTTGTAATTTCCCATGAATCCAATACTTGGTGCTTGCCAACTTCATGAATCCACTAGCCTTAACATGTTCTAGGCTCAAATATTAAGTATTCCCCAAGCCTAGCTGATATTTAACCTTCAGTTCCTCATACGTAATTGTTCTCTCACCACAAGGATTTTACACATGATGTTCTTTATGTCTGAAAACACTATTTTATATGTACTTTACTTTTATTATTTTAATCATGTATATTAAATAACAAGTACACAAGACAAACCAAAAATGAAAGAAGAGACCACCATATCATGGAATATCTGATGTGTCATGTCTAAAATTATCAGATTCTTAAGGACATTGGGACATCATTGAAAGAGTTTAAGAATGGGAGGTACATCATCAGATTTGACATTTTAAAGTTCCATCTAGTACTGTTGTGAAAAGTAGATGAGCGGGAAGTAAAAGTTGATGTGAAGGGACTGTGAAAATCTCAGATGACCCAGGTAGGAGGATGCATTAACTTCTACCAACATGATAGAGGTGAGGATGGAAAGAAATTGATTTGAACGATATTTAAATGTGGACTTGATCGAACTTGTTGGGTCCTCAGGAGGGGAGTGTGGGCTCTGTGTGTGTGTGTGTGTGTGTGTGTGTGTGTGTATTTAGTCTTTGTGTGTGTGTGTATATATATATATTTAGTGTATGTATATATACACATATATTTAGTCTGTATATATATATTTACACACACATATACATAAAGTTTGAATAGAGAAGGATATGTCAGCTAAGGAGACTATGAAGGAGCAGATAATGGCAAGAGGACAACTAGAAGAATGTAGTATTCTGGAAGAGAAAGGATGTGAATATTTCAGATGGGAAAGCTCAAATGGAGGGAAAACTGCTAGAAGTCAAGCAAGTAGGGAGCAGTGAGTGATGTAAATAGTCACTAGTCATTTTAACAAGATTTTTGATGCTGAGATGGGGCAAAATTCATATTGGAGTAGATTGGGGAAGGAAAGAGAGATAAAAATAGCAAATGGAAAATTTTTTTAAGTTTTTCTGGGGAAGCGTGGAGTAACTGAAAAAGAGTTGGAGATATGATTATTATTTTGAATTGAAATTTATACATGCAAATAAACACTGACATTTTCCCACCACTATTCCCCAAATTACATGTGATTACAATTTAGAAAAGAAAACACAAATTGCCAATAATACGTCCTCTTAACATTGCTTATTTAACTGATATCATTCATAGAAATATTCCAGAGGATTTTAAGATGAAAGGGAAACAATGCACTGATTTCTTAAATTGGGAAGTAGTGACATTAACTCACAGTATTTCTTAAGTAACTTTTTAAAGCTAAATGAACCCTTGCTGAGTATAGCCATATGGTATACACTTGTGGGCTATGGGAATTAGGGTGAGAGGTCTTTAGGATTCCCTCACCTCACACAGAGGTGAGTAGCTCAAAACGAGAGCCTGGCCTTCTTCACACATCTGGAGTTGGTACATGATTTAAGTTCTCAGTTTCCTAGTGTTTTGCTAATTTATAGTCACAATGAATTATTGTATCAGATCCCCTTGATGCCAATTTGTTCTTTGGGTCTGACACCACTTCTACTGTTTATTGATCTCTTTTTGTCCTTACTGTTCTAGTTGGGGAATGCTGAACTATGACTCTTAATATATAAATGTAGAGACTATTACATATGCAATTTATTGGTAAGTTTAGATTAAGTATAGGTTGCACAGTGGCTCCCAAAGGGCTAAACCAGAGCAGATAAACAGCCACATTAAGTCAAATTAATTAAATTAAATTAAATTTCATTGATGAAAAGAGATTGCCACATTTTTTGTTATAATAACTTATATTAACCACTGAAGTAGTTGTTCTCATTTGAATGATAATTAGTATTGCATTAGCAACAATGGGTATGAATTTTGGGTTTCAAAATGCAAAAACATTTTCCCCATCAAAACAAATATTCATTACACTTGGGCATTAAAGGAATTCAGTCTTCAGCTATCCTTTTCCATAAAGAAATTCACTGTGTAGGCAAGGAAAAACTGTTCTAAGTTACTATTTAGAGGAAATAAGAATTTACATCAGATTCAGGTATTTTTTAAAGTGAAATATTCCTTTTATTATGGAATATGTGGAGGTCAATAAATAATGTGTTCTAGTGCAGAAACAATAACAAACTACTTCTTATAAGAAACTGCTCATTTTATAATGAATCACATTTTTTATATTGTGTACCATTTGGTGGAATATACTCTCTCTAGAGCATTACATGTTCTTTGGGAAAATAAGGGTAGTCATTCAGTGAATGTGATAGAAATCTTTCAAGAGTCCAGTTGAATGTTTCAAAACTGTATGTTTCACTCATCCTAAATTTAGTGGAACTTGAAGACAGTTGATGTTTGGATACAGGTGATAAACATCTTGAATTTTTATTAGAAACCTAATAATAAAAGGCCAGTTAACAATTATGTAATACAGTTGTTTGGGATTTTTTGGCTTTCTGTCATTCACCAGCCACAATATTTAAATTCTGGCTCCGACATGCACTTAAGTATTCATTAGGAACAAATCGATAAAACATTTACTGCCAGGTTGTATTAAATAGTAGAAAATTGCTACAAATGAATACATTCTTCAGTGTTCTTCTCTTCAGTATTCTAGAAATGTACCACCAAGATCAGAATTCTAATTGATATTTTATGTTAGAGAAATAAGTTAATATGAGTGTCAATTTGTAAGTAAAATTACTATCTTCCATTTAGAAATAGTTTACTTCAGGTTTTACACTGATTTCTAATATTTTTTCCCCAATAAGAAAGTAGACCAAAAAAGGAGATGCTATGTTAATTATCTCATTTTATAATAAATTTACTTTTAATTATTTCATAGTTCCCATTTAAAAGGTAAGGCTTTAGTTTATTATAGTTTTTAAATGAATGTATGTGTATATATTTAAGTATACATGTATACATACAACCTTTCATCTCCACAAACCTAAAAGTCTTTTATAGGCTGGGCATCTGAGTCACACCTGTAATCACAGCACTTTGGGAGGCAGAGGCAGGAAGATCTCTTGCGCCCGGGAGTTTGAAACCAGCCTGGGTAACATGGCGAGACCCCGTCTCTATAAAAACAATGTAAAAACTAGCAGATAGTGGTAGTGGATGCCTGTAGTCCCAGCTACTCAGGAAGCAGGAGGGCCACTTGAGCCTGGGAGGTTGAGACTGCAATGGGCCAAGATTGCAACACTGCACTTCAGCCTGGGTGACAGGGCGAGACACTGTCTTACAAAAAATTAAATATAAGTATTTTATACACCTCACATTAAGGACTGTTTCTTATTTCAGATGATAAACTCAGATAATCCCTCTTCCAAGTTAATATAATGAGTGGTTGGTTGTAGAAAGGCAATGCATTCCCTGAAGTGACTTTCTCTGTAAACACCCTTCCTTCCTCTGACACATCACGCTTACTCCCCTCACCCCTGAAAGTAAGCCCAAATAGTTCATTCCCAAATCCAAAGTTTTACTCGGGCATCCGATTCAGATCAATCACATCTCATCGGGTGTCTATACCACTGAGGTGACAAGGGAGAGTCTATGTGCCATGAAGAGGGAGCAATTTAATGGGTCAGAATCTCTCTGAAGATACCTACAACACCTCTGCTTACAATTTGCCCCTTATGTTGACCATGATACTCAAAAGTAATCCATCTATCAACTGTACGTTTTTCTAAGGAGTTGAGAGAAAAGATATCATGACACTCATGGGGTAGTTATTAGCACTGCTAAACCGAGAGTCATCAAAGTATGACAGTTAAGAATAAAGTGCTTAACATTGGAGTGATTGGCTTCTAATCCTGCTTCTGGATTTTATTAAACTATGTGACCTCGAATAAAATTGATACATTTCTTGGACCTCAGGTTTCTCATCTTTACATTAAGCATTATAATCACTACTTCCCAGGGTTGTCATGAGGATTAAATCAGAGAATGCATGAAAAACTGAGCATGTAATGAGAAGAGTGCTATTTAGTTAGCTCTCTATAATGGTACCAATGTGGGGCTGATGAATATAGTCCTAGGAAATAATTAGAGAAGGAATTTATAAATTTAGGATGATTCTAGATTTGGTAGAAATGGTCAAGTGGCTTTGAAAGAACAGAGAATCTTAACTAAAATATTGGTTAACTCTTACAAGAATCTGCAATATATCTCTAGTGATTACTTTTGTAAAATCTTTATTAAAAGCCTGTAATAAGCACAAATGCCTTGCATATTCGTTTGTTGTATTCTGGAAATCAAGGAAAAATGTGCTCAATTCCACATCTGGGGTTGGGTGTGGGAGTAGGGTGTGTGTGTGTTTTCTGTCGCCACATAACAAATGATGGCATATTTAGCAGCTTAAAACAGCATCATCTTATTAGCTCACCCATCCAGTTAAGATGAATTTGAATGATAAACACTCATGTATTAGTTCACAGTTTATATGTCAGAAGTCTAGGCAAGTTTGATGGAGTTCTCTGTTTAGGATCTTCCAAGGTCAGAATCAAGTTGTCAGCCCGGCACCTTTCTAATCTGAAGGCTCTGGAGAAGGATCTGCTTCCAAGCTCTCAGACTGCTGACAGAATTCACATTCTTGCAGTTGTAGGACTAAGGCCTTCTCTGCTTGCGGGCTCTCAGCCAGGTGTTACTCTCAGCAATTAGAGGTCACTTCCCAGTCCTTGCACATGGCCTGCTCCATCTCCAAAGCCAGCATTGAAACCTTCTCAGGCTTTAAATCTCTTTCCTGCTATCTTTTGGATAAAACGCTGCCTTAAAGGGCTCATGTAATTAGGCCAGACCCACCCAGATAATATCCCTTGTCATTATCTCAAAGTCAACTAACTTAATTACATCTGCAACATCCCTTTTACCATGTAATGTAACATAACCACAGGAGTAACACCAGGGACAAAGGTTAAGGGGCCATTTAAAAATTGGAACCAACCCAGATGCCCATCAATGATAGACTGGATAAAGAAAATGTAGCACATATACACCATGGAATACTATGCAGCCATAAAAAGGGCTGAGTTCATGTCCTTTGCAGGGACATAGATGAAGCAGGAAACGATCATTCTCAGCAAACTAACACAGAAACAGAAAATCAAACACCGCATGTTCTAACTCATAAGTGGAAGCTGAACAATGAGAACACATGGACGCAGGGAGGGGAACATCACACACCAGGGCCTGTCGTTGGGTGGCGGGCTAGGGAAGAGATACCATTAGGAGAAATACCTAATGTAGATGACAGGTTGGTGGGTGCAGCAAACCACCCATGGCACGTGTATACCTATGTAGTAAACCTAAATGTATCCCAGAACTTAAAGTTTATAAAAACAAAACAAAACAAAACAATTCGGCCTACCACAGAGAAATGGGGATAGTTCTGGCAGCTGAGACCTAAGAGAGATCACGAGTTTTATCCAAGTACAGAATAGAAGTGATCATGAAGACACAAACCCCAACGGGACCCAGCAGAGGGACTTGGCTGACATCTGCCTTACACAACCTTGTTACAGATTATTTCAGGGCACCAGGAACCCTGACACAAAATAGATTTCACTGCCAAACCCATCAGTCGTAAGAGGGAAATCCAGAACTCCTTAATGGCAGGCAGCTCTTAGTGAAGGTTTCACATGCCCACTGGCAAATCGTGTTTTCATCAGGATGGAACGCCATGGACACAAATATGCTGTAAATAAAATTGGAGATATATGTTGCTGGAAACACAAAATAGAGAAGCTCACTGTGAATTGAGGAAAATAAACCTTAAGATGGTACTTTCAAGATATTGTAAAAATGTTGCAGCTCTTGAGTGTGATTTTTTTAACAGTGTAAGAGGATGACTATCTAAAGCTGTCAAAAAGAGCTCCTTGAAAATAACTGAATTCAGAACTTGACTAATAAAATCTCAGGGATGTATATCAAAGGGGAGACCCAGGAGACTCTCACCTTTCATCCTCCATCCTGGAGGGCCACTTGTTCCTAGTTAGGGGTAGGGTATGGAGATTAACAGGGGAATATAAATAATTTAATTTTGTTAATAAAGCATAATTTATATTGAGTAAAGTACACAGATAATGTGTCTGATTCAGTTAATTATAACAAAATGAACACAATGTAACTCAGTTAATTATCAAAAATGAACACACACATATTGTTCTAAATCAATAAAGAGACTGTCATCTGTGTTTCAGAGGCCTCCCCAAGCCTCTGTCCATTCACAGTGCCCCATCCCCTCCCTTGATAACTCTTTCCCTGACTTTTAATATCCTAGATGGATTTTGCCTGGTTTTCAATGCTATTTAAATGCAGTTATACACTACAAATTCATTTGTGCCTGGCTCTTTTGATCAGCATTATGTTGTCAAGTATAGATGTAGCTCATTCTCACTGCTACATAATATTCAATTGGATGAAGTCACCACAATGTATTTATCCATTCTACTGTGGTACATTTGGGTTGTTTCTAGTTTGGCTACTAAGAGTAGTGCTGGTATAAATATCCACACACAAATCCACACCTTCTCACACCCAGTTCTGTTTGTTGTATGCCTAGGAGCGGAATCGCTACATCATAGTGAATGCATATATTCGGCATTAGTAGATGATAGCAAACCCTTTTCCAAAGTGGCTGCACCAATACATCCACACCTTCAGAAGCACTGTATGGATCTAATATATGGTATTGTCCATCTTCCTAATTTTACCGATTCTTCTCTATGTAGTGGTATTTCATTGTGGTTTTCTTTTGCATTTCTCTGATAACAAATAAGGTTGTGTACTTTTAATATGCTTACTAGCTATTTGGATATTCTTTTTCTTTTTTTTTTTCTGAGACGGAGTTTCACTCTTGTTGCCCAGGCTGGAATACAATGGCATGATCTTGGCTCACTGCAACCTCTGCCTCCCGGGTTCAAGTGATTTTCCTGCCTCAGCCTCCCGAGTAGCTGGGATTATAGGCCTACACCACCACACCCGGCTAATTTTGTATTTTTAATAGAGACAGGGTTTCTCCATGTTGGTCAGGCTGGTCTCGAACTCTTGAACTCAAGTGATCTGTCCGCCTTGACCTCCCAAAGTGTTGGGATTACAGGCATGAGCCACGGCACCCAGCCTATTTGAATATCCTTACGTGGAGAGTGCTTATTCACTTTATTCACTTTCGCTCATGTTTCTATTGGGGTTTCTGTCTTTTTGTTATTAATTTGTGGGATTTCTATTTTTTTGGATTTGAGCCCTTGGTTGATTATAAATGATGTACAAAATATCATCTCCCACTTTTTGGTTTCCTATTCATGCTGTTTGTGGTGATTTATTTATTTATTTATTTATTTATTTATTTATTTATTTATTTTCGACACAGAGTCTCGCTCTGTCTCCCAGGCTAGAGTCCAGGGGCACGATCTCGGCTCACTGCAAACTCCGCCTCCCTGGTTCATGCCATTCTCCTGCCTCAGCCTCCCAAGTAGCTGGGATTACAGGCGCCCTCCACCACGCCCAGCTAGTTTTTTTTCGTTTTTGTTTGTGTTTTTTTTGTTTTTTGTATCTTTCGTAGAGATGGGGTTTCACCACGTTAGACAGGATGGTCTCCATCTCCAGACCTGGTGATCTGCCCGCCTCGGCCTCCCAAAGTGTTGGGATTACAGGCGTGAGCCACCGTGCCCGGCCTGTTTGTGGTGTCTTTCTACAAATAAGAATTTTTAATTGTAAAGTCCAGTTTATTATTATTTTTTCTTCGTTCTGGTTAGTGTTATTTGCAAACTGATTGTGCCACATTTCCTGGGAGGTTCTACTTCCACTTAGAGACTAGAAAGCCACAAGATAGCATTGCTCCCATCCTGACAAAAAGAAAAGGCTGAATCATTTACAAAGCCATATTTTTTTGAAACCATCAGAGATCTGAGATTGCATGACAACCAAGTGAATTTAATGCCAAAATGACAGGCCCCTTTGAGGAAAATCAGGAAACTCAAATTGTTTCAGGTTTGGGGAGGCACAGGAGAAAGCGGCAGAAGCAAGTAAGAAGAAATCATTTCACATTTTCACATATGCCTAAGGGCTGCATGTGAGCTCATATGTCACTTTAGAGTAGGGGTACCCATGGTACGGTCTGGTCTGTGGCCTGTTAGGAAGCAGGCAGCACAGCAGGAGGGTGAGCAGTGAGAGCATTACCACCTGGGCTCCACCTCCCATCAGATCAGCAGCAGCATTAGATTCTCACAGGATCCACAGGATCGCCAGCCCTACTGTGAGTGTGAGCTGCACATGCAAGGAATCTAGATTGCGTGCTCCTTAAGAGAATCTAACTGATGCCTCATGACCTGAGGTGGAACAGTTTCATCCTGAAACCAAACCTTGCTGCCCATGGAAACACCGTCTTCCACAAAACTGGTCCCTGGTGCCGAAAAGATTTGGGGACTGCTGAATTTGGGAGCCCAGACAGAAGGGAAGTGCACACTCACTCTTAGGCTCATTTTCATGGGTCTACTCTTGGGACTTATGGGACAGATTGGAGGCAAGCAGTAGAGTGAGAGAGTGGATCTCACTGGAGCAGGCATTCAAGGAGGGATCCACTGCTGCTGGGGTATAATACAAAACTTCACCCAGTTCCCTGGATCATTCACTCACAGGAAGCGAATGTCATAAGGGCAGGCACAGCAATCCTCCTTGCACCCCAGGCTACCAGATAAAGGGTGGAAGTGAAATCAGCCTGCTTCTGCTAGTAGGATCCTGGGTTCACGCCATTCTCCTGCCTCAGCCTCCTGAGTAGCTGGGACTACAGGCACCCTCCAACATGCCTGGCTAGTTTTTGTTGTTGTTGTTGTAGCTTTTTTCATTTGTTTGTTTTTTGTTTTTTGTATTTTTAGTAGAGATGGAGTTTCATCACTGTAGATCCTACAGTGATCTGCCACTGTAGGAGAGACAAAGAGGAGAACAAGATGCTGCCCACAGTGGAGGCACATAAATTGCTAAAAACCAGGGGTATGGAAAGAATAGTGAGACAACCCTTCTGGCATCTGTACTTGATCAGCTGGCTGTAAGTATTTGGCTTTATCTCTGGGGCCTCCATCCTGTTCCATCACTATGTGCCTATTTTTATACCAGTATCATGCTGTTTTGGTGACTATGGTCTTATAATATACTTTGAAGTTGGGCAGTGTGATTTGTCCAAATTTGTTCTTTTTGCTTAGTCTTGCTTTGACTATGTAGGCTCTTTTTTGGTTCCATATTAATTTTAGGATCATTTTTTCTCATTCTGTGAAGAATGATGGTGGTACTTTGATGGGAATTGGTTTGAATTTGTAGATTGGTATTGGCAGTGTGGTCATATTTACGATATTGATTCTACCCATCCATGAGCATGGGAGATGTTACCATTTGTTTGTATCATCTATGAATCTTTCAGCAGTGTTTTGTAGTTTTCTTTGTAGAGGTCTTTCACCTCCTTGGTTAGATATATTGCTAAGTTTGTTTGTTTTTTTTGTAGTTTTTTTTTTTTTTTTTTTGGCAGCTATTGTAAAGGGGATTGAGTTCTTGATTTGATTCTCAGCTTGGTCACTGTTGATATATAGCAGTGCTACTGATTTGTGTACATTGATTTTGCATCCTGAAACTTTACTGAATTCATTTATTTGCAAACTGCGTATGTAACAATGCACTAATATCTAGAACAAATAAAAACACTCAACAATTAAAACAAACAATCCAATTAGAAAATAAGTAAAATATATGAGAAGACATTTTGTCAAAGAGGATTAGAAATGGGCACTTGTCCCAGAGAAATGAAAACTTGTTTTCACGCAAAACACTGGGCACTATTTTTTTTGATAGCCTTCTATATAATAGCCCCAAAGTAGAAAATATCTAGATGTCTTCAATGGGTGAATGGTTAAATAAACTGTGGTATATCCATACCGTGGAGTACTACTTAGCAATAAAAAGAAAGGATCTATTGATTTATGCAACAACATGGATGGATCTCCAGGGAATTATGCTAAGTGTAAAAAGCCAGTTTCCAAAGATTTCATGCTCTGTAATTCCATGCATACAACATTCTTAAAATGACAAAATTATAGAAATGGAGAACAATTTAATGATTGACAAGGATTAAGGAGTGGTTGGAGGTAGAAGGGAAGCAGATGTGGCTATAAAAGAGCAACATGCTGGGTGCTTGTGGTGATGGAAATGTTCTATATCCTCACTATATTAATGTCAATATTCTGGTTTTGATATTATACATTATTACAATTGGAGGAAACTAGGTAAATAATGCATACAGTCTCACTTTATTTTTTCTTACCTGAATCCACAAATCTCTCTGTATTATTTCTTTCAAGTGCATTGAAAGCACAATTATCTCAAAGTTTAATTAAGAAGAAGTATATAAGAAGAGAACACGACATGACTTAGCAAAAGCATTAGAAAAACCCAGAGATTTCAAGTGATATTTTGCACTATATAGTGAAATGATATTGTGTTACCAAAAACACCAAACAAATAAAACTCATGTAATTTTAGGCTTTATTCAGTGCCTAGAACATAGAAACTGGTGGTTTCTATTTTTAGCTGGCCATTTTTAAGTGGTATGTTGCTAAATTCTGGGTACTGCACTTTAAGAGGAAGTTAAAGGAAATTCAAAACCAAGATGTAGAATGAAGAAGACACTGGAAACCTTGCCATACATAAAATATTTGGAGAAATGACAGAGGTTACCCACAAGAGAGGACTCAGTGGTCACAGCACTGTACTCTTTAATTATCTGAAGAATTGCCATATGGAAGAATTACACCTTCTCTGTAAGATCCTAAGAAATAAAAACAGGACAAACTGGCATAAGGCAAAAGGGAGATTTCAGTTCAACATACTCTGCCCCTTACCTGGAGTGAGTGGGAATCCTCCAACATAAAGTAGGCCTATTACACTTGTGTAACTATGAACAGGCAAATGTGGGTTGGTATATTACAACAAGAGTGTGGGTGTGAGGCATGATTGCAACTTCTCAACTACATTGGCTTTCCCTGGGGGAGAGTTATCACCACAGACTTTATTCAGGATATTCATTGGTGGGCTGGCCAGCTTGAAAAAATATCCAGTGGTTCAGCTTGAGTCTGTGTCACTCAAAATCCGGAATGACAGCATAACTTTGGTGCAGCTTGAGTAGAGATAGTTTATAAATATCTGCTTATGTCTCTAAGGAAAGTGGATCTGCACCAGATACACAACTCTATAGATGTGATAGAATATAATCTGCTGGTCTCTCATTACATTTAGAATGACCAAGGATAAAATTGGCCTATTTCATACATAGGGATCTTCTTCTGAAAGTGGTGTTCACACATTACAGAAGCAAAATGGTGATGTACAAAGATTATGGGCTATGGGACATTCTAAGCTTGATCTCAAATTCTGGTCATTATGCATTACTAGTTGTATGGACTTGATCCATAACCTCTCAGGAACTCAGTATCCTGTCTCTCAGCAGAGATGATAAAAATATCTACCTCAAAGGGTTCATGTGAGGGACTAGATAATGTATGCAAAGCACATAGCAATAGCAGAGTATCTAGAATCACAGCAAGCATGCAATAGATAGTATTACTTTTCTTTCCCTTTGCTTGGTTGATGAAGTGTTAGGTATGTTAGAAATGAAATTTGGTCATGTAATGGACTTTTGAACTAAATGAATAGCATTTAAGGCCCATCTATGCCCAAAATAATTATTACTGATTAGAAAGAGAGAGAGAGAGATGAAAACCAGTAAGCTTAAGCTTTTCTTGGGAAAATCAAAATGTTAATAGGATATTATTCAACTACCATTACTTAAGTGTGTGAGTAATCCCCTAACTTCTAATCTTCCTCTGGCTCAAATGGTGAGCGGTTCTGTGTGTGGCCTGGGAATAGGCCCTCATCCCCAACCCTGTGCCACTCCATGATCAGGTCCTTGAAGGGCTTTCTTCTGTCCACAAGCACACAAAATCACTTTAGAAGAATACCATTAGCTTTGGTGCTATCTTTTTCCCTGCCTGGTGGCATCATTCCACCTCTCCAGCCTTCTATCTTCCTTTCTGACTTTTCCTTTGATCCAACCTTTCTCTTCTCCCAAAAGTTTTTACGGAAATAATTGAAGACAAATATTAGTGTATACAGATTGATATTAAGTATCTAACAACAGTGTGGTAGGGCATCAGACAATCAGAGTAAATGCAAACAACAGAAACACTGAAACAAAGTCTTGAAGTTCCTCTTCCATGAGGCATTAACCCTTTAGTTGCTGGATCCTAGAGCAACCTTGTAGAGGGGCTGGGCAAGAGTAAATAACACGTAGGGGCCCTGGGAAGAAGCTATATATCGACCAATATGAATATTAAAAATCTGTATAGCCATCCTGATGCATACATGCTCAATATCACCCCTAATCTGAGGGAAAGGGTGGGTGTGTATCAAGTAAGGGTGTATGGGACAGGGGAGCAGTGAAGGTAGGATGTATTCAACAGAAGCCTCAGGTACTTATATATACATTTGCCTGTGACTTACTCATAGTGAATCTTTAATCTTGTTAGGAGGCCTTTTCCCAAAATTTCTGTGGGCTTCCAGACAAGAATCCTCTATTTTTAACCTCCCTTCACATCCACCCACCTAATTCACGTGTACATTTTAAGAATGCAAACTTATTCAAGTTTTAGCCTACAAAAATATAATTAGGAACCTCCCTTGCAAATCTGCTGGAGAAAAAAAAAAGCATTAAACAAATTCAATTTCAAATAAGTTAAAGTATATTTAATTTTCCTCTGCATGATATCATAGCTAAAAGGCTGTGATGCAATGGATGGAGAACAAATAGAATTGTGTTGTTTCTTATTGTCCTGATAACTATTTATGTTGCTTAACTTCACTGTCTTAATTTCTTACCCTGTAAAGTGAAAGAGTGTGGCTAAGACTATAAATTAATAAGTGTTTAAAAAGCACAAAATGGGGACAGGAGTAGGAAGACAAATGATATATTGAATTGCCGGTAAAATAAGAGTGAACAAAAACATTGTTGAATTTAGGATATTTCTTAGTTTTGTAATTTTGGGGAAATTTTATTATAGCTTGTATTTAGATTTATTATGCTGAATATATGTCATGGCTAAAGTCCATCATTATTCATTGGGATAGTAGGTTGAAACTACATTAACTCTTATAGCTAAATGGTTTATTTTACTGATGTTTGGTATTCTCATTAAAAACAATTAACATTCAAAGGTAAGGTCAAGAGAAAAGTCAATAAGCCTTAGGATAAATGAAAGTCAAAGTAGAATCTATCATTTACAACCTTCAAGTAGAAATTTGCAGCTTAAAGATAATCAGTGAAAGTCTTTGCTAACATTGGTTATTGCTTGGTACTAAGCTTAGGGACATTTTTCTTCTTTATTCTCTTTGAACTTTTCCCACAAGGAGTATACATTAATTTTATTATCAGAATAATAAAAAATTCATTACAAATAATTAGAAAACCAGTAAGTAGAAGATAGAATACTCATCTAGTAATTTGATGTATTTGATGGATATTAGCCAGTTGGTAGCCTTGGGTCATTTTTGGAGGCTAATACATTGAATTTATATAATATAGCATATAAGTAATCAAAGTGATTTGAACTTTAAGTATATATGTGTATATTTTACAATGGGCTATAATATGACATAATGTAGTATAGAAATGGGAAAACAGGCTCTTGGAAAAGTTAAATCACTTAATCAAACTCACTGTCTAGATAGTGTAAGAAAGAAAGATACATTTAGATGTCACATCTTTTTATTCCCACCTGGATATTGAGATCTAAAGCAACCTCTTCAGTCTTATAAAGGTCACTGGGGTCACCACAGAGATGGACAGGTTCTTTAGATGACCAGAGGACACTTCTATCTCACTCCTTTTAACATAATGGAAATTAAAAAGCAGTCTAGATGAGGTGAATGCAAGAAATATGCTTCCAGGAAGCAAATCAAATAAAGGTCCTTAAAAAGAACCTAAAATTCCCAAATGACAGAAAATGACAATTTATTGCATTCTTTTCTCAGGAAAGAGAAAACAGTGGTATATGAGTTTCAGACAATAAGGAGATGTCACCCAAGAGGTCAAGAGCAGGCTTAGGACATGTGGATGCTAAGGCAGGAGCAAGGAAATTTGGAAGTAGGCGAGGTGTGGAATTCAGGAAGGATTTTTCAGCAGCTTGTAGTAGGACTCCATCTTGGAGCTGAACTCCAATTTTAGTGTACAAAGAATAAAAAAGGATAGAAATAGAATCTCAATTTGAAGAAACTAGGTTACTAAGAAGCTTTTATTGCTTGTCATCAGACTCTATACAATAAGGTAAGAACTCAGTGATGGATACTGGCATACAAGCAGAAAGCTACATTTAGGATGGCTCAGCATTTCCCAAGAGTTTTTAGACACTAACCTATGTAGCAAAGAGGGGGTTGTAGCTATGCTTCTTATAATTATAGCTACAATTACTAAGATGTATACAATATCTGCTAAGCTTCAGATACTGTACTTTATCTTTTAATGTTGATTATTTAATCCATTCAACCATCTTCCAAAATTAATATCCAAAATTTTATTAAATAGTAAAAACACATATCTTGTTCTCATCTTGATATTCTGATATTTTATGTTCATTTGATTTCTAAAGAAATAAGACTCAATGTTACAACATCTTCTCAGCCATACAGCATTCATTACAAATACAAATTGTATCTCAAGGCTAAGTATCACATTAAATACCCACTGAGATGTGCAGGTCTGTATAAAACTCACCATTATTTGAGAGAAAATAGAGGCTGGTGAGGAGGTGTAAACTGACCAAGGGAGATCTGCACCATTCTGTCTAAAACTCAGAACCATTTTCTATATTTGATGCCTTTATCATTAACTTCTTGGCCATTGCATTGTGTCTTGTTTGCAATAGAGATTCCTAAGGAAAAAATGTTTTTATTTATGACATTTGAGCTCTCTCTGTTGATCTGCATTGCCATCTTTTATGTCCTTCACACTATCACTACTTTGTCCCTTCCTACTGCCATGCTGAGAATTTTCTACTATCCTTTAGGTTCTTACTACCTTCACTCCACCCTAAGAATAATATACATACAGATAGATGCACATAGACACACATATGCAACTTTCCTGACAACCACAAGTATCTTCTGCTTTACTATGAAGATCTTAACTCCCTCTTAACATTCATCCCCTATGAAAGAACAAGAGTTATACTTTCCTATTTCTGCTTTACAAAAATAAACACAAAATATGCATTCTAATTTTTGTGGTTTTATATATATATATACTGACCTATACTGACCTACTGACCTAATAAATAATATCAAGCTTGACAATTCCCATATAAAACTGTTTAATGTTTAATAAATAATTCAATCGTTTTGTGGCTGAGAATACTCTGAAAAGATCTACACACTCTTTCCTAATTTAACACACAAAATGGTACGCATAGTCCATTTTGGAATTCCTGCTCTTGAAACTGGAATTAATTCAATACCATATGGAAAAGTTCCCTTATATTCTTTTTGCATATGGCCATTCTGTAGGTAAATTGATAGACCCTTTTTATAGAGCTTTCCTGCACTGGGATGATTTAAGTGGTATATACATTGCATAATAACAACCTGAGCTTCATTTTAATGCACACTATTGAGGAAAGATTTTATTGCTTCTCATCAGGTTCTCTATATTATTACTAGTACTGAGAGTTAAAAATGACTACAATTCCCCTCATGATAGCCAAATAGATATTTTTAAATTGATTTATCCACATATAAGTGATTCATAATCATCTCCATGATGAGCTATTTTTTACCATCCTTATATCATAAGAGATAACTATAAATCCCCATTTTATGGATTAGTAAGCAGGCCACCCTTGAAATTAGTAATTTAAATGCCAAAATGAGCTTTCTCTATTCTGAGGTATTATCAATATCTCTTAAGCTTTTGAAATACTTTTAACTGATTTGGCAACCTAACCATGAATGAGCATGAGAAGTTGATTCAATCTGTAAGTTGATGGGGAAGACTGTGAATTACACGTGAGGAGAGAGACTCCATCTGTTGTGCTCTTTGCAGTGTCTCTCTCCCCAGGACTTGTTGCTGACACAGCATAGGCACTCAATAAATACATATGGAGTAAAATAATAAGCCTCAATGCTGAAGTAGTCACATTGTTTTAAAGTGTTTTTTATTAGCATAATGAAAAAAACTACCAACAGGAATAAATAACCAATGCCTAAAACATTTTATTCTAAAGCAAAGATTTGTTTCTTCCTCCCCGTGCTAAGGTACACATCTATAAAAGCTGGCTTCATATTTAACACTTAAACATAGAGAGTGTATCAGTCAGATACAATTGCATCAGTTAGAGTCACTGGCAGAAAACAAAATTCACTCTACTAAGATTAAGCAGAAAGGATTTATTCTAGTGTAGTAAACAGCAAAAGGATTGTTAAAAGGACTGCAGAAACAGGTTTTAGGCTGAACTTCCAGGAAGAACACTGACAAACTGGGCTGCCATGAAAATTTCGCCTTGACTAGGAAGCTGTAGAATCAGAAAGTTGACAAAGAGATTGAGAAATTGGTCATTACAGTTGTCATAATCTGCATAAAGAAAATCGATATTACTGACTCCGCCTCTTTTCCAAACTAATTTGGTTCTATAGTCAAGACTCACAGAAATATATCTGATTGATGGAATTTAATTCGCATCAAGAATGCTAGCTGCAAGGAGCTCTGGGAAAAATAATTTTAGCATTCCAGCCTCAGCATTATATCAAGGCACACAATATAAGTGGCACAGAACTTTCATGTCCCCATGACATAGTCCTCCACTGAATTCAGTTTTTAACTCCTTCCTACAAAATTAGAATTTCAAGCAATATGACATCACACATTACACAAATCCAAGGTTACTGGATATGCAAAGTCTGACCACTTTCCTCATCACCTGCCATCATAGATGAAATGGTGCTGCCACATTCCCAAAACAAAATGCCACAATTTAGTTAGAAAGTCATACTTAATGCAACACTGCTCTCAGATTAGACATTTTGCTCAATTAACAGTTACAAAGCATAGAAGATAGTAGAATGCTGTCACTGAAATACACGTATAAACAGAACAGCAGAAAAGAAAATGCATAAGAAAGAATAATTTCTGAAGCTGTAACACAGCTGTAGCACAACAGAGACTGCAGCAGCTGGCAGAGCAGCCTGGCATTCAGACAATACTAGCTCTATGATCTTGGGTAAATCTCTTAAATTCGCCAAGCCTCAGTTTCCTCATCATGAAAATGGAATAAATAAAGGTACATAACTCATAGAGTTTTCTTAGGATTCATTGGGTTAGAATTGTGCCTTGAAGATTGTAAGTATACAATAAATGTTAGCTGCTTTAACTAATCAGTTAACTAATAAATCACATTTTCATCTAATACCTACTCTCAGCAGTAGGGCCTGAGATGGATACATGACAAAATACGACCCAATCCTGAGTCCCAAGTGTATTACTCAAAGGTTCTCTAAAGGGACCGAACTAACTGGATAGATGAATATACAAAGGGGAGTTTATTAGGCAAATTGACTCACACAATCACAAAGTGAAGTCCCACAACAGGCCATCTGCAAGCTGAGGAGCCAGGAAGTCAGTACGAGGCCCAAAACCTCAAAAGTAGGGAAGCCAACAGTGCGGCCTTCAGTCTGTGGCCAAAGGCCTGAGAACCCCTGGCAAAGCACTGGTGAAAGTCCAAGAGTCCAAAAGCTGAAGAACTTGCAGTCTGATGTTCAAGGGCAGGAATCATCCAGCACAGGAGAAAGATGGAGCCCAGAAGACTCAGCCAGTCTAGTCCTTCCATGTTCCTCTGCCTGCTTTTATCCTAGCCACACTGGCAGCTGATTAGATGGTGCCCACCCAGATTGAGGGGTATGTCTGCCTCTCCCAGTCCACTGACTCAATGTTAATCTCCTTTGGCAACACCCTCACAGACACACCCAGGAACAGTGGTTTGCATCCTTCAATCCAATCAAATTGACACTGAATATTAACCATCACACCAAGATACTTTGAGTCGAATTTAGAAAAATTAACAATCCAAGGCATTAGAAAGTGTTATATATGACTAGTGAACATAACAGAGAAAGTTTTTGTTTTTCTTTATTTTTAGGAAAGGCCTTAGGAAGACGAGAAAGTAGAATATTCATAGATAGCAGCAGCTTTGACCAGTAGTTGCCAGTATAAGATCAAGGATAATCTAGGGGGCAGTGTGGAAAACTCGGTTGAACTCATGTGGATGTTTCCAGCCGAAGTAAAATCTAAAAACAGAAACCATCACAGGACATAGCATCATCTAGGACTCACAGGAAACATGGTTTGAGATAAAATGGATGAAGCATTTTGGTTTTTGTTTTGATGCTATTTTTCCATAAACAAATAACATAAGTAATCAGGCGTCTATTCAGAGGCTCTTATTCAGCATTTGTATGATAAAGAAGGAATTAGACAAACATTGAAAACCAAAAATATATCAAAGCAAGTGACTTCCAAAAGTAAATTCGAATTATACCTATATGGTATAGCATTGAAAATGCCCACAGGAGATGTGATCATAAGTTCATTGAAAGATGAATAACTATGGCAACCTGAATCTGGCAAAGAAGAGTCCAATTTATGTAGAATTTCATATTTTTGTAAAAGTCTTAAAAGAATATTCATTTTGATTAGTCATTGTTGTGGAAGATATTTTAAAGAGGATATGTATGACTTTTCTTCCCAAACCCTGTTAGAATGAATGAACTTACCTCTTTTTATATAGCCAGGTACTTCACAGAAAGGAATACTCTTTCAGGATTAATTTAGCCTAATGGAAGTTCTTTATCTGGTGTTGCAATAAACATCAACTTCCCCAAATTCAGGAAAAACAGTATGTTCAACATACATTTACTGAGCCTCTATTCCAAGCTTGTCCCTTACCAGATGCTGTAGTGGGGGTACAAGGTTTAAGATGAGATTCCTGTTTGTAGAGATTATTCAATCTAATTGGGAGTCAAATTATATATGGATGAAAAGGTGAATAATAAAAGTAAAGTAAATCAGACAAAAATACAAGAGATATTGTTGGGTAATGCATGAGTATACACATGCATACACACACATGCACACACATAGACACTACGTTTTACAGGTGAAGTGTTACTATTCAAAGACATGAGATTACTAAGAGCTGACATAGACAAAATCTTATTTGTGGTGGGTGAAAGGATGACAAGAGTTGAACAGTTTTAATAGAGATAAAGAAAGGCTACATTTCAAGTGTTGGAAACAGAATGACCCAAATGCATTTTAAGAATATATGAGGCTAATATTTCTCCAGTCTAGAATATTGAAAGGGAACCAATGAAAATAAAAATGAAAACACAGTTTGGGGATGGATTGCGGAAGTGTTTGAGTGCCAGGATAAGGAATTCGTATTCATAGACAAGGGAACAGAGCACCACTGCAATGTTTTCAGCAGGAGAAGAAAAAGATAAATTGGTCTGGCAACATGCACGGGGTAATCTGGATGGAGGGAGACAAGCTGGATGAGAATTTTACAGAAAACCAGGGTCACATGCTGAGGGTCTACACTAGACTGACATCTGTGAGTGGAGAGAGGAGAGTGCAGAAGTGGAAGACATTCTTAAAGGAGAAAAAAAAAAAAGATGGTGCTTATTAGGAAATAACTGGTCTTGTAAAAGTGATGAAAATATTTTTCATTTCTGATGAAATAGAAAGAGAAAGATAGAGCAAGACAGAGACCAGGAGACAAAGACAGAAATTTGGCCTCTCTTCAGACTGAATTACAAAGGGGAAAAATATTAAAAATTGTAGTCACGATATTTGCATCTTAATTCTCTAAAAGAACAAGCTGGGGCAAATGTGTGTTTTTATCTTCTAAATAGAAACAAACTGAGAGGAGCTTTTTGACGTTACTCAGTCTGTCATTAAGGCTCTTGGATTAACACACTGCAGAAGTCCACTAATGGTGCTTTTGTTAAAAGAATTAATTGAAGAGGAGAAACTAATTGCTACACAATGGTCATCTAAAATATTCATCCATTACTGGCTCAAGGGATGGCCCACTGGGATGGCAATCACGGCACCAGTGGCTTTCTAGAATACTTGTTGGAGCTTACTCTAATTCCTAAGAGTCTTCTGGATCATTTACAAACAACTATCAATTTATCATCAAATAATCTCAGTAAATCAGCCTACAATAAACATTATTAGAAAAAGAAAGAGAATGCTTGCAATAAAGTGAATTTCAGAGAGGAAGAACTTGAAGCACTCTGCATTGGCACAACATTCCTTTATGGCCAGTACTGTGGGAGCAATAACAGAAACGTCAGGCATTGAATGGAAACTACCTATGCATTCTCCATTTAAAAGTGTTTAATTTAGCATGAGAATTAACGTATTCAAGTGGCATTATCAAATACATTCTCTGAATTATTTGAAAGGCATATTTTCGTGGGTTAAAAAGCTTCACTTGTGACTATGCTTACTATAAAAACTAGCACTAACTGATACATCTCTCCAAAGCCAAATGAAATATTAAATAAAGACTCAACACAGGGGGGTTTAATTCTGGTTTCTCTGATAAAAGCTGTCTGCTGACAACTATCAAGAGTTCAATGGTAGGAGAAAGATACACTTGCAGGAAAAAAAAAAAAATGAATGAATGAATGAATCCTCCTTGCTGGAAGTTCTCCACAATGTAGAATCTGTACAATTTTACATTGTCACCGGGCACTGTGAGCTCACTCTCCAAGTGGTGCCCTTTCAGTTCTGATACAAATCACTGTAAAGCAAAATGCAGTGCCCAGCTGGGAAAGCAGGTGTAAAATGGACCAACTAATCACAGCCTTGTCAAGTAATGGCTACAAGGCAACCAGTGACTGCCCTGCTAGTGAATTTTGGGTGATTTCAACCAATTGGATTAAGAAATAACACAAAGGGAAAGCATATAAGCCACAGAGAGAGACGAGACCAAGATTGTAATGTCTTTGATCAGAGAAGAGAAAGGGCAGAAGATTTTAGGAAATGGCCCATTAAGCCAAACATGGAAAGAAAAAGATGGATAGCTTGTTTCAGGGCAACTTGGAGGTCTCTCACTCTAGTTTATTTGCTGGAACTGCTGAGTTAGACTGGATCAAAAAAGGAGCCCCAGATGGACGACACTGCTTGCTCATTCGCAATCCACACTGGTAGATTTAACAGGCTTCCCAACAATCTTTTAAGAAGCTATAACTATGAAAACTTCTATAGATTGCAACCAGAAAACAATCTCTAGTATCCTGAAACATTCAACAGCAAACAAAGCCTGAATGGGACAACAGCCACATTTTAATTTCCAGATCTTAGGCCTTTACTTTAAAATCTTCACAAAATTCAAATGGACTCTAACTCCCAAAGGGAAAAGAAAGTTATTACCAGGATCTACAAGGCTGCTCACTCTCTCCAGTATTCTTTGCCTGGGGGCCAGGAACACAGCATTTTAGCAGAATCCTGCTCAGTGAAGTGGAGGACATCGTCCAGATGGAGGAGTCACCTGCTTGCAGGCAATTCATAGACACAATTATTATTGTCTGGCTTCTATCCAGAACCAAAATAAGGAGTTTAATATGCTAGGTCCAATAACTATATTCCAGTTGATTCAGGAAGTTTTAGAGAAATAGTACAACATTTTCAGAAAGGAGTTTCATTTGGAACTACGATGGCAAAAAAAATACCATCAATACTTTTAGTAAAAATTGTACTGCATTATTACATTGACATCAAATCATTCCTTTAGAAAATCTCCAAGTCAGTGTTGTCCTATAATATTTTAGAGTTTGTCTTTATGTATGTCAATAAAGATGCCAACAACAGCTTCAACAAAAGAGACTGACCTATAAGGCAATCAACTGCTGCAAACATAAGTATTTGCACACTTGGAAAATAGATTATTTCAACTAGAGCCAAGGTTTCTTGAGAATAACTCAACATCTGGGTAACTGTAATTCCTGTCTTACTAGGCTAATCAATGATATGTGAACTAAAGATTTCTTAACAGAAATTATTTTTCCATTAGATTTGTGACCATAAATTGCTTATTGTTTCCCACATGGTAAGTAGTTTTCTAACATAATAATTATTTTTTAAATAAAGAAGAAAAGTGTTCCTCTTCCTACACTGTTCCAAAAAAAGCATTTAAAGAGGTATACAAGATTTAAAAAACAGATGAAAAAGTTGGGAAGCATAGCGACAGACATTTCCAGGTTGCAGTTCAGAACTATTGAGTCATACTTTGCTCCTTCCCCAATTCTGTATTCTCCCTCTATTCTATGATGTTGTCCCTAAAGAAAGTGTGCTAAAACATTATGTTTGTACCTACCATCCCTAGAAATATCCAGAACTATTGTATCCATGAGCGATATATGACATGCCATCTTAAACGTTAGCCAATTGCATTCTAATATTCTTATGGGCATGAAAGACTCTTCAGGCTCAATGCACCAACATTTATAATAAAAGCATGCTAAACACCATGTTATTGGTAAAGTCTTAACAAATGAAATTTCTTTATATTTTCAGGATAATGTTTTGAAGGTGTATAAAAGACTAGCCTAAAATATTTTAGTAAAATCCTTTCTTCCTCTTTTTCTCACTCATTTAAATCACAGTCTCTCATGGACTAAGCACCTGCCCCAGGAGTCCAAGATGTATTTAGTTCCTTGACAAATGTCTATTGAGTGTTGAGTATGTGCTAGATAGTATACTAGGTTCAGTATAGTTCCCAGATGTGTGGAAGAAGCCAACAGCCAACTAGTTTCCTTGTGCTACCTCTGTCACGTTCACCGACTCTATCCACTTTTGTGACCTCCCTTCCTAAGGATTAGTACAGAATTTGAGAGGCAAGAGCTGATACTAAACCAGAGGCAGTAGAAAGTAGAGAGAAAACTGAGGGCACTTAAAGCTAAAAATAAACATGTCTTGCTTATTGCTCACCTGATGGGTCATAGAAAGGGAGCTACCAAGATTCATTTACAGATTTCTAATTTGTGTGACTCAGAGCACGATGATGCCATTCAATAAATAGGCAACACAAGCAGAGTAATTGGGGGACAGGGATAGCAAATGTGAGCTCAGTTTTCTTTTTAATGTGACATTTAAACTGCATTAAAAAATTTATAGCAAAATGTCTGCTAGAGTGTGAGATGTAGTTGTACAGGTCAGAAGAGTGAAGTGGATGGGAGGAGCAGACTGGGAGTTTTCAGTGATTAGATCATGGTTAAAGTGGGAGAGCATGTGAGATGAAACAGGAAAGGGAATGGAGAAGAAGTAGACCAACACTGGAGCCCTTTGACATATCAGCCCTTAAAGGACAGCCAACAAAAGAGGAGTGCATGTAGGAAGCTCAGAAAAAAAAGACAAGAGAAATCTGTCTAGCCTAGGTTCCCCCCATAACCAGAGCCTGAGACAATGCCTTGGAGCAGGTAGTTTATTTTGTTAAGTGATTCCAAAGAATAGGGATGGGGGACTGGGGACTGTAGAACAAGGAAGGGGAAAAAGTCAGTCCAAGGTGTCTTGTTGAGCTCACCACTGTTATGGGCAATGGGGAGTCGGTCCTACTGTGAATCTCTAAGGAGCCATGCAGAATGCTCCTCAAAGTTGCCCATGCCTTAGGACAGAAAAAGAGGGCATTTACCCATTCACAGGCTTCTGTCTCTAGTGGTTAAAATGTGACCTTTGGTTGTTAATTCCCTTGCACTTTTAGATTTGGTGGTAAGAGGGAAGGTGGTTCATGTGGTAGCAGGAAGGAAGCTCTGAGATATATACATATATATGCGGGAAGATGCTTTCAGTTCAGCAGTATGTGCAGGTAGGTGCACAGTCATAGCGGGAGTAAAAAAGAAGGGCCAAGAAAATAAGAGGTGGGGCACAAAAAGGTTTCATATGATCTATTCCTTGCTCATGCCCCATCCATCAAACACACTGATTTAGCAGCTGTCTGCAATTGCTAAAAAATACTCAATATTACAAGGGTAAGTGGAACAACCTACATTCCCAGCTAATGTCATCCTTTTGCCTTTGTTAAAATTTACCATATCTTTCTTCTACCATCCATTCTAGATTTCCCTCATCCCCCATCAGCACTGAAGTGGGTTTATCTTGCTCACTTGCGGATGGGCTGACCTCATCCATGAGGAGATGGAGTTTAAAGCTGTTTAACTCCGGTTGCATTGCGATTGCTGAAATTGCTCATTTATAGTTGTCATTGGGCAGGAGCATAGGTGTACTTCATGGAGTCTAATGGCAATCAACTTGTCACCAAATGGCTGCCTGGAATCCTCAAGGATAGAACCACAATGTGATCCGAGCTTTAGTTTTTGATGCTTTAAGTTAGCCACTTAGCAGTGCCAGTAGCATTGATGGACATTAGTAAGAAAGAGCCCATTCAGTTGGACCCATGCATGTCTTCTTCCCCTGCTACCATGGTGTATTAGGCTAAATCCAATCAGGGAACAAAAATCATACTATAATTTAAACAGGGAAAGTTTAATATAAAAATAATAAGGGGATATTTAGGTAATGAGGGATGGGCTAGTAAGAAATCAAGAGAATTCCAAAGAATACAGGAATAGCAGACAAAAGGAATAGCTACTACCCCTAGAGGTGAGATAGAGAACCAAGAAGAGGCTTCCCAACCTCAGGGCTGAGACCAAACCTTGGAGAGGATATGCATGTGTCTCACTGGATGGCAGTAAAGTCATTATGGTATCGTACTAGGAGAACTTGCTGGAAATCTGCCCCCTGATACTTGCAGGGAATCTGCTCCCTAGGGTTCTGGGGAAAGTTGTTTATGGACAAACGTACCCTGTAGGCACTAGGCTATAAAGCCACCAGAGTGGGGGAAGCTGCTGGCTGCTGGGTGCTGTTGGCAGCCCTGCACTGCTGGGACCAGAGCTGGAGAGACCAGCAAGCTATAGGAGTCTGCCAAGCAAGTACAGTGGAACCAAGAAGGAACACTGATTCCCCCTGCAATGTCTCTCCCACTCACTCCACTAACAAAGCTTATAACATTGTGCCACCTGGTAAAGGAAAACTATTTAAAGGGACCATATCTATAGTCACAAAGTCAGCAAAAAGGGTGAATTTAGAGCTGAGAAGCAATAACTAGATAACCAGCATACATACCCACACTGCTCATGAGCCCATTGCACAAGCGTTCGGTCTCAATAGGAAGAAGCAGGCTGACATTCACAGCATGAGCCTACCTGGCTATCAGGTTTGTGAATGGTCCTCTGTGGAGGGCAGTCTCTGATAGATATTAACACAAAATATAAACATCTCCACACTTTGGGTCCATTTCCATTGCCCATTCACATGCTTTTTTCAAAGACATCCTTATTTCCAGTCTTTCAATATTGCTTCCTCCTGTCCCTGGATCAAGTGGCTAATCCATTCCTTCCTGTCCAGGAGACTTTGTGCATCTGTACCTCGAATCATATCTACTTCCATACAAACTTGCAGTTCTGCCCACTAGGAGAATTTCGCTTTACTATCATTCAGGGTCACCTCTGAGTCAGATTGTAATGTTACAACAGGACCAAGATATCAGGAATAACTCATCTGTGAATCAGACTGATATTGTCCTTCTCTATTCAATATTCAGAAGGACTCCCACTGAGAAGCCACAGGTGCAAGTTGAGAGAGAATCATCAGTGGAAGAGTATAGCTGCTATAGGAATCTGGGCCATGCCACATGCTTGCAAAACGTACTTATGCCCCCCAGGCCTGTTCAGTCCCATTTCTAAATGAAGCATCTCCACCGTAGTATAATTGATTGCTACTGCAGTAGGCCAAACTTATGAGTTGTTGGACCTGATAACATCCAGCTCATGATGTTGCCTCTGATCTCACAGTCACTTAGTTTCTCATGGTGAGGCACTCAGTCTTACTAATCCCAGGGGCTTGCCAAGAACTGCTTCTCAACATATGAGTAGTTCTCTGCAGCAGAAAGCATCCCCTGCTTCAGAACCTAGGAATCTGTACTAAACTCTGTACAACTGGGGCCGACCAAATGTGCGCACAGAATGTTTTTTCTCACTGTAAAGTCCTCTAGCACCATAGACCTTCTGAGTCACATGGCGTGAGGCTGGAGCTGATTATTACAGCAATTGCTGGGATAAAAGTGAGCTAAGACGATGTAAGGTACTGAACAGAATGTGCTCAATACAGGCACAAAAAGAAGTAAAAACTGGGATCGCAGAAAGAGACACAAGACTTTGCAGGAAGAAGTGGTCAATAGTGACAAATGTTGCTTTAAATTAAAATGCTTATTTTACATAAAATAAGGACAGTGAAAGGGTATGTTATGTTTAACAGCAAATAAGTCTTAAGTGACCTTGAGTGGAAACAAGTCAAGTTTGTGATGCAGGCAGAAGGTAGGTTGGTAAGAGCTGAATTGAACAGAGCTCAGCAGCAAGCCTTGGCGGGTTCCAGGAACACCATGTTATTGATTTTCTCAGCACTGTGGAATAACCAGAGGGTCCTGGGACAGCTGGATCCTCTGGAACCATCCCCATAGCCGCTGATAGGCTAAGCCATTTATCATCTTCTCTGTATGCCATGACATGAAAAAAAAAGTGAAACACTGGGAAGTAGAAAGCAAATAAAATGGCTATGGGAAAATCTTTTTAAAAGATTAGTACAGATGGACAGAGGGAAAACGGCTATAGCCAGAAGAAACTCAGGATTTAAAGCAGTTTGCCTGAATATTTAATATAAACATATTTATTAGTATGTCTGTGTGCTTACAAGAGACAAAAAAAAAAAAAAATAGAAGAAGAAAAACAGCCATTAGGAAAAAAGAGGTAGAAGACCCAGGAATAAGTCAGACATGAGGAAAGTTCATTGGGAATCCATCCAGTACATTTGGTAGATAGATTATCCTCATATACAATGAAAGATTGTTTTTACAAAGTGGAAGTGTTCCAAATAAGATTTCAGAACATACTTTTTGAATCTGAATTGCATTCTTATGTAGCATCCAAACAAGGTGAAAACTTCCGAGGTTTTCCTAAGTGTGACTTGAGTGGGTTAAACAAGATGTTCTCAGTTCCTAAACTGTTCCCTGGATGTTAATTAGAAGTTCATGGAAATAGAATTTAAGGTGTGTCATTGAGCTGGATAAAACTTGAAACAGTGAATACACACTCCAGCAATATCTAGGGAAGACAACGGCCTAAAAACTAGCAGCAGTATGTTGAAGAGGTAAAGTCATGGTAACCCCATATAAGATCTTGGTAAATCTAGAAAAACTGGCGTAACTAACCGCAGCTGATATTCTACTGGGATGGAAAGATTATTATCTGAAAAGGTATTGGCTGTTTCTGTTATCACAGCAGTTTTATTTGGCTCGATTTTCTGAATTTATTGATATAATTGGGGCCTTATAGGCCAAAATACTATTATATTAGATACCTGTTTTTCTTTCCATTTTATTGTAGCTATGTTTGCTTCTAAAGAAGTCATTATTCAGAAGTTTTTAAAAAATCTGTTAACTAATAGCTCTGTGGTTCAAAGTCCTTCTCTGCATAATTTTTGTAATGTTTGTAAAAATTAGTATCTATTTTTATTAGCCAGCATAGATTATTTGTATACACTATATAATAATATCAGTGCTGATTTTATTAATATGTAATATTAACTAATAATATTAATGTAATAATAGCCAGGATAGACTCTATGTATAATGTAGGTATATGTATTTATATGTTAACCTATTATGCTATATATGCATGTATCATACACTGTTCCAAGCTTTTATTTTTGAATAGGCAGAGTTGACAAAAGTTCTAAAGATGGGACATTTTCACATTTGACATTTTAGTCAGATTCTGCTTTCATTATCTCTGTTGATAGGTTCTGTTTTTAATCTTATTCCATCAATTCTCTTTTTCTGTTTTGCACACTGACACTTTATTTGATTCTGGGAAATGCATCTTTTTTTGTTTGTTTGTATTCTTTGGTATTAGTATCTGTATGCTCTGCAGAGCTTATGAGAATTCCTCACTCCTTGCACCAAATTAGATGCACCAGTCTCTATCCTGTGGGGCAGCTCAACTAGAATCAGTTTACCATAATATAATAAATACAGTGTACTAGTGAATATGTAAAACATCATAAGCAAAATGACAGTTATGGTGAAATCTGACTATAAAAAACAATTTACAAAAAAAATCGAAGAAAAATGAGGTTAATTTTGAAACTGATTGTCATTAGAGGAAGACAGTTACAATGGAGAGTGGAGGCAGAATGAGAGGGGAATTGGCAGGAAATAGCCACAGATTAGCTGGGAACACATTAGCTGGAATTGTAGAATACTAGGACTGAAAGAAACTTAGAGATTATTTGGTCTGCTCGCATCAATGCACAGAAGATGAAATAGGTGAAGAGAGAGATTTGCTGTGTTGTTTCTAATATCAATCAAAGAACCTGATTTCAACGTGATAGTCTCTCCCTATCAGTGGGGGAATATGTTCCAAGACCCCCAGTGAATGCCTGAAACAGTGGATAGTACCAAATCCTATATATATTATGCTTTTTCCTATACATACCCATGATAAAATTATTTTATAAATTAAGCACAAAAAGAGATTAACAACAATAACTAATAATAAAAAAGAACGATTATAGCAATATGCTATAATAAAAGTGATATGAATGTGGTCTCTCTCAAAATATATTTTTCTATGTTATTTTTCAGGTGATAACTATTATTATTTCCTCACTGTAGAGAAAATATACTCATGTATATTTGTGCATAATTAATTATAATGAAACAAATTGATATATACATATTGATAAGCCTTTTTTGAACAAAAACATAACCTTACATTCACATATTGTGCATAAAGGATAACTATATCAAATTCAAAAATATTTTTGGTGTAAAGTGTTAACCATGTTGTGTTAGGGCCAAATTTTTGAAATTATATTAATGACTAGGACTCTCTATGACATGACTCCTGATAATTTATTGATCATAAATGTAAAATATTAGTCTTTAAATTGTATTCATCATTTTAAATTATGCCAGCCAAGGTCTGTGTGCTATTAAATCCATAACATTTAAAAATATTTCCTCATTAGTGACACTGAGGTAGTTATTGCTTTCATTCATGATCTTGGTTTATATTAATAAATGTTATATAAAGTTCAATATCTGTTGCTGCTCATTATTTTTAGTCATGTAGAAGTGAGCAACATAATTTGTTGAAATATGAAGACCAGAGCTTAAATAACAAAAGGCTGTGCCTTAAGACACTTGAAAGTAAGAACTCTTACAATAACCTTATATAAGATACACATTGATTTAAGTATACATACATACATATGCTTTACATTCTTATTATTATTAGCCATAAAGGGAGTGGTAAGAACATTATTTCTTACAGTTATATTATATAGGCCTTCTCCCCCCAACAGTCCAACTATCACTGCCTAATGTGGGGAGAATATCCTTTTGAGACTCCATCTCAAAAAAAAAACGGTGGAGGCGCTTTTATTTTCTTTTGGTGTGTGTGACTCAATATCAAGACTTTCATGCTGGCTGGGCGCGGTGGCTTACGCCTGTAATCCCAGCCGTTTGGGAGGCGGAGGCGGGTGGATCACGAGGTCAGGAGATCGCGACCATCCTGGCCAACATGGTGAAACCCCGTCTCCACTAAAAATACAAAAAATTAACCGGGCGTGGTGGCAGGCGCCTGTAGTCCCAGTCACTCAGGAGGCTGAGGCAGGAGAATGGCGTGAACCCAGGAGGCGGAGCTTGCAGAGAGCCAAGACCACGCCACTGCACCTGGGTGACAGAGGGAGACTCCGTCTCAAAAAAAAAAAAAAAGACTTTCATGCTTATAAAATAAATACCAGCTCTAGAGTAGTGGCCAGAGTCGACTAAGCCTTTTTCATGCAGTTTAAAACTGCTTCCTCCATAAATATATAAATTACTGATTTTTTTTTTTTTTTTTAGTTTTTTCATAGTTCCTATCATATCAGCTTTTGGTGTTATATGAAGATAAAAGTTAATGCTGCTCACATACAGCATTTTAAGCCCGTGAGAAGGAGAATATGTTTATAAGAAAAATGCTTTCATTCGGTTCTCAAATTAAGTTCTGAAAACAGTTGAAGATGTCTCTCCAATCTGGACGGGGAAATATAAATAGAGAGGATTCTGTCTCAGTCAATACCTGTGATGGGAGATTAATGTCCTCCTTTAGACACTCAATAAACATTATCATAAATTGGGAATCAAACGTCTAAGACAGTATAAAAGGAGTTGGTCTTTCTGATGGTGAAACAGACTTTGCATTAAATCTGTGTGGGGCAGCCTTTGCAATAAACATCATTGAAAATTTTAAATTAAATATAGTAAGGAGATATTATAGCCTTATTTTTGATGTTCATACATCTCAGTACAGACTAGTGCTTCTAGATAAATATCTGGAACTGACTGTGAATTACAGATCATGTGTATTCAGTGTTTGTTGCTTTGCATATAACCAGTGCATTTTATTTTATTTCATTTTATTTTTTGAGATAGAGTTTCACTCTTATTGCCCAGGCTGGAGTTCAATGGCACAATCTCAGCTCACTGCAACCTCCGCCTCCTGGGTTCAAGCAATTCTCCTGCCTCAGCCTCCCAAGTAGCTGGGACTACAGGCATGTACCACCATGCCCTGCTAATTTTTGTATTTTTGGTAGAGACAGGGTTTCACCATGTTGGCCAGGCTGGTCTCAAACTCCTGACCTCAGGTGATCCACCTGCCGTGGCCTCCCAAAGTGCTGGGATTATAGGCGCGAGTCATTGTGCCTGGCCAAGCAGGGCATTTGATCTCTGTATTTTCAAAACCTGATTACAGTATCTTACATATTTGTGTCTCAGCTCCATTTCTTTTCATTACAATATAATCCTTAAGTTATATTTTGTATACTACCTCAAGAAATGGTAAAAGAAAATAATTATTTCTTTAATTCTTGCTTATGAACATAAATTCATAAAGTTCAAAGAGAGGACTATAAAAATTAAGTGACAAGCAACAGCAGGACTACTCATCCAATTGAAAAGTTTTGGGTTGTTTTATTTGTTTTATTTCTGTTTATTTTCTTATGAGACATGTTTATATTTTCACTTAGCCTATAAGAAGTGTTTAGTCCAAGTAATATATTTGCAAGTCAGTAAAATTTTTCTTACAAAAAAAGCCATTGGGTTCATGATTACATTTTAGCCTGTAACTGTCAATCATTAAAATTCATGTTATTACAGTTATTTCTAAATTCCCAAAAAGATCCCTTTGTGTGCAATGGCCTGGAGAAGTATGTAATGTAATATATAATTATGGTCCTTCTGAAAGCTCTAATTACAGGATGAAGCTAAATATCTTCTCTACCATGACTAGAATAGCCACATGATTTCCCCCTATGTCACAGCTAATCAGGGACACCTACGTCTGGCTTTTAGCAACAGACCCCATGTAAATTAACTGAATTAAATGCCTTGATATAGATTCATACATATGCTTGATGTGACAACCCAATTATATATTTTCAGTTTCTCATCTATACTTCTCAAAAACTAATTTCCCAAATAAAATCAAAGTAGCATACAATAAATAAAAAAAAAAAAAAGCAGAATCGTTAGAATAAGGATCAAAACATAACAATTAAGCAATGAAGGAAGAAACATGTTTGAAAATCTAGGCTAAAATAACTACTCCATGTAATCATTAAAGTCACTTCCAAAGCAAAAGGAAACTAACAAAGAAAGCAGACTGATTGATCAGGAGAAGCTGCTTTTTCTCAAAATTATACTGCCCATGGCAAAGTCTATTCCCACACTGTTTTCTGTATTAGAACTGATGGATATGTTTGCAGAACTTATAATTCCTATAGGATTTGATAAGTTACAATTATGCAAACATTCTTTCTTTTCTGAAATAGCTATTAGTTCCAGGTAAATATGTACAACAGCACTTGGCGGGATGTTGTCAATCAAAGAATAGCTGTTTTGTTAATAAAAGGGAATAAGATTTACCTTCAGAATCACAGTCCTCATGGCCGGCCTAGAAATTGTGATTTTTAAATTTATAGTTTGGTTTCTACAATACCAAACTCATATTGCTATCATTTAAAATTTGGAAAAAGGGAAAAGAGTACTTTGCTACAAGATTCAATCTTACGTTTCCTACACATGAAGCTACTATGTGGTCCATATCAGACATATTTCAACACCAGATAAATGAGTGGATTAATTGGAGGCATTTGTGAACCAACTACTGTGGAACAGGAATAGGTAAGATATTCCAAATTGGGATTTATAAACTTTTCCTGTAGAGACAAATAACAAATATTTTCAGCTCCGTGGGCTGCTCAACTCTTCTGTTTTAGCACACAAGTAGTCATAAACAATATGTAAATAAAAATAAAAATTGGCATGGCTGTGTTCAAATAAAACTTTATTTAAAAAACAGTCAGTATCTAGGCCTGCCTCCTGTAGAGTGCCAACCCCTGATCTAGGGAAATAGAACAGACAGTTACCTTCAAAGTGCTATAAACAAAGGTTTTTTTTTCCTGCCATGGAGTTATTTTCAAGATTATTAACCACCTTGTGCTCCATTGAAGTGTACTATAATTTCATACTGGGTTGAGAGGGCTGTCAAGAGAAGTACAATTGAAGAGTTCTTCAAGGAGAATTTCTCCAAATCCTTGCCAACTTTTTTCTGATATGATTATAGAAATACAATCTTCAATGAGATATTTTTTATCTTCTATAAAGTTTGGAAAAAATAAACATGATGTTTTCTCATATAACCTCTTTGTTCTCATAATTACTCAACTAATCTAATATAACTAAGCACCAACTATGAGTCAAGCATTATGCCAATTTTTTAATAATAATGTGATGAGTTTTTAGTATAATGATGGCATTAATACATATAAAAGTATTCCAAGACAATACAGTAAAGAAAATGAAACAAAGATGTAAATTATTACATTTCAACAAACATTCAACTTATGCCAAGTATAACATGAGTTTTTATAGGAGACTCTATTAGTCAGGGTTCTCCAAAGAAACAGAACAAACAGGATATATGTGTGTATCCATATGCACCCAGACACACACACGCCAATAAATATACACACACATACATATATAAAAATAAATTTATTATGAGTTGACTCACATGATTATGGAGGCTGTCTCACAGTCCAGCCAGAAATCCAGGAACACTGGTGGCTTCATTCAGTCTAAATCTAAAGGTCTGACAACCAGGGGATCTGAGGTGTGAATCCTAGTCTGGGCTATGTCCCATCTCTCAGTTTGAGAGATATCCCAGCTCAAGAAACAATGAAGCAGAGAAAAAAAAGGAAGTGGTGTGGCCAAATTTCTTCTTCTTTCACCTTTTTTATTCCAGTCCTCATTGGATTAATTGATACCCCAAAACATTGGCAAGGGCAATCTACTTCGCTGAGTCCACTAATTCAAACGCTCAGCTTATCCAGAAACACTCTCACAGACACCCAGAAATGTTTAATCTGGGCAACCTTCGGCCCAGCCAGGTTGACACATAGAATTAACCATCGCAGAGACTTTTTCAAAGTAAGAACAACATATTGTGTTTATTTTCAACAAGTCTATCCTTTCTTTGTTGAAGCAAAGCAAACATACAAAAGAAGATGAATATAACCCTGTATTTAATCACTGATACGTTGCATCTTGTGCATATGCTTTAATTAAGAAAGGAGAGTTATCAGTAAGGTCTGGACAAATAAAATAGGGAGGACTTAATACAAGTGAGAGAAAATTAAACTTGGAAACATTGTTAGAATACAAATATGAAAGATGTATGGGTCCTTAAAAGAATAAAGATGGCTTTGAACTTAAGACTTAGGAAATTGGGATCTATTTCTGTGTCCTGAAAAAGAGAGTGATGAAACAAGTTGATACTTGTTTACTTATGTCATCTCCAAGCTAAAAAACAATTAAATGATAAAAACACATTTATGTATGTATTAAGTTCTTAGCATAAAACAGAGCCTAATACATCTAAGCTGTTAATATTATCATTTAATATAATTTCCTCAATTCACAGATATGAACACCAGCTCCCTGAATGGTGTAGTGACTTGCCCCATACAAGATCATTGCTTCCACGGCAGGTCTCTTTCTCCTAATCCATGATTAAGAGAGATTAGCCTAGACTATTCTCAATGTCTTTTCCTGGAGTTCTACAATCTTCTAGGTTTAATCGACTATATAGTGGCCTTGCATAATAACAGCTTAAAAATAGAGGTAGAATTGAAGTGGAGAAAGAAAAGATAACAATCTGACTTCTACTTGGGCCACATCCTAACCACGAATCCCTGTCCCCAAAGAAGATACTAGTATGCTTCTATCTCAGATCTAAAGCCGCTTGGGGTTGAATTCCACCTCTACCATTTAGAGGCTGTAAGACCTCTAATTTACTGAACCCCTCTGTCTGAATTTCTTCATCTTTAAAATAGAACATACCTTATATGGATGTGAGGATTAAATTATTTAAAATAGAAAGAGATTAAAACAGAGCCTGGCTCAATAAGTGATAGCTATGATTGTTTGCCTTTATTGAGCCCAATGTCTATCTTACATTTTGCTCATTGGCTACAGTATTAAATGGCTTTAATGACCTTAAATCATACCTAACTCAGCATCATAGTTTCTCAGGGACTTAGAAATGCTATAGAAGGAATGCAGTGGAATATGTTAGATAAGATATATTTGTTTTTCTCTGCTATATCCTGAAACTCCACTATTACAAAATTAAAGGGATAAAGAAGATTTAAAGGTATAAAATTTTTATAACAAGAACAGTGATAAAAGGAGAAGAGATGAAAATGGACAAGAAGAGTTAACACATTTTGAAAGATGAAAGCAAATAGTTCAATGGTAACTATTATCAGAGCAGCGATATTGAAGCGTAACTTCCTACAGTGAAAGCCAATTTTCATCCCAGGATCCTAGAAAGAAGCAGAAATTGGTAGCACCAGTTACCTGTCGGGTGGGATTGAAAACAGGATGATTTTCTGAAGGTTTATCTAAGGAACAGCTAAAACGCCTATGCAGCTGGGCAACCCCAAAACTCCTGCTGCCATATAAGACTTGAGGAATTCTCACAGAGGGCTCCAGACACACACGGCAGGGTCTAAAAATAAGACATCATGAAACTCATGGCTTTCATCAGCTGGTTAAACAAATTTGCTTTTTATGCATAAAGTTGATTGAAGGATTGTGAAGTCCATCATAATCCAATGCTCAGAACGAGAGCTTCTATAAATATATGTCCATTTTTAAATTGCATTCAATTAAAAGTTTTGGTCAGTGCAAGTCTTTCAAAACGTATTCATGCTCTTCACCATCTTTGATTCCGGTTAGTAGTTTATATGAGCAACTATTATAGTAGTTGGTAAGCAAATGGGCATCCTCAGAGAAGTGGACAATTCTTGAGTAGCGTAGATTTGTGTTCTTCTTGTCTGATACCTATATGTCTGTAGCCTAAATAAGTTTGCTGTGCAAATATGGCAGGAATACACGTGGCTGTTTTGAGTAGTATTTCTCAGAGGGGGCCTAAGGCAACCTCAAAGATTATCCCTGAACACTAGAGATACCTGCTTTCTACAAGACGGAAGAAATTAGTTGAAAGAGGGCTGGAAGAAGTAGTAGTGATATGCTGGTCAGGTAAAAGGAGTTCAGACATCCCGTAAAGAATGAAAGTCCACCATATCCCACATGGGCATATGGGTAAACCCTACCTGAGGTGCACAAGAATCAGGTAGTAAGAGTTACAGCTTGGCCCACTCTGACAACCAATCACTAAATGCTCCCTCCTCACTAATGCCATGGCACCATGTGAGCCTTCAGGGACTAAGATGGCTCCCAGGGTGGATTAGTCCATTTTCATGCTGCTGATAAAGACATACCTGAGACTGGGCAATTTATAAGAAAACAAGATTTAATGGACTCACAGTTCTGCATGGCTGGGGAAGCCTCACAATCATGATGGAAGATGAAATGCATATCTTAAAACATGTCAGCAGACAAGAGAGAATGAAAGCCAAATGAAAGCGGATCAGATCTCGTGAGACTTGTTCACTACCACGAGAACAGTATGGGGGAAACTGCTCCCATGATTCAATTATCCCCCACCAGGTACCTCCCACAACACGTGGGAATTATGGGAGTTACAATTCAAGATAAGATTTGGGTGGGGACACAGCCAAATCGTATCACGGGGTCTGGCATAAGCAGGGAGAAAGATGAATTAACTGAATATTAAACATGAAATGACTGAAAACAAACTGGAATTTATTAGCCACAGTAAGGTTTCAGAAAAAAATGGAAGTTCGAGACATCTATTAAGTATGGAAAAGTAATTTTTTTGTTTTTATTTTTTACAAAAATGGTGTTTTTTGACTGAAAAATGTATACTCAGCAGTCTGGTTACTCTTTCTCTACATAACTTTTACTGGAACCCATTTCACCAATATTGCAGCATAGATCATTTTCCCTCTCTACATTTTTTCCTTTCAGTGACATAATCTTTCTCATGCCATTAACTCCACCTCTATGAAGATGAATCTAGACTATCTCCACTTTTAGCCTCCCTCTTTCCCCTGAATTCCAAATCCAATTTCAAGCAGTTTGTCTATATGTGCACCTCAAGCTCCCTCATAAAATGCAAAAGTGATTCTCCTATTTTGGTTCTTTAAGTTGGTCCAAGTTCACCCTGGCCAGTTGGGACTCAGTGGCAGCATTTCCCCAGGACCTCTGCCCTCCTCTTCTTGGCTCACGCGTACTTGCTCTTTCTCCTGGGACCTAGATTTCTGACTTCATACTCTGAATTTGGTACTTTCATCTGACATCTTAGCAATCTGTACTTCAATTTTGTACCCTGACTTTCTGTGTAATTCCCTAGTTTTTTACAATGCCATCGCCTCAAATGTCAATCTTCCTTTCCCATTCCAGTCCCAAGTGCCAGCCCAGAGGTGGCAAATTCTGATAATCATAGCCCCTATGCGTGCAATTCTCTTACGTCCTCATCTTGGAATGGAATTCTCTTCAGAAACTTTCTTCTCAGAAACATCTGGGTCTCCTTACTCTTTCCCTCCCAGTCTTATGCTCATTTGGTGGCTGTATTAGTCCATTCTCATATTGCTAATAAAGATATACCTGAGATTAGGTAATTCATAAAGGAAAGAGATTTAACTGACTCACAGTTCCACACCATTGGGGAGGACTCAGGAAACTTACAATCATGGTGGAAGGGAAAGCAAACATGTCCTACTTCACATGGCAGCAGGCAAGAGAACATGTGCAGGGTAACAGCCCTTTGTAAAACCATCAGATCTCATGAGACTTATTCACTATCATGAGAACAGCATAGGAAACCTGCCCCCATGATTTAAGTACATCCCACCGGCTCTCTCCCATGACACATGGGGATTATGGGAGCTACAATCAAGATGGGATTTGGGTGGGGACACAGCCAAACCATATCCGTGGCTAAGTGCTCTTAATTCTGTCCTCACTGTGTCTTTCATATTGATTTCCTTCTTTGAATTCTCATTGCTTTCACCTTAAGGCTGTCATTTAGATAACTGAAATGGCATCCTAACTGGTTGCTCTACTTCCAAGTCTCTACTGCTAAACTGTAAGATTTATTGTTGTTAGAATAACCCTTCTAAAACATCTTTATTTATTCTTAATTTTATTACATAAAAGATTTAAGTGAAAAATCCAAACAAAAGAACATTACTCCTTCCCACCAATTTTCCTCCCATTGCCCACAGTACACAATTCAAACACTACTGTTTTATAGTTATACCCCCACCATAACTCCATAAATTTAATTTTATGGCCTAACATACCCCTTTCCTTATACAACCGAACATGTACTGTTATGTTTATAAGCATTTTCCCCCACTTTTCCATCTGTGAAGAAGCCTGTTCCTCCCAGGTCTGCCTGTCAAAATTTTTTGCCACCCTTCAAAGTCAAACACAAGTGTCCCTTGCTTAAAGTTATTACCTAGGATGCTCTTCTCATCCACCCTAAACTTTGCAGATACCTCTCCTGAGCATGGATCTCACTTTAGGGGCAGGGAACTTATTCATGTACATCTTCATCACTAGATTATTGCCATCATTAATGATGACTCCCATGTTTCCCCCATGGCATTTAAGACTGAGTCTTGCACATAACAGATGCTCAGTATATGTAAGTTGAATTGAACGTACTAGAATTTCAGAAAAAAAAAAATACCTATAGAAATCTCTATCTCTGGTTAAATACAACTGTTCACCCTCTCTATTCTTCCCCCTCCATTCTGCCTCCACAACTGCATAAAGCTAGAGAAAAAGGTACAAATACAATGAAATTCTTACCTTGGAAGCATATCTCTAATGGTCCCTACAGATCTCAGACAGCCAAAATGAGATACATATCATTAACATAGAGACCAAGGAAGTAGTATCCGATTTTCAAAGATACTACTTAGAATTTACAGGGAGAAGATATTAACTTAGTCTAATGATTTACTTATAAAGAAGGAGTTTGCTTACAGCCATTATGTTTAGGATGACTCCATCTCACCCTAACATTCATTCCAAAAACAACTCAAGCGAATTTGCAAACTGAAAATGACCCATACTGCACATATAAGGCCGTGACTTTAATCAAACCCGATAAAAATCATGATTTTATCTGAATTGATTTTGGTGCAAAAACTTTCAGAGAGTGGATAAATATTTAAAATAAATTCATTGCCCACGTAGTTTTTTTTTAATTTTTTTTTATTATTATTATACTTTAAGTTCTAGAATTTACGTATTATAGCGGTGCAGGTTTGTTATGTATGTATGCTTGTGCCATGGTGCTGTGCTGCACCCATCAACTTCGTCAGCACCATCCAACTCGTCATTTACATCAGGTATAACTCTCAATGCAATCCTCCCCCCTCCCCTTCCCCCCATGATAGGCCCGGTGTGTGATGTTCCCCTTCCCGAGGTCAAGTGATCATGTTGTTTTAGTTCCACCTATGGAGTGGAGGAACATGCACGGTGTTTGGTTTTCTGTTCTTGTGATGAGTTTGCTAAGAATGATGGTTTCAGCTGCATCCATGTCCTAGGACGCAAACTCATCCTTTTTGATGGCTGCATAGTATTCCATGGTGTATATGTGCCACATTTTTCTTAATCCAGTCTGTCACTGATGGACATTTTGGGTTGATTCAAGTCTTTGCTATTGTGAATAGTGCATGGCCGGCATCCATGTGCATGTGTCATAATCCTTTGGAGTATATCCCCAGTAATGGGATGGCTGGAGTCATATGGTACATCTAGTTCTAGATCGCTTAGGAATCTCCATACTGTTTTCCATGAATGGATTTGAACTAGTTTACAATCCACCAACAATGTAAAAAGTGTTCCTATTTCTCCACATCCTCTCCAGCACCTGTTGTTTCCTGACTTTTAATGATGGCCATTCTAACTGAGGGCCGGATGGTATCTCATTGTGGTTTTGATTTGCATTTCTCTGATGGCCAGTGATGAGCATTTTTTCATGTGTCTGTTGGCTGTGGAGTATCTTCTTTTGAGAACTGTCTGTTGTTTCCATATCCTTTTGCCCACTTTTTTGATGGGGTTGTTTGTTTTTTTTCTTGTAAATTTGTTTGAGTTCTTTGTAGGTTCTGGATATTAGTCCTTTGTCAGATGAGTAGATTGCAAAATTTTCTCCCATTTCTGTAGGTTGCCTATTCCTCTGATGAGTAGTTTCTTTTGCTGTGCAGAAGCTCTTTGGATTTAATGAGATCCCATTTTGTCAATTTTGGCTTTTTGCTGCCGTTGCTTTTGGTGTTTAGACGCCAGAGTCTTTGCCCATGCCTATGTCCTGAATGGGTACTACCTAGGTTTTCCTCGAGGTTTTTATGGTATTGGAACTAACATTTTAAGTCTCTAATCCATCTTCATTAAAAGATTTTCATTATAAGGAGTAAGGGAAAGGATCAGTTTCAGCTTTCTACTTATGGCCTTCAGCCAATTTACCCAGCACATTTATTAAATAGAGAATCCTTTCCCCATTTCTTGTTTCTAGGTTTTGTCCAAAGATCAGATGGCTGTAGATGTGTAGTATTATTTCTAAGGACTCTGTTCTGTTCCATTTGATCTATATCTGTTTGGTACAATTACCATGCTGTTTTTGGTTACTGTAGCCTTGTAGTATAGTTTGAAGTCAGATGTGATTATCCAGCTTTGTTCTTTTGACTTAGGATTGTCTTGGAATCTTGGGCTCTTTTTGGTTTCCATATGAACTTTAAAGCAGTTTTTCCAATTCTGTGAAGAGCTCATTGGTAGCTGATGGGGATGGCATTGAATCTATAAATTACCTTGGGCGAGTATGGCCATTTTATGATATTGATTCTTCCTATCCATGGAAGGCATGAGTATGTTCTTCCATTTGTTTATATCCTCTTTTATTTCACTAGGCAGTGGTTTGTAGTTCTCCTTGAAGGGTCAGCATCCAGTGGAAGTTCGATTCCAGGTATTTGATTCTCTTTGAAGTGGTGTGAATGATTCATTCCTGATTTAGCTCTCTGTTTGTCTGTTACTGGTGTATAAGATGCTTGTGATTTTTGCATTAATTTTTGTATCCTGGAAGGACTTTGCTGGGGTGCTTATCAGCTTAAGGATTTTGGGCTGAGACAATGGGATTTTCTAAATATACAGTCATGTCATCTGCAAACAGGGACAATTTGACTTCTTCTTTTCCCCTTCAGATACCCTTGATTTCTTTCTCTTGCCTGATTGCCTAGCCAGAACCCACTATATTTGAATAGGAGTGGTGAGAGGGGCATCCCTGTCTTGGCCCCAGTTTTCAAAGGGAATTTTTCCAGTTTTTGCCCATTCAGTATGATGTGGCTGTGGGTCTGTCATAAATAGCTCTTATTATTTTGAGGTACGTTCCATCAATACCGAAGATTTATTGACGTTTTTTTAGCATGAAAGACTGTTAGATTTTGTCAAAAGCCTTTTCTGCATCTATTGAGATAATCATGTGGTTCTTGTCTTTGGTTCTGTTTATATGCTGGATTATGTTTATTGATTTGCAGATGTTGAACCAGCCCCTTGCATCCAAGAGTTGAAGCCCACTTGATCATGGTGGATAAGCTTTTTGGCGTGTGCTGCTGAATCCGGTTTGCCAGTATTTTATTGAGGATTTTTGCATCGATGTTCATCAGGGATATTGGTCTAAAATTCTCTTTTTCATTTAGTGTCTCTGCCAGGTTTTTGGTATCAGGATGATGGCTGGCCTCATAAAATGAGTTAAGGAGGATTCCCTCTTTTTCTATTGATTGGAATAGTTTCGAAGGAATGGTATGGCAGCTCCTCCTTGTACCTCTGGTAAATTCAGCTGTAGATGCATCTCTGGTCCTGGACTTTTTTCATTGGTAGGCTATTAATTATTGCCTCGAATTTCAGAGCCTGCTATTAGTCCAAATTCAGGATTCAACTAACTTCCTGTGGTTTAGTCTTGGAAGGAATTATGAGTGTCAGGAAATTATCCATTTCTTCTAGATTTTTCTAGTTTATTTGAGTAGAGGTGTTTATAGTATTCTCTGATGGTAGTTTGTATTTCTGTGGGAATTGGGTGTGATATCCCTTTATCATTTTTATTCGTCTATTTGATTCTTCTGTCTTTTCTTCTTATTAGTCTTGCTAAGCGGTCTATCAATTTTGTTGATCTTTTCAAAATAACTCCTGGATTCATTGATTTTTTGGAGGATTTTTGTCTCTATATCTCCTTCAGTTCTGCTCTGATCTTAGTTATTTCTTGCCTTCTGCTAGCTTTTGAATCACGTTTGCTCTTGCTTCTCTAGTTCTTTTAATTGTGATGTTAGAGTGTCAATTTAGATCTTTCCTGCTTTCTCTTGTGGGCATTTAGTGCTATAAATTTCCCTCCTACACACTGCTTTAAATGTGTCCCAAATTCTGGTATGTTGTATCTTTGTTGTTCTCGGTAGTTTCAAGAACGTCTTTATTTCTGCCTTCATTTGAATTTATGTACCCAGTAGTCATTCAGGAGCAGGTTGTTCAGTTTCCATGAGGTAAGGCCCGGTTTTGATTGAGTTTCTTAGTCCTGGAGTTCTAGTTTGATTGTACTGTGGTCACAGGAGACTGTGGTTTATTTATAATTTCTGTTCTTGTACATTTGCTAAGGAGTGCTTACAATAGTTTTAACTTAGAAGTTGAGAAATCCCCACATTTATTTTTGTTAAGTGGTTAGGAATATATATAACTTTAAGAACTCAGTATATTTATTCAGGAAGAAGAGTTTAATTGGGCATACGTAGTTTCTAGAAGTAAAAAAAAAATTACAGACAGATTATTTTTGATGTTTTCATTCTGAAAGTATGGCTAACTTCAGTTATTCATTAAATATCCCCAGTGTATTTATGAGACAGCTCCCATGAGCTAGAACCTAAGTGAATGTTCAAACGGCTACAGTTTACTCAGACTTCACCAACCTTTAAATAAGTGCCTCAAGCACCTAACGTGCTTAATACACTTTTCATATGTTGCTTAAGGAAGATATCACTGAAGTGGATTGTTTTAATTTCCCACATTTTGACAATAGAATGAAGTATATTAAATCAGAATAATGGAAGGGATATTTACAACTAAATCCTAGAGAGTTTGTTTAAACAAAAGATGGAATATAGAAGTTAAAGTCTCTTATATTAGTACAGGGCTTTTGTGGCACCTCCTTCACACAAGCCTTTCTCATGTGCCAGTAGACCCTGTTTCTTCTAATAAATTTGCTGTGACCCCTCTCTCCTTATCCTCATAGCAAGTAAAATCATGAGTTTCCCCAACTTAGCCCAGGATTAGTCTCTTACCCGTTTGTTCCATGAAATCCAGCAAAAGATTCAGTTAGTTGTGATGAGGTGAGAACCCATGGTGACCACTGTTCACTGTGCAGGTGGAGGATTAGAGAAAGAAATGAAAAGCTATGGTTGCAGCAGGTAAAAGAGGCTCTGATCTCCTGTCAATTATTATGGAAACCTCTTGCATGGTTGTCCATATTCTGTTTGGGCTTAATTTTTTAAAACAATGCAAAACAACAAAACAACTTAAATGCTATGTATAACACACTCTTCATGCAAATGTACTATACATGGGAATAGAATGATGGACCAGTCAAAATCCCATCCCCAAGAAACTTGATTCTAGTGAAGGAGATAAATTTGAACAAAAAGGACTATAAAATGAGGCAAAATGGTAAATTCTATGAGAGTAGTGTAAAAATGTTATGGGAGGGAAGAACAGTATTTGTGTGGTTTTTTTTGCAGGGCTAAGATTTGGGGTGTTTTGTTTTGTTTTGTGTTTTGAGAGGGAGTCTCACTCTGTCGCCCAGGCTGGAGTGCAGTGGCATGATCTCGGCTCACTGCAAGCTCCACCTCCCGGGTTCACGCCATTCTCCTGCCTCAGCCTTCTGAGTAGCTGGGACTACAGGTGCCTGCCACCACACCCGGCTAATTTTTTTGTATTTTTAGTAGAGACAGGGTTTCACCCTGTTAGCCAGGATGGTCTCAATCTCGATCTCCTCACCTTGTGATGCACCCACCTCAGCCTCCCAAAATGCTGGGATTACAGGCGTGAGCCACCACGCCCAGGCGATTAGGGGTGGTTTTAATGAGAAGTTGGCTTTAAACTGGGTCCCAAATAATTGTTAAGACCTCAGGAAGTGGAGGATGGTGTTGGGAGTGGAAATTCAAAAGGAGTTTCGAAGCAAGGGGGCCACAGTGGGAGAAACAAATCAAAGCAGAGTGTAGAGATTTTAAACCATTATCTCTCTTCAAGTAAGAAAGAAAGGACAAATGAGTTCTATAGGTCATTTCCATCTATTTTCTGGAAGAAATTGAACTTGTTAATCTATAACTATATAAGATATTCTTCTTCTAATATGAATATGAAGTATATGTTGATATGCTCCCATGCATTATGTAGAAATTTAGACTGAATTAATAGTTATCAATTTATAAGGTATTGAAGACATTTTCCTTTTTTCAAATGAAAATGAACTTTTTAATAAGTATTGAATGGTGCCAGGCATAGTGGCTCAAGCCAGGCCTGTAATCCCAGCACTTTGGGAGGCTGACGTGGGAGGATCACTTGAGGTCAGTAGTTCAAGACCAGGCTGGTCAATGTGGTGAAACACCTTCTGTACTAAAAATACAAAAATAAACTGGGTGTGGTGGTGTGCACCTGTAGTCCCAGCTACTCAGGAGGCTGAGGCAGGAGAATTGCTTGGACCCTGGAAGTGGAGGTTGCAGTGAGCTGAGATAGTGCCACTACACTCCAGCCTGGGCAACACAGCGAGACTCTGTTTCAAAGCAAAAACAAAAAACAAAACGAAACAAAAATACAGTACAGAATGGGTAAAACATTTGGTACTGATAAGAACCTCAATAGTATCCCTGATCTACCTGGAGTCTGAGCCTTCCTAGACCCTCTCTGTTTCTGGTGGGCGGTAGTCCTCAGTGGACACAGAGTATAAAAGAATGTTGCAGTCACTGCACATCTGGACTGAGAAACATGTGATGAGAGGCTCATAAGCCAAAACATATGTGCTTTCCAGCTGTGAGCATGTTGGATCAGGCTGACTCCTAGTTTTCTGATTTGTATGTAAGATAAGAATTTTCTTAACGTAAGCTTGTGCATTCATTACTGTAAACATATAGTACTATATTGGTACTATAAGTTCTCCTAGATATGTAGCATCATCTTTTATATATTTGGAAAATGTATAAGCTCAGAAAAATGCTGGGTTGGGAAATTATTTGAATTCATTTTAGATTTCTCAGAATATAATCATGTCAAACCTAAATATAACCACGTATAGGACAAGTTTTACAATTTCTGTGTATGCCAAGTCCTTTAAATACTTTTTTGAATGAATTTGTGTATTTCAAGGTTTTCAGAAAATTATGTGAATAGTAAAGTAAAACAGCAAAATGCATGAATATAATTACTATTTCTTTTAAAAAAAAAAAGCTAACATGGAACATTGGAGTATTTCCATAAATATCTGAACCCCTCAAATCTACAATGAAATAATAAAAAACATGCCAGCCTGGATTAATAACAGACATTCCTGAATATAACTTGCAAATGACATGCTATAGCAGATCTTCTTTATGGCGATTCTTTGAAAAGTATTATGGTACAATCACTCCTCCAATAAAGTGGGGAGGAAGATTAGGAATTAGTCAACCTGGCTTTTGCCAGTTAATGGGGCAGGTTTCTGAAACCCTCTGCTATGGTCTGAATGTGCCTTCCCAAAATTCACACGTTGAAACTTAATCACCAATGTGATAGTATTAAAAAGTTGGGCCTTTTAATAGATGATGAAGTCCTGAGGGCATGAATGGGATCAGTGACCTTATAAAACAGGTACAAGGGAGTTGTTTGCCCTTTCCCCAACGTGAGAGCACAGCATTCGCCTTTTCTGCAGTGTGAGTGAGCACGAACACACAGCAAGAAGTACCATCTATGAAGCAGAAAGTGAGTCTTCCCTAGACACAGAATTGGTTGACACCTGGATCTTGAACTTCCTAAGCTTCAGAACTGTTAGAAATAAATTTCTATTATTTACAAATTACTCGATCTTTTTGTTATAACTCTTTTGTTATAGCAGACCTCTCCAAATCAGTTTATTCTTGCAGAGTTAAGTAACAATTTAATGACATAAAATAGATACTGTGTTAATTTAATGCTTGGTACATACTAGGATTCATAAAATATGAGTTTCTTTTCTTTCTTTTGTAACACAGCTGCAAACAGAAAGGGTTGAGCTTGTCCTAAGGGCTCTTTTTTTAAGACAGTATACAAGGAGTTAGCTAGTTAGGTACACATTTGCAGCTCATTAACAAGAATTGCTTGCAGGCCAGCTTCTTAAACCTCAACAATGTGATCTTTAGCTTACCTTTCAAGGAACCTTAGGTTTAAATATAAACATCTTCTGTTCATCCATGAACCTACCTACTTGCTGACCCAATTATTTACTGTATGAACAGATATAGAATATATATATATTAGTCTTTCATATCCACCTTCTCTCAATGAAACCAAAAGTGTTTCTATTACCGTTGGCAGGACATAAGCAGCCCAGTTTGTTTGGAATTTACCTTTAATTTTTTCTTGAGATCTTTGGATTATAAATGGTAAAAAATTAGAACTGATTGTAGAGAACAGAAATCCTAGGTAGGCTATTTCTTTTATTATTATTATTATTATTATTATTATTAACAGGGGTCTCTGCAACATCTGTTCTATCTTATTGAAATTCATCAAGCTAAACACAGCTGCTATTTCATAGGAAAGTGGGAATAAGGGGCGGAGGAAGTGAGAAAGAAATTTTTTCCAAAGGAGGTGGCTTGGAGAAAGTAGAAAAATATGCTGTTGGTTTTTTTTTTTACTGTTGCCTAACTTGGATGTCCTAGGATTTTCTTGAACTTCCTGAGAACTGTTGTGTAACAGACAGATGTAATAAGTATACATTCAAAACACCATTCAGAAAAAAAATACATTTGAGGCATCTTGTAAACCAGAAAAAAAAAAATGGTACTATTTTGCCTATTTCTGTTTCTCAAAAAATATTTATGTCTTTGCATAATAATTTACAGTTTCTCTTTTCCCCTACAAGCATAAGAATCGGTCATATAGCACATTTTCTCAATAACTGGCATTCATAGGCAGCATATGAAATGGTAATCAATGGCTATGGGCCAGGAGATGGCCAATGATATCATGAGAGATAACTGAGAAGCCATTTTTAGCCATTGAATCCATGTTTCTTACTCTTTCCTATCCTGTTTTTCCCACTTAGTAGCACACCTTGATCTGTATTAAGAAGCTCAAGCAATTAAAAGCTATTTTCTTTACTGAGCAAATGTTTTGAAATAATCTGCAAAAGTATACTAACAGGTAATATTCAAATTTTACCTCCTTTTAAAATGTGACCAGTGGATATTACCAGAGTCACCATCTTTCTCCCCACATTTCTTCCCTCAGTTGATTTTTAGAAAGGCAAAGGCAAGGCAAGTTCTTGCTTTGTCTTTTATATTACAGCACCAATGAATGAGAAGCCAACATCATTCATCTCCATACCCCCGTTAACAACTCAGCATATTTGCAACTGTAACACTAAACTTAACAGCAGCATTTATCATGTTTTTATTTGAAATCTTCATACAAATAAAAAAAGATGAGATGATCTATAATATATTTAGGAAATGTTTCAAAAAGTGAATAAAATCTTGCTCAAGGGAAGGCTCTATTCTTCACAACTTAGAATCCACTGCAGTTGGAGCTGAAGTTAAAATTATTCAAATGATGATTTAGCACCAAATTTCAGAGACTTGAATGATCTTGATAGTTGGTGAAAATCAGCACCATGACATAAATTGTTTAAAGCGTCAAGATTTTCTTCCATTTCCCTCTCTTTCATTGTAAACGTGTCCACTCTATGTGAGTGCTAACCCATGAGACGCTGAGAAACAAGGTGATCAGAAATTTGTATGGTTTAAGCACTCTTGTTTATATTTTTAAGCGAGGAAAACTATTCGGAACCACACTGATGGGCTGAAAAGGCAATGTAAATGGGAGAACAATTCTAGCAAAGCTTTCCACATGTATTGCTAAGGGTTCTTCTTAACTTGATGACATATTTCTCTTCACACCCTTGGACACACCTGCTATTACATTCCCATTTTCCTAATCTCAATAGGATCATTAGGAGAGTCTCTGAATGATCAGACAGGCAATTATTGTAGTGTATTCTCAACACTAGCTGGTCAATGTGGCATCAACAGCCTATGCACTTAATTCAAATAGCACCATTGCCAGAAAAGGGTTTAATGCTTGCAGAGGGTGAGAATATGCAGGAGAAATGAGGTTCAAATGCTTTGCAAGAGCCACCCACCCCCCTGCCTTTGCTAATTTCCATGGAAGGGTTGGCTGTGCTGAATATTTAGGAAAACAATATTAATGCCGCTGCTTCAGAGGATCCATGGGGAAATCTGATAAATATCTGATTAAATTAGTCTCCAACATAATTACATTAAAGTCAAATTTGTTTAACTTTTTCTATGCTTGGTTATCCCTGCACAGCCAAAAAGATGTTAATTGGCAACCTAGCTTCTAATGTATTTATACCACTGGTGGTTTATTAAGTTCAAGTTTTATAATGCAAATGAAAAGAGATTGAAGTCATTTTTTTACAGCTAACAATTAAACTTTGAGGTTTTGGTTTTAAATGGAGCCTGTGAAGTCTTTAGTTTACACTGATAGTTTTACTATAAATCTTTTAAAGAATATCAATTTTAAAAAGATATTATGTGTTCATAGAAGTATTCTTTATACTTCTAGACATTAGAAAACAGAGCTAAGGAAAATTGAAACCATGAAAGACCTTACCCTACTGACTCTGCAAGTGTGGCATTAGAATTGAGAAGGTGCCATAGGGAAAGGTTCTTAACATGTAAACTACCTTCTTCAACTCTTTCATTGATTATATCTCTTAAGCATGCCCACAAAGAACAGAAAGTTCGAGAAATGAAAAATAATACAAAAATAGTGTTTTAAAAATAGAAACTCAATTCATTAAATTATTGTGTTACTCCGTTTGCATTGCTGTAAATGAATACATGAGGCTGGGTAATTTATAAAGGATTATCAAGAAGCATGGTGCCTGCATCTGCTTGGTTTTTGGTCAGGTCTCAGGAAGTTTTTACTCATGGCAGAAGGCAAAGGGGAGCAGGCACTTCACATAGTGAACGAGGGAGCAAGAGAGAGAAGGAGACCTGTCGGGCTCCTTTTTAAATAACCAGATCTTAGGTGAACTTATTACCATGGGGAGGGCATCAAGCCATTCATGAGGGATCTGCCTCCATGACCCAAACACCTCCCACCAGGGCTCACCTTCAACACTGGGAATTGCATCTCTACATGAGATCTGGAGGGGACAAACATCCAAACTCTATTAATTACTATACATGCAAAGAATATAATTGATATCTATACTCCTAAGTTTTGCTGAGAATCCTGGTGGATTTTCTTTTCCCCTAGTAGATTTTTATATACCAGTGAAATGGGATGTTCAAATTGGACTTATCCTATCCTAGCCTTTGTGTTGGATGAAGCCCTAAACTTAAGATAATTGGTATTTGTTCAGTGCTCATACATTTTTAAGAGTCATGCATAAACATATATGCACAATTTGCTAAGGGGTGACACGAAATCCAGTCTGGTATACCATAGACCATTGTTACTTCCAGGATATAAATGGGGACATAACTGGTGAAGGTGTGTTGGTAAAGAGGATTTCTTTACAGAGACTACTGCCAGAGCATTGTATTCTCTTTCACCTACACACTGGGGGATAGTGACACCAGTCTAAAAGAAGCAAACTGGAGGAGCCTGGGGCTCCACAGCTTAGAGACAGTGCTACACTCACGGAGTAGCCTATAATCCCAGAGTGTGGCCAGAGCAAGAAAGCTTATGTTTCCTGTGGGTCAGATCTCAACCCAGTAGAAAGGTGGGGAACTTGGCTCATTTCAGAGGGACTTTGACCGTGAGGACTGCTCAAAAGAATGATGCAGACCTTGCAGGGATGGACTGAAGGAATCCAGAACCATATGGAGAGTTGTAGGCAGTCAGCATAGGAGACATCAACCTATCATAGAGCGGCAGGTGGAAGATTCCCACTAGGGATTACTGAAGAGCCCTCAGATTGTCCTGTACCCAGCTAGACAAGGGACCGATTGAGATCTGACACTCCTAGAAGGCATGAGTGTCAGATTCCAACTGGAAATTCAAGAGCTTCCTGAACCTTACCTCTCCTCCCTCTCCACCTCTCCAACTGAGGAGGGGCAAGAGGTTGCACAGTGAGAAGAGCTGGCTGGGGAAATCATAAAGAAGGTACTGTAAACCCTTTCCCCACTGGAGTGTTCCCATTCTGAGCCAGGTTTAGCTTGGGGGAAAAGGGAAGCTTTAATCTGGTTGAGAACAATTTTGATATGACATTGAGCTAACAGAAATAAAATAAAATGTAAGGTACCTAGAAAAACTTTAGGACTAGCCTAGGATTTCATCCAAGACCAGGCAAGGAGACTGCAAAGCAGGGAGAAATTAGCTGTCCTGAAAAAGGAAACTATTTGAGCGCAAGTTATACGCTGTTATACAAGATTTGAGAGGCAAATCCAAGGGCAGCCGAATGACTCTGTCTTACAGTGAGAGAGGAATTTGAGGTTTGTAAAGGGAAACTTGAGAGAGGGAGAGGAAATGGGAACTTGTCAGGGAGAAAGGTACAAAATCAAAACTGTTGTTGACAGAGCTGCTAAGAAGGACCTTGACAGAATAGAAATGTCTAATAAGAATTTTCTTTTTGTTTTCTGGAAGGCATATCATATCAGCCTCTTTTTTCTAATACAAAATCTTTCATAAACTAATGTGTGTAAGTGGAATTGTGTAACAGAACTTAAAGAGATGAAGTGGCTGACCTCTGGGTCACTGTGGGGCAGCACTAGCATAAAGGCGGACGGGACCAGGACAAGGTAAGTCATCAATATCAGGACAGAGGTGCCTAGGAAAGCATCTTGAAGAAGGCTGTCTTTCAGCCGATTCTCCAATAAATAGGGAGCTTCTCTTGTGGATTCCACAATTAACCTTTTAATTTAACCAGGCTTCATTGATCTTTGTATGTACAATATTTTCCATCAATGCACATTTCATTGTGATGTGATCATGATTATGGTGCTGATGGTGGTAATGGCGGTGGTGGTGATGATGATGAGACTGGTGATGAAGACAACCCCTACCACTTTTATGGATGCGTAATAGTTGTACATATTCTGGGGATACGTGTGCTATTTCAATACCTGTATGCAATGTGCAAAGGTCAAATCAGGGTAACTGGGATATCCATCACCTCAAATATTTATCTTTTTTTTTTTGTATTTTTAGTAGAGACGGGGTTTCACCGTATTAGCCAGGATGGTCTCGATCTCCTGACCTCGTGATCCACCCGTCTCGGCCTCCCAAAGTGCTAGGATTACAGGCTTGAGCCACCGCGCCCGGCCAAATATTTATCTATCTTTTTTTGTGTTGGGAACATTGTAATTCTTCTCTTGTAGCTATTTTGAAATATACAATAAGTTATTGTTACTATAATTTCCATTTAGTACTATTGAATATTAAAACTTATTCCTTCTATCTAATTTTATTTTTGTACCCCTTAGTCAACTCCTACCATTTGAGAATGCTTAATGTACTAAGTGTTTTTCATGAGTTTTTAAACTTATTTCTTGCAATAAACATGAAATGAGAAAATTGAATCTCAGAGAGATTTGATGACTTTTTGATGCTACCAAGATATGAAATGGTAGTTACAGAATTTGAACTTTTTTTCAAAAATACAGTAAAAATTTCACTTGGAATTTTTTACCTCAATGTTCTATGTAATGGTACTTCTTACGAATGCAATATATGCCAAATCTCTTATTTCTTTTCTTTTCCCTACTCATTTTCATTTTAGTTTACTCATCTTTTTATAGTTTCTTAAAGTAGAAGCCTAGATTATTGATCTTAGATTTTATTCTAATATAAATATTCAATACTGTGTATTTCCCTCTAAGTACTATTTTTACTGCATCGCACACATACTAATGGTCTGTATTTAATGGCCCAGCATTTGGTCTGTTTTGGTCACTGTTTCTTGTGAGCTTGAAAAAGATGTGAACTCTACTGTAGTTGAATGTCAATTAGATCTGGCTGATAGATGGTGCTGTTTGGTTCATTACATCCTTACTGATTTTCTGCTTGCTAGATCTGTCAATTACCTAAAGATAGTATTAAAGTCTCCAACTGTACCAACTATTATAGTCAATTCAATTATTTCTCCCTGCACTTCTATCAGATTTTGCTTCACATTTTTAAAAACTCTGTTTTTAGGCACATATATATTAAGGATTGTCATGTCTTCTTGGAGAATTGACCCCTTTATCATTATACAATGCCCCTCTTTATTGCCCTTGCCCTGAAGTCAGCTTTGTCTGTAATTAATATTGCTACTTCAGCTTTCTTTTGATGAGTATTAACATAATATATCTTTCTCCATCCCTTTATTTTTAATCTATTTGTGACTTTATATATCATATAGTTAAGTCTTGTTTTTTTTATTTTCTACTCTGCCAGTCTCTGTCTTTAATAAGGATTAGACCATTGATATTTAAAGTGATTATGAATATATTTGTATTAATATCTATAATATTTGTTACTGTTTTCTGTTGATTCCCCCTTATCTCTCTCTCTCTCTCTCTCCACCACTCTCTTTCCCTCTCTGGTTTCAACTGAGCATGTTATATAATTCCATCTTTTTATCCTCTTAGCATATCAATAATACTTCTTTTTTATGCTTTAGTGGTGCCCCTTGTGTTTGCAGTATATGTTTATGACTATAGCCAAGTCTTCTTTCAAATAACATTGACCCACTTCATGGGTAGTACCAGTACCTCATAACAGAGTATTTTCAATTCCTTTCTCCTATCCCTTATAGCATTTCTGTCATTCATTTCACTTATTCATAAGCAATAATCACTGAATATATTGTTGCTATTATTCTTTTGAACAAACTGTTATCAGTTAAATAAAATAACAATAAGAAAATAAAAGATTTTATTTTACCTTCATTTATTCCTTACCTAATTCCTTCCTTTATGTAGATCTGAGTATCTGACCTACATCAATTTTCTTTCCCAAAATTTTTTTGAACATTTCTTGCCAGGGGGGCCTACTGGTGTCAAATTCCCTCAATTTTTGTTTGTCTGAGAAAGTCTTTATTTCACTTTCTCTTTTGAAGGACAGTTTTGCTGGATACATAATTCTAGGTTGGTGGATTTTTTCTTTGAAAACTTTAAATATTTCACTCCACTCTCTTCATGCTTGCATGGTTTCTGAGAAGTCCAGTGTAATTCCTATCCTGTTCCTTTATAGGCAAATGTTTTTTCCTCTGACTTCTTTCAAGATTTTCTTTGTCATTGACTTTCTGCAGTTTGTTTATGATATGCCTTGGTGTCACTGTTTTGGGATTTATTCTGCTTGGTGGTCCCTGCACTTCCTGAATCTGTGATTAATTTTGGAAAATTCTCAGCCATTATTATTTTAAATATTTTTGTTTTTTTTCTTTCTTCTCCTTCTGATATTTTCATTATGCATATGTTGCACTTTTGAAAAATATTTTTGTTTTTTTTCTTTCTTCTCCTTCTGAGATTTTCATTATGCATATGTTGCACTTTTTTTTTTTTTTTCTTTTGAGACAGATTCTCACTCTGTCACCGGGGCTAGAGTGCAGTGGTGCAATCTTGGCTCACTGCAACCTCTGCCTCCCGGGTTCAAGTGATTCTTCTACCTCAGCTTCTGAGTAACTGAGATTACAGACACCTGCCACCATGCCCAGCTAATTTTTTGTATTTGTAGTAGAGATGGGGTTTCACCATGTTGGCCAGGCTGGTCTCAAATTCCTGACCTCGTGATTCGCCCGCCTTGGCCTCGCAAAGTGCTGGGATTACAGGGGTGAGCCACCGCGCCCAGCCTGTTGCACCTCTTTTAAATATCCTACAGTTCTTGGATACTCTGTTCCATCTTTTTCATTCTTTCTCCTGTTTTGTATTTCAGTTTTGGAAGTTTCTGTTGACATATCTTCAAGCTCACTGATTCTTTGCTCGGCCATGTCCAATGTCCATGACCATGTCCACTGAGGTGTTCTCTGTTTCTGTTAGTGTTTTTTTATTTCTAGCATTTCCTTTAATTCTTTTTGGAGTTTCTGTCTCTCTGCTTACATTACCCATCTCTTCTTACAAGTTGTCCACTTGTTCCATTAGAGTCATTAGCTTATTAATCATAGTTATTTTTAATTTCTGGTCTGATCATCCCAAAGTCTCTGCAATACCTGAATGTGGTTTGTGTGCTATGTTGTCTCTTCAGGCTGTATTTTTTTGCCAGTTAGCATGCCTTGTCATTTGCTATTGAACACGAAACACCCACTTCCTCAGGTAAGAGGAACTAAGGTAGATAGGCCTTTTGTATGAGATTTTACCTTTATCTGGCTGGGAGTGGGACTGTTTTTCCTATTTACATTAGCTGTGATATCAGAGGCTGAAATTTTCTGTAAGGTGCTTGTTTTCATCTCCACTGTTGTCTTTGAGTTTTCCTAGGTACTTTTTAAATAGACTCTGAGGCTTGCAGGTTTTCTAAGCTATGATCCCCTGTCATTTTTCAGGAGCTCTATTAATGTGGTAGTAAGGTGTACAGGGCAGAGAGGCATTATCGGTTTTCTTAGTGAGGTCGAGTTGGTATTTCCCTTTCCCTAGGTTGGTTAGATTTGGGTAAAACTCCAGTTAGTTAGGTTCTGGTAAAGCAGTTTTCCCTAAGGTTCAGCCTTGGTTAAAGATAACGGGAAACTCTGGTTATATTTCGGAATGCTTACATTTTCCCTTCTCTTGCTGGAAGCAAGTGAGGAGTTTCCTTAGATTTTCACAGTGAGAACCTGGTAGGGCATTTGGAGGAAGATAAACTCTCAAAAGTGTGGGGGTCCCCTAAGATTGGACCCCATGAACGTTTTTAGCTTTCAAGCTAGATCCCACTGAGCCTCCAGCATTTCATAAATTGGAGTTTAACGTGTTCCTACTGATTCTGGCTTCAGCTGTGGGCTTCCACTCCTGGGCTTCTGCTAAAGGTGAGCTGTGACTCTTCCCTGTCAGTCTTTCCAGTTTTGTGGCAGTGGTTTGCTCCACGTACCCAACTGTCTGACGGATCTTAGAAGGGCTGTTGATTTGCAGTTTTTTCAGCATTTTTCTTGTTATGAGGGCAGGAGTAACAATTTCCAAGCACTTTACATGTTGGTTTGGAATCCCTAAGACTCTGTCCTTTTTTATTCTTCATTAATGAACTGAATTTCTACTGTGTGCCGTGGACATTTATGGTTGCTGATACTACAAAGGCAAACAAGATATGATCACTGCCTTCAATGGACATACAGTATGAGAATCCTAAATTATTCACTTCTATATCTTTTCTTATTTTTACCATATTTATGTTTGCTTTGCTTCACTTCCTGCAAACATCTGAGACCCACTTTTTGTGCTTCTTTTATATCATTTCTATTTTGCAATCAGACTTCCACCCTCCAACTGGTACGCATTCACTCGTTCTCTCATTCTTACATTGGTTGAGTACTCTTCTGTCTTTAAACTCTGTATCGCAAAGGCTCTCTCTCATTAGTGCTTTACTTTAGTTGCTATTAGACACTGTGGCAACAAATGACTGGCTAAGTCTCAGAGATCAGAATACTAAGAGATGTACTGAGACATGGCCTCACTCCTCAGAGCTGCAGCAGCATGTAACTTACGGATACCAAGCAACTCATCAAACTGAAGGCACTGACAGCAATTTTGGAGGTAATCGGTAGTGCCCAACAGGTAATCACCTCTTGCTTTTGAGTTGTTATGAGTAGACAGAACTTGGGAAACCACATTTTTTTTTTTTTTTTTTTTTTGGAGACAGAATCTTGCTGTATTGCCAGGCTGGAGTGCAGTGGCGCAATCTCGGCTCACTGCAACCTCCACCTCCCAGGTTCAAACAATTCTCCTGTCTAAACCTCCCAAGAGTAGCTGAGAATACAGGTGTGCACCACTATGCCCAGGTAATTTTTGTACTTTTAGTAGAGACGGGATTTCACCATTTTGGCCAGGATGGTCTCAATCTCCTGACCTCGTGATCTGCCTTCCTTGGCCTCCCAAAGTACTGGGATTACAGGCATGAGCCACTGCACCCTGGTGGAACCACATTTTAAACTTCTGAAAATAACATATAGGCCTGGTGTGGTGGCTCATGCCTGTAATCCCAGCTACTCGGGAGGCTGAGGCAGGAGAATCACTTCAACCTGGGAGGCAGAGGTTGCAGTGAGCCAACATTGTGCCATTGCACTCAGCCTGGGCAACAAGAGCGAAACTCCATCTCAATAAAAAAAAAAAAAAAGGAAGAAAGGAAGGAAGGAGGGAAGGAAGGAATGAAGGAAATAAAAATGATTTTATTTATATACGGGATGCCCAGATGCCCTAATTACACTGAGCGATAATGTATTTTAGGAATATGTACTCTTATCAAGCATTTCACGTTAAATGGATTAAATGGGTTTCATTTCTCTGCTCCTCATCAAATTTTTCCTCATGTGAGCTTCTTGAGAAGAAAATATGAACATAATTTTGAAATTTTTTGATAATTTTAATATATATTTTCTGATTTACTATTCCATTTCCACTTTATAAATCCAGAAAAGGTATTACCATATTTTATCAGTCTTTGTAAAAAGTCTTATAATCAGTGTTCTGTCATAATTGAATGGACAGTGGCTTCTTTTCTGATAAGTGGCACATACGACTAATGTTTTATAAAATATATACATTACATTTAATGAAATGTACTGTTTTAATATATATCCTGAGCATTTAATTTTTGTCACACTTTTCATTTTCAAATATTTCACTCCTATGAAAAAATTTACACCTAATGAAAGCTAGATGAAATAAAGTTATTACATGAGACAAATGCACCCTGAGAAAATTAAATGTTATTCTTTAGGCCTCACAAAAACTTCACATTGAAAGGATGAGACATATTAAGGAAAGAAAAGAAAGTAAATATATAGATAAGTCTAAATAAATAGTCTATTGTGGATTGTACAAAATGTTATATGTATATATAATTAAAATATATGAAAATAATAGCATCCAAATTGTGAGATTGGTAAATGGAGTTAAAATTTTTTAAGCTCAATGTAGTGTCTGGCATGAAAATAAAAGTAAAATTAATATTAAATTTTTATAAGTCAAGAATGCATGTCGTAATCTCTAGGGTAGCCATTAAAAATAGTAAAAAGCATTTATACTTCAGATGAGAAAATGGTGAACTGACAAAAATTACTCAAACATGAAAAATATTTTAAAACTTTAGAACAAGCAAGATGGACAGAGTAGTCCCAATAACAATTTTTAAATAAGGTAATAAATTTAAACCCAACTATACTAGTTAATTACATTAAATGTTAAAGAATTAACTGCTCCAATACAAGCAGGAAAAATATTCATCTTATTATCACTGACAAAAGGAAGCTTGTATGTTCAAAAGTTTGAGAACAAAATCAGTACCAATTTTGCGAATACTCTAAACTGAAGTGTTAGATAAGACTAACAAAGAGGATGGCCCCAAATTGGTTCATCCAGCATTATGTCAAACCTACTTCTAAACTATGGATAAAAAGTGGAGAATCCAGGAGTGGAGATAAAGGATCTGGAGAGAAAGTAGATGTTGTCTGTGTACATTATGTTTATCTAGTTTCTCCTTCATATTCATGGTGTGTGGTGGTATTTCTTCTACCCTCAACTCAAGGCAAATCACTAGTGGTAGTTGGAGGGGGTAGGGTCAAGAAAATCTCTTAGGGAGTTTGATTTGGTGTACTTAGCATTTATTGAACAGCAGTGCATGATACTGGATACTTGTCTTTTACCTGAAGAGTCTAAAAGCAAGAGCTATTCTGATGGCAGACTTTCTTGGAGCCATGAAAGTGTAAGTTTTCTGTGCACCAACTATAGACCCAGTTAGAGGAAATTAGATTGGTCATTGGGAAAGGAATTTCACTTGAAGAATGTCAGGAAAGGCAACAAGTGTTCCACAGTGGATGAACCATGGAAAATAAGAGACTGAGGATGGAGTTATAAGTGTCCGACTTGAAAACATCACATATATTAAGATATTTGCAGGTGAGGCGTCTGCAACAGGAACCTATAAAACCACAAAGAGGTAGACCCACCATTTAGAATCCTCCATAGTCAGAGGGCTTTCAGGCCTGTACCAATCAAGTAACCCATTTTACCCTATGTCCTATGTCACATTTGCTTCCTAGCTCAAATTCTGGAGCAGCTAGGTGAAGGCTGGTGAGTGATGAGAAAGAGTAGAGAGTTAGGTAACAAAATAAAGACTTATCATCATACCTGCACATCCCCAAATATAACTGAGAGAGGATAGAAGATTTAACAAAGATGGTTTGGAGTCATATGATTATTAGACTGGGTTAAATTGTTTATTATCTAAAACTGACAGAAAAACTATGAAAAATGGCTGAGATTTCATCTAAAGGATTGGCTAGTGGGGATGTGGTATAAGTTGAGAGAATATATTTAAAGGAGTCATCTTTGGAATGACAGGAATTACCTTGTGCTTATGTCCTATGAAGCCCAGTTAATTCAATAAGCCAGTTACACTTACAGTAAGACCACACTCAGTAAACATGAACACTTGAGTTAAACTTGATTGTGTTACAGAAGGATCTGGGTATACAGAACCCCTAAGAATGCAAAGGTCCATCATTTTAAAATGTGAAATAAAGTCACAGTACTACTGGGTCTTTTGTGCATTGTTGGGACCAATTTTTGGCACAGAAAATAAGTTCTCCCTTTATGGGATGAGACTGCCAATTTTTCTTTAAACAGATGGCTGTTATTTCGTTATTCAACATACCTTCCCTTGACACTTCTGTCTGCCAATTATTGTGGCAAATATAGTCTTTTATTCTGGATAAATTACTGAGGTACTTTTTGAGACTCAGTATCCAGAGGGGTGAAAGATTTATATTTCTTTACCTACCAATCAATCTACACCTGAAAGTAGGTGTGAGATAAACTGGAACTGATTTCAATTATTGATAAATCACAAAGAATAACATAAACCATTACATGATTGATCTTGGAGACTTTTTCAAACCCTCTTTGGAGTAGAATAAGATACCTACTTTAGATGACCACTAATTGGCTAGTGTATTAGTCCATTCTCACTCTGCTATGAAGAAATACCTAAGACCGGATAATTTAATAAAGAAAAGAGGTTCAATTGATTCATAGTTCTGCATGACTGAGGAGGCCTCAGAAAATTTACAATCATGGTGGAAGGTACCTCTTCACAGCGTGACAGACGAGAGAATGAGTGCCAGCAGAGGAAATGCCAGATGCTTACAAAACCATCAGATCTCGAGAGACTCACTCACTATCATGAGAACAGCATGGGGAAACTGCTCCCATAATCCAGTTACCTTCACCTGGTCCTGCCCTTGACACATGGCGATTATAGTTCAAGATGAGATTTTGGGTGGGGTCATAGCCAAACCAAATCATTCTGCCCCAGCCCCTCCCAAATCTCATGTCCTCACATTTCAAAACACAATCATGCCCTTTCAACAGTCCCCCAAAGTCTTAGCCCAGTCGAGCATTAACCCAAAAGTCCAAGTCCGAAGTTTCATCTGAAGATAAGGCAAGTCCCTTCCACTTAGGAGCCTGTACAATCGAAAGCAAGTTAGTTACTTCCTAGAGACGATAGGGGTACAGGCATTGGGTAAATAAACCCATTTCAAATGGTAGAAATTGGCCAAAACAAAGGGGCTACAGGCCCCATCCAAGCCAGAAATCCAATAGGCAGTCATTAAACCTTAAGGTTCCAAAATGATCTTCTTTGACCCCATGTCTCACATCTGGGTCACACAGATGCAAGAGGTGGATTCCCAAGGCCTTGGGAAGCTCTGCCTCTGTGGCTTTGCAGGGTATAGGCCCCCTCCTGGCTGTTTTCCTGGGCTGGCATTGAGTGACTGTGGCTTTCCCAGGCATGTGATGCAAGATGTTAGTGGATCTACATTCTGGGGCCTGGAGAGCGATGGCCCTCTTCTCACAGATCTGCTAGGCAGTGGGTACTCTGTTTTGGGGCTCTGACCCCACATTGCCTTTCCACACTGCCTTTGCAGAGGTTCTTCATGAGGGCACCGCCCCTGCAGCAAAATTCTTCCTAGACATCCAGGCATTTCCATATTCTCTGAAATCTAGGCAGAGGTTTCCAAACCTCAGTTCTTGTCTTCTGTGCACCTACAGGGCCAACACTATGTGGAAGCTGCCAATACTGGGGTCTTACACCCTCTGAAGAAATGTCCTGAGTTGTACCTTGGCCCCTTTTAACCATGACTGGAGCAGCTGGGATGCAGAGCACCAAGTCCCAAGGCTGCACCCAGCAGGAGGGCCCTACACTCAGCCCAGGAAACCATTTTTCCCTCCTAGGCCTCTCTGCCTGTGATGGGAGGAGCTGCTGTGAAGCTCTCTGACATGCCCTGGAGACATTTTCTCCATTGTCTTGGGGATTAACATTTGGCTCCTCATTACTTATGCAAATTTCTGCCATTGGCTTGAATTTCTCCCTCAAAAATGGGCTTTCTTTTCTACTGCATCATCAGGCTACAAATGTTTCAAACTTTTATGCTCTGTCACCTTTTAAATGCTTTGCTGCTTAGAAATTTCTTCTGCCAGATACCCTAAATCATCTTTCTCAAGTTCAGAGTTCCACAGATCCCTGGTCTCTTTGCCAAAGCATAGCAAGAGTGACTTTTACTCCAGTGCCCAACAAGTTCCTCATCTCCATCTGAGACCACTTCAGCCTGGGCTTCATTGTCGATATTACTATCAGCATTTTTGTCAAAGCTATTCAACAAGTCTGAAGGAGGTTCCAAACTTTCCCACATTTTCCTATCTTTTTCTGAGCCCTCCAAACTGTTCCAACTTCTGCCTGTTACCCACTTTCAAAGTCACTTCCACATTTCTGGGTATCTTTATAGTAGCACCACACTCCAGGTGCCAATTTACTGTATTAGTCTGTTCTCACACTGCCATGAAGAAATATCTAAGGCTGGGTAACTTATAAAGAAAATAAGTTTAATTGACTCACAGTTCCATATGGCTGGGGAGGCCTCAGGAAACTTACAATCATGGCAGAAGGTAACTCTCTACAGGGTGGCAGGAGAGAGAATGAGTGCCAGTAGGGGAAATGCCAGACACTTATAAAACCATGAGATCTCATGAAATTCGCTCACTATCATGAAAACAGCATGGGGCAAACTGCCCCCATGATCCAGTTACCTCCACCTGCTCCTGCCTTTGACACATGGGGATTATAATTCAAGATTAGATTTGGGGTGGGAAAACAGCCAAACCATATCAGCTAGATACCAAGGCAGACCTTGCAATAAAAACCTAGACCTCCACAATTGAAAGGAATTATTAAGATCATCTATCTCCCATCTAATGAAGAAATCCAAATTCAAAGCTATTTCAGGTGACTTGTGGATATTTTGTAAGCAGAGTAGAAAAAGAGGAGGTTGACATCAAAATGCTTTACTGAGAATTGTTTTTTTCTAGATAGACTGTTTCTTGGACAGTAATTTCCCACAAAATGGAAAATAAGGTTAGGGTAACTCTAGGCTTGTATCATCCTGCAGGTAACTATCTAAGAGAAGAGAGTGCCATTTTCACAATAATCCCCAAAAACGTCCCAAGGAGGACTCTGACTTGTGTCATGGAGACTCTGCCTGGAGCCAGAGGTGGTATTTGGTTTGGATCCAGAGGTGGGGGATGTGGTATGACTTAGGGGATTAGATTTAAAGGAGTCATCTTAAGAAAAATGGAGTTACTTTGTGCTCGCTTTCTGAAGGAGTCCAGCTAATTCAACAGACCAGCTGTACTTATACAATAGCACCACAAGCAGAGAACAGGAAGACTGAGGTTCAAGTTGAATATGTTACAGAAGGATCAGCCCCACTTGAACTACAGGAGCTAAAGATGAGAACAGGGATCTGATCCAAAGAGATTCTTACTAAATGAAAGCTTATGTTTACTATGCTAACATAAGGGATATTTTTGGTGACTTTTATTTTAAAATGTTCTTTCTCTCTTGCTTATTTAATCTTTCCTTCCTCCATTAAATTTCTTAAATGTCTCCCAGAACCAAGTGGATGAGTGGCACCTCCATCAAATGATATCTCTTGCATTTTGGTTTCCAAGAAAAGAAGCTTCTAAAAACATTCCAAAGAATTTCTTGAAAGGTAGAGAAATTCCTGGGATCTCAGGGGTTAACAGGACCTAGTATTATTCCTAACTTGATCACTCCTTTCACTGTGGATTTGGAGATGATAACATTGTGGTTTAGTAGCAGGTTCATGACCTATAGGTTTTGAGACCCTGATTCCATATTTTTATTTCAGGATTTAACAGTTTAAATGAATTAAAGACTCTGATTAAGGGTATCCTCTCAAACTATTGTTGAACTTTGCCTCATAGTTTCAGAAAAGACACTTAATGCCAAAGAAACACATAGGACATCTCTAGGGTATTGAAAATTCAGAAGTGAGAAATGATTTTACCAGGAGACCAAAGCCCTTCAAATTAAAGTGAGATTGACTGACCCTTCTGTAGAACATGCAGTCTTATAGTATCTAAATGTATGGTGATCACATATTCCAGCTGTTAAGGATCAATTCTAATTTCAAATATTTTATTCCATTGTCCTTGTAAGTGTATTCATACTGTCAGACAATGTATCTGGGACAGGAACTCATATAATATGGCCCATAGAGTTAAAGCTAGATCCTTGGTAACTTTATTTAATCAGAAGGTCCTACATTCTATGTTTCAAGGGAACTCATAGTCCTTATTTCTAAAGCAAATGTAAAGGTTTCTGTGGAAGCAAGCACTATGCAGTTTTACTTGATGATAATTACCCTGAGTCTCTAGCGTACACCGATGCATCTTTGCTGTGAGAGACACATCTTGTGTCATTTCCCTGACTCAGAGAAAGGTTTTGAGAAAAGGTCAGTGACTACCCAAGTGACTTCAATCTTTATAGGCAAGTGAATGAGAATAAAGTTGAATGCAGTTGTCTTGTCCAAGTAATCCTCTATCTTGACAGCATATTTGAATCACCTAAGAGCTTTTGAAAATTACCGACTTATTCCCATCTATTTCCACCCTAGACCATTAAATGAGAATCTTTGGGGGCGGGGAACCTGATAGTCTTCCCAGGTGATTCTAAAAATGTCTGATCAGGGTGGAAAACCAGTGTTTGACAGATATACAAACACCAGATAAAAAAATCTGTGTTAAGCTAATTGAAATGTAAGTTGCCAATTGAAGTATAGATTTTGGTAAGCTTTTTCTAGCACTTATTACGCGTGTAATATGTGTGTGCACTATTCTAGAGACTCTCTAAAACATGCCTGTGACATAGAAATAATTATCTTCCTTTTGATAACTGAAGAAACTGATGCCTAACCAGAACAAATGGCTTGAACAAGATCACACACTAGTAAGTGGGAGAGATAGGCTGTGACTTCATAGTTGATTGACCCTAAGGAGCCCATGGAAGGCAGGGTCTGTGTCTTACTCATCTTTCAATTTCCCCCACTTCCTATTGTACCCAATAACAGCCTCTAGCAGAACATCTGCTGTAGAATAGGGCTTTGTAAAAATACACTTGATTTAGCAAAATGGACAGTGACTGTCTTGCCATGCATACATGGGCATGGATAAGTTAGTACTTTTTTTTTCCCCTGCATAATCTACATCAAATACCTCTATCAGTCCAACTGATACCTGACTAAGAGAAGTTTTGGTGTCTTCAGTACCGCTTTGGCCTAGGCATGCTATCATAACAAGGACTAGGAAGAAGGCTGGTCAGTGCAGGACTAGGGAAGGTCTTGGACATTGGTAGAGATAAGGGCACATCTAGGAACACGTAGCTAAGGAACAGTAGATTCAAGGCCAGAACTCAGTTTGAGAGTAGTCATGAGTTACATGAAGGCCAAAGTGAGATCAAGATCTCACGAAGTCACTGTTTGAGAAAACAACCTTGAAGTCAATACTGATATTGGCAATACATTTCCAGAGTATATTTATAATATTTGTTGAAGTTGTGTGACATGAGAAAAAATTGTTGGCTATTTGTTGAAGGTTTATTGTTTCTATTACCTATCTGAGCTTCCTCTGAAAGGAATCAGAATATGCCATTCCAAAATTATGCTACATTGGCATTAGGATTACTCTGAGCTAAAGACAATTGTGACTCAACAGGACAAGAAACGTTTTCTACCCTTTAAGGCTATCTCTACCTAAAAGTAAGGCATGTATTGCCTTTGTGAAAGGTGCCTTCCTTAAATCAGGGAGAGAAGAGCTACTGTTCTCATTGAAGGCAGAGACATCATCAAGATGAATATGCACAAACAGACTGTAATAAAATAGCCCTTGTCTTCATTACTTCACCCGTATACTTTTATACTTCGTAGTCACTTGAAACCTGATTAGAAACAAAGATCAAAATCATAAAAAATTTGTTATAAACATATAATTGGCTTTTTCTTGAATCATTTCAAAGTGAATTACCTTAGAGTGATGACACAGAAGGGACTGTCTTATGCCAGTTCAGGCGTCCCTTCAGACTGGTTGCTGTGAATCTTCTGCTTTTTGGAGGACTGGCCCATTTTAAAAATAGATTACATGACACCTAGTTCCAGAAACTCCATTCTGGTTTGGTTATTTCAAACAATGGCCTCCCATAAACTTTGTTGAGCAAATCTAAATGTGTTTTCCTGCATTAAGAAGGTAAATAAGCCCCTGAGTTTAATCTCTTCCATTCTAATCAACATATTATCTTTGTGAACCCCAGTGCATGTAAATATTAATAAAAGGCATGTGCTTTAAAATACAATCTCACCGGGAAGGTGAGAAGCAATTGTTTTCCTACCAATTTTAGGTAATCAGCATTAGGATGCTATAGTAATCAGTTCAGGAGCCAAAGAGCCCAGAAACAAAAGCCAGGTGCTAGGAACCTGAAAGCATTGCAGTGACCCCACAGTTGGGATGCAGGTCAGGATACTGGGAGATCAAATAAAATTAAATCCTGTAAATATTTGTCACATAGCTATTATGTGCAAGCCACTGGGTACTGTAATGCAAATGCAAAAGTGAATGAGACACAGACTTCATCCTGAAGGAGAAAATAATCGAATAGAGGGACAGAAGGAAAGGATATTATGGAATACCATTGAGGAGATAAGTGAAGATGTGTTAAAGAGTTACTAGTAATTAAAAATGTTTCATGGAAGAGGTGAAATAAGAAATGTGCCTTAAGGCTGGGTGTGGTGGCTCACGCCTGTAATCCCAGCACTTTGAAAGGCTGAGACTGGTGGATAACTTGAGGTCAGGAGTTTGAGATCAGCCTGGCCAACATGGTGAAACCCCATCTCTACTAAAAATACGAAACTTGTCCAGGCATGGTGGTATGTGCCTGTAATCCCAGCTGAGATGGGAGGATTGCTTGAACCTGGGAGGCGAAGGTTACAGTGAGCCGAGATTGGGCCACTGCACTCAAGCCTGGGTGACAGAGTGAGACTCCATCTCAACCCAAAAAAAACCAAATAAAACACACAAACAAGAAAAGAGGAAAGAGGAGGAAGAGAGGGAGGGGGCAGGGAGAGGGAGAAGGGGAGAGGGAGGAGGAGGAGGGGAAGGAGGAGGAGGAGGAGGAGGAAAGAAATGTGCCTTGAACAATAAGTTATATTTTGATAGCCATGCTTGGGGTGAAATGAGAATTTTTAAAAGGTAAATGGAGATCTCAGACCTGTTAAATAAAATTTGAAGGATAGGCTTCAGATTTTGGAAAACTGTTATTGTCAAAGTCAAAGACATCAGCAGCATGGCTGACTTAAGTGGGAATTTTGAAACCAATACAAGGAATGGTGGGAGGCAAAGGCAAATGGCCAGGTTCTTGCTTTGAAGGGACTGTGCTTTATCCCTGAGCCACTGGTGTACCCTCCAGAGCACAGTACACATAGGACTCAAGAAAGTTTGATGGATAATTTTTTGTCAGAGATCAGAGAACATACGAGGGCACTCAAAATTCAATGTTGCTTAAAAGTTTGTTTTTTTCAACCACTGAAAACACTAGCATCAGAGCATCTTTGTGAGAGGATGTATATTTTAGACAACAATCTCCTTCACATGGTGAAAAGAAATTATTTCTTTTCCTGCTCCCTTAGCTTTCTAATGAGTTTAGTGTCCAGAGCAGCAACTTGGGGAATTGTTTAGCTTAAGCATTTTAAACTAAGAGTAGAGAATTTTTACACTTGCCTATGACTTTTAGCCATAAGTCAAACTGTCATTACTGCAACAACAAAATATTTTTATCTGATCTTACTATTGTTAAATTCTGATTTGCAGTAATCAATAAATGAGTAAGTAAAATTAAATGAATTTTTAAAATTAAGATGATATTTTAATGGTCATAAGTGATCTTTTCCAGGGATATTTTCTATTCAAAACATTATTTCTGCATGTTTGAGATGTATACCATCATTGTGAGTTCTCGATTTTTATAAGTTAGCTGTATATCAGGAGACTCTTACCCTTGTGTGATAAATATGGACATTTTGGACACCATTTTTCTCTCAGACATTGAGATTACTTTTTATATTTCATCACGTCACAGCAATCTCAAAATTGGTAGCAAGTACTTCCTGTGTTACCATTGAAAAAACAGTGGGAATCTCAGTTTGATATCAAATTGTAGCCATTCACTCATTTGCCATTTGGCAAAGGATTTCATCCATTGTGATTGTACCCTAGCAACTATACTGATTACCTGTCAATTTCCTAATTCTAAACCCTAGGAAACCTTGGTTACCATAGAAATTACTTTTCCACCTATGTACAATTTAACTCAGCTAGGCTATTTTTACTAAGAGATCCCAAATTTGAGCATTTTTAAGCTACCTTCATATTTCCCTTAAAGAATTCACATTTCTAGAATTCTACTCTTTCTCTGGGTAAAGTTACCATTTATACGACTACATAATACATTTGTAAAAGTCAGCCATGGAAGAGCTTTGTGAACTTGGATGTGCGTTCTGATCACCTGGAGACCTTGTTCAAATGCAGGCTCTGATTCAGTAGATCTGGAATGGGGCCTGGAATTCTGCATTTCTAGCAGGTTCCCAGATAATGGTGCTGCATTAATCCTCGGATCACATTGTAAGTCTCAAGGAGGTGCTGGATCCGTTTTGTTGTTCTTTAGAAATTTTAATTGATTTACATTATTTGAATAGCTTTTTATATTTGATATTTGGAAACACAAAAGTTTTACATGTTTCTTCTTTCAGTTGGTCATGAAATAAGTTAATAGAGCAAAGATACTTATGATTATGTTAGTTTGGAAACTGAGAACAATGCAGATTAAAAACAAAGTAAAAAACACCATATGGTTGTATCTACCACATGAGCAAAGAACAAGTCATGACATCTTCCCTTGGAATTTCAAGAACAGCATTTATCATAGGTATAAATTCTGCTAACATTCATCGTAGTATAAATTCTGCTAACATAGTCTCTGCAGTGCAGGACTGTAAGAAAGAAGTATCTCTAGTAGTAGAAATGTTTATTTCATCATTCAAAAAATACAGAGCTCCTTTGAATTTTTTTCTTCTGATCCCAAATTTAAATATAGAATACTGATTTTCATAGTATTAATAATGAGGTTGGTATCTGACTCCAAAATCATTCTTTTAGTGTTAAGCTGGTAAAGTGTTATTTCTACAAGGATAAAAAATATTTTGTAACTCCAACTCTGCAAGACAAGTAGAGATGTACAGGTAAGATTTTAGTTGTTTGGAGGCTGAAGAGCTCTTCTCCAAGGAACAATTTATAGAGCTTGGATCAAGGCCCTTTTCTCAGTGTAGCTGGAGAAACCCATGCGAAGACACTAAAATTGACAGACGCAATTTTGAGGATCTGCCAATCACTGTTGGTTTTTGTTTTTTTGGTGTTGTTTGTTTGTTTTGTTTTGTTTGTTGAGATGGCAGCATCTAGCTGCATGCTTCTAATTCTTGTTTTCTGTAACTAAATCTTCAGTGGCTCAAATTTAAAATGTAAACAAGACCATTAGAATAAACAACTCAGCCTTTGGCTCTCCCAGCTGGAATAACAGTAATGATTTTAGATACTGCTTGTTCAATAGCTTAACACTGGTAATGTTGCGTCCCATTTGAATTAATGTTCTTATGCAGTAGATACTCTAAAGCACATAAGGCCTCAATGCTATGTACTTAAATGTAAACATTATGAACTGTTCCTTAAGGAATTATGAAGTCAAAGATAAACACATTGTGCCAAGACAATCTTTGCTTTAGGTTCACAGCGAGACTATGGTGCCTTTAACAAAATCTTCTATCGCACCCTAGTCTATCCAAAGCAATCTTCAAAGATCCTACTATCAAAAAGAAGGAGAAAGAAAATCTTCTACGTATTCATATCTAAATCATGTGCTCAATTTTAAAAGGGTCAAAATTTTGATGATGGTTTAATTTTTCAACGTTGCTTTCATGGCTCCCCATCATTTTCTGTTTTTATGCTCCATCTCTTGATAAGCTTCATGCTTGCCTTTTCTTTTCCTTTACCCCCAAAGACATGTGGCTTTACCTTGGCAGTGCCTATTTGAAATGTTTTAATGGTCCTCCATCAGCTAGAGTCCAAATACCATAGAACAGTGTGACAACTGTCTCCTTCAAAATCTTTGTTCCTAGAAAACCAGCTGTAGTCATATTAAAGAACTTTGATAATGCCTTTTCTCCTTAAGAAGTAAGCTTTTGGGTTTTTGGCCATTACTTAAATATTATCAGGGATTTGAAAGCAAGCATAGATCATTGTTTTGCTTGCAGAACCAACTCAGCTCCCCTACCAATTTATTTACATCCTTTTCCCTCCATCAAAACCTTGTCCTTCTTACAATTTCATGTGTATTTTATTCATGTCAATTACAAAAAGAACTAAACTGGATGCAGCATAAATTATTTTTAAAAAAATCTTTAATGCATACATGAATATAATTCTTTTTCTTTTGGTAGATTTTGTGGGTGAGAGTTAGGAATTAATTTGTCACTGAAGGTTTGTCAACAATATGTAGACCTTGAAAAGACTTGCCTTTAAATACAGTACATATTAGTTACATAATGCTTTGAAATGCTAGGCATTTTTTAAATTATGAAATATATTCATACCTTATCAGAGTATGTAAACCCTATATGTTTTTTCTTTATTTATAACAATAAAGAAAACATCAAAGTAGCCAAAATCCTCATTAGGAAATAAGCATTACCAATAACTTAGAAGCTTCTGATCTCTTTCATTGCATATCCTTTCCTTTCTATCCCTAATAATTACCATCCTCACTGACGTGAGACTTTTTATGATTTTAGTATCTATGTATGTGCCCCCAACAATATATTGTATGGTTGTGCTTACTTTTGAACTTTACTTAAATGGAATTGAGTCTCATATTGTTTACTCACTATTATGTTTGGGAGATTAACCACTGGTGATACTAGTAGCTGTCGTTCATTCATTTTTATTGTTGTTTTATGCCACCAAATGATTATATCTCACTTTGTGTATGTGATCTACTCTATTTAGATCTATGCTGCTGTGAACTTTCTTATACATGTCTTCTGGTACACATAAATAAAAGTTTATCTGATTCAATTTATTAAACCTAATTATAGAAATAATGGGTCATGGGGCATATGTGTTTCATATTCAGGTAAAATCAAACTTTTTTTGAAAAGTTCTGTGTGGAATCTAAAATAGCCAATCTCATAGAAACAGAGTAGAGTGGTGGTTACCAGAGGCTACTAGTGGGGAGAGGTGGGGAAGGGGGAGATGTCAGTCAAAGGCTACTAGTAGGGAGGGGTGGGGAAAGGGGAGATGTCAGTCAGTTAGATAGGAGAAGTAAGTTTTAGGGATCTATCACACAGCATGTAGCATGGCGACCACAGTTAATAATATGTATTGTATAATTGAAAATTGCTAAAAGAAAGATTTTAAATGTCCTCACTACAGAAAAATAAGGAGATGATATTGCCTAGGTTTTCTTCTGGGGTTTTTATTGTTTTAGGTCTTACGTTTAAGTCTTTTATCTATCTTGAGTTAATTTTTGTATAAGGTGTAAGGAAGGGATCCAGTTTCAGCTTTCTGCATATGGCTAGCCAGTTTTCCCAACACCATTTATTAAATAGGGAATCCTTTCCTCTTTGCTTGTTTTTGTCAGATTTGTCAAAGATCAGATGGTTGTAGATGTGTGGCATTATTTCTGAGGCCTCTGTTCTGTTCCATTGCACTATATATCTGTTTTGGTACCAGTATCATGCTGTTTTTGTTACTGTAGCCTTACCATTCAGGACATAGGCATGGGCAAAGACTTCATGACTAAAACACCAAAAGCAATGGCAACAAAAGCAAAAATTGACAAATGGGATCTAATTAACCTAAAGAGCTTCTGCACAGCAAAATAATCTATCATCAGAGTGAACAGGCAACCTACAGAATGGGAGAAAAATTTTGCAATCTATCCATCTGACAAAGGGCTAATATCCAGAATCTATAAAGAACTTAAATTTACAAGAAGAAACCAACGCCATTAAAAAGTGGGCAAAGAATATGAACAGACACTTCTCAAAAGAAGACATTTATGTGGTCAACAAACATAAAGAAAAGCTCATCATCACCGGTCATTAGAGAAATGCAAATCAAAACCACAATGAGATACCATCTCATGCCAGTTAGAATGGCAATCATTAAAAAGTCAGGAAACAACAGATGCTGGAGAGGATGTGGAGAAATAGGAACGCTTTTACACTGTTGGTGGGACTGTAAACTAGTTCAACCATTGTGGAAGACAGTGAAGACAGTGTAGCAATTCCTCAATGATCTAGAACCAGAAATACCATTTGACCCAGCAATCCCAGTACTGGGTATACACCCAAAGATTATAAATCATTCTAGTGTAAAGACACACGCACACGTATGTGTATTGCAGCAATGTTCACAATAGCAAAGCCTTGGAACCAACCCAAGGGACCCTCAGTGATAGACTGGATAAAGAACATGTGGCACATATACACCATGGAATACTATGCAGCCATAAATAAGGATGAGTTCACATCCTTTGCAGGGATGTGAACCTGCATGAAGCTGGAAACCATCATTCTCAGCAAATAACCCAAGAACAGAAAACCAAACACCGCATGTTCTCACTCATAAGTGGGAGTTGAACAATGAAAACACAGGGACACAGGGAGGGGAAGATCACACCCCAGGCCTGTCGGGGGTTGTGGGGGTAGGGGAGTGATAGCGTTAGGAGAAATACCTAATGTAGATGATGGGTTGACGGGTGCAGCAAACCACCATGGCACATGTATACTTATGTAACAAACCTGCACGTTCTGCACATGTACCCCAGAATTTAAAGTATAATTTTAAAAAAAAGTATTTTTTTTAAAAAAAGGAGATGAGGTGATGGAAATGTTAATTAGCTTGATTTAATCTTTCTACAATGTACACATATATCAAAATGTCAGATTGTATGCCATAAATATATACAATCATTATTTGTCAAGTAAACAAAGAAAGATGTTTTTCAATTTATGGTCCATCTACTAATATACGAAAATTTCTGTTGATCCATATCCCCTCCAATATTTACTAATACATAGACTTAAAATTTTTGCTCGTCTGGTGGGTGTGATATGGTAACCCCTTTTACTTTTTATTTACATTTCCTGATTATTACCGATCTAGTACATTTTTCAGTGTTTTTTGTTAATTTAAGTTTCCTCTTCTTTGAAGTGCCTATTGCCCAGTTTTCTATTGAACTGTTTGAAATTTTCTTTCAGGTTTTAGTCCTTTCTACACTTTATGCAATATAACTATGTTCTTAGAGTTTGTAGCTTGACTTTTCACTTCCTTTAGGGTGTCTTGATGGGCAGAAAAATCACATTTTTAATATAAACGAACTTATCACTCTACATGTTGTTTTTCACAATTAGTTTTTTAAACTACTCAAAGTTAATGTTTTGGTTTGGTAAGACTTTGAAATATAATTTTTCTTGTTTTTTCAGTGCATTAGCATCATTTATTGTAATGACCATTGGACTTCCCCCACTTAATGTCCAATAGCAAATCTGTCAAGCAACAAGTGTACTTATATGCATGAGTTTGCTTCTGGGATAATTCAGTTTCATTGACCTCTTTCCTTAATACGATAATTTAACTGGAGAAGGGAGAAGTAGAACAGGAAAAGAAGGAGAAAAAACATAACTAATTTTATGGTTGTGATATAAGTATTTGGACTCTTTATTTTTTAACACCAATTGCATCAGTATATAAACCAATTGGGCAGAACCAGATAAACAGATAAACAGAACCAGATATGTAACTTGGAGAGTCCAGTGTAAAATGAAAATTCAAGGTCCCTTGTTAAAAAATTACAGAGGCCGGAAGCGGTGGCTTATGCCTGTAATCCCAGCACTTTGGAAGGCTGAGGAGGGCAGATCACATGAGGTCAGGAGTTCAAAACCTGCCTGGCCAACATGGTGAAATCCTCTCTCTACTAAAAATACAAAAAATTATCTGGGTGTGGTGGTGCATGCCTGTAATCCCAGCTACTGAGGAGACTGAGGCAGGAGAATTACTTAAATCTGGGAGGTGGACATTGCAGGCAGCCGAGATCATGCAACTGCACTCTGGCCCAAGCGACAGGTCAAGACTCCATCTCCAAAAAAAAAAAAGAAGAAAAGAAAAAAAAATTATGAAGAAGTTCAAGGTGGCAGCAGCAGAGCATTAAACCAAGCCTGGGACCCTTCTGAGTATTGGGGTCTCACACACCTGCATGTATCACACATGTAGGAAGTGAATTCAACAGACAAAATATGATGAGATTGTTCCCTTTTTATGAAATAACTATAAAATTATGCAAGATTAAGCCCCAGCTTCTTACAGAAAGATATTTTTAATCAGGAAAAAGATGATGTAAAAGAAATTAAGTATCTAGCATGGAATTGGAAATAATTTGTCATACAAAATTGAATTTAATACTAGTAAATATACGTGTAATGGCAAGGGCTCCTGGTTTTAACACGGGGAGGAATTCATCTTTAATTGGTCTGCTTTTATTCCTCATTCTCCAGTTACAAGTTTGACTTTCTCACCTTTATGGATCCTCATGCTTTTTGCTTGACTGCAGGGCCATGTTACATGTAACAATCTTTCAAGATTCAGTGCTGTAATACACTAAACTGAACATTCTCTTTACACAGTTTCCTGCTGTGTTTACTTTATGATATTTTAAATAAATGTTGAAGGGAATTTATAGCTACTTAATACTAGTTCATGTGCTAGAAGTACTTAACTGAAAGACTATTTGAATAGGTGCCTGTGGATATATCCACTTATAACCTCATATTGGATGTTTTTTATATTTGTCAAAAGAAATGAACTATTCTGTCTTATTAAAGTGTGGCTCAATTCTACATAGAATATATTAAATAATGCCTCTATTATTCGTCATTATCAGTGACTCTAGGATTTCATGTAATTGAATTTTAAAGGATAACAAAAATTATAATATTCAAAAGTTCAAGTTTTACCATTCTCTTTTTCTATAATTTTTTTAACCAAAGCTTTCTCATCTTTTTGAGTCACTACTTTGCCTCACTAAACAAAGTATTTTAAACATTATTGGCGCTTTCTCTGATTATTTGTAACTGCTATTTTGGACATTAATTTGTTGAGCTACATTCTAACCAAGATTGCTGTATCATCAACAGCTTACCCTACTGTGTATATAGTTGTACCTCTCATTGCTTTTTCTATCCGCTGACTCTTGGTTATATTGTCAGCTGCTACTTGAGTGTATCCACGTGCTTCCCTCTACTCTTAGTTTGCTTTCTAAATTTTCTTTCTGAGTAGGCTTTCCTCTACTCTTAGTTTGCTTTCTTAATCTGATGTGGGCTGGGAAACCACTAACTATTATATAATTTATAGAATTCTGTGTCAAATAAGAGTTGGAAGCTTCAAGCAAGAAACCAATCCAGAGAGACGTGTGTGAGCTTCCATAATCGCATTTTTGAATGCTCTTTGACACTGATAGACCTGTACTTAAGTTTAGATTCACTGTTTTGGCTCAGAATGAGCCTAAGAAAGAGCTGTGTTACTGCATGGGGCACTGTAATGAGTAGTCAACGCTCACTGTTTGACCTATTATCAACTTGAAGACTCCTTATTCTGCTATTGTTTTTTATATTTCCCACCTGCTGCTGGAATTCCTATAGTTCTAATGCCCAAATGGAGGCCAAATAATTCAAGTTAATTTGTTCATGTGTATATATAATTTCAAGGAAAATAACAGTCATTGTATATGTATTATGTACCCAATAATAAACTGATTTTTAATACAGTGAACATGTGAAGATTAAAAACTACCTTATAAATAATAAAACTGGGGCTCAGAGAAGCTATAGAAATCATGCATGCTTATTCATCAAAAAAAAAAAAAACTCACAAAGCACATACTGTTTGTAAGTAGGAGAAGTTAAGCAAACATTTCTTAAATAAATGAATTTTGCTGATACAGTCTGGCTTCAAAACACCAGTTATTTTCACAACATTAAAGATAGTGAGCAGAGATTATGAATTTAAAGTGAGCTTTGAGATCATCTTGGTTTTCACTTAAAAATTATACTTTTTGTTTTATAGAGACAGTACCAAGAATTGATCTAGGAAATAATAAAATCTTAAAAGAAATCCAAAATTAGTGTCAGAGTATAACCCACAACATTCCACAGCAATCAAACAAAAAGATAATCTAAGATTTGTACTTATGATGCTGACTGATGTATACAAATAAATAATCCACAGTTCTAGGTGGGTTTCATAACAGCAGAGCCTGTTAAATTCAGAAATGTCCATTTTCCCATGCTGCAGACTGCTAAGTAAGATTGAATAGTTCCTGTTAAGATCAACAGAGACTTAGAAAGCTTAATTTATATAGAAATATTTTAAAAGAAAGAAATCACAATCCTTTGCTTGTTTATTAATGGTGGCTGTTATGAAGAGGTTGTTATACACTGTTCTTGTCTGTCCTAGGGGCAGAGCCTCAGGAATACACTTCTGAAGAAAGTCCACTGTCATAGAAAAGAAAAAGTGACTTCTCCAGATCACCTTTCAGGTAAACCCAATGACTGGCATTCTCTAACTTCCATCTCATTCAGGAGTGATTTATTAGTAAGGAATAGAAACACACCATCTTTCCTATAACAAAGTGGTCCTCAGTCCCTGGTACCACAGACTGGTACCGGCCCGTGGCCTGTTAGGAACCAGGCCACACAGCAGGAGGTAAGCGGTGAGGAGCATGACCTCCTGAGCTCCGCCTCCTGTCAGATCAGTGGAGGCATTAGATTCTCATAGGAGCACAAACCCTATTGTGAACTGCAGATGAAAGGAATCTAGGGTGCCCACTCCTTATGAGAATTCAACTAATACCTGATAATTTGAGGTGGAACAGTTTCATCCTGAAACTAACCCCCCATCCCCTGTCCATGGAAAAAAAGGTCTTCCACAAAACCCGTCCCTGGTGCCAGAATGGTTGGGGCCCACTGCTATAAGTGATAGAAAAAGAAAAGGGAAGGGAAGGGGAGGGGAGAGGAGGGGAGGGGCACCAAAACTATCTTAAGTAAGAGAAAATGCTCATAGAATCCATTTAAGAGAAATTTAACTAAAAGAATCATGTGTCTGGGTCTGTGTGTGTGTGCAGCTCTGGGTTTGTCTGACAATGGCTCTTTTTACGTATTGGTTTCTGGTTTATTACTCCATAACCTGTCTTCTTATTTGTCTGTATATACATGTCCCATGATGGCTGCCTGTTAAACCTTAAGTCTACAGAATATTCCTTTTAGATCACTACCTTTAAATAACTTCTTCAATGTAGGCCAGTTCTAAATTTCTAGGAAGAGGATCGGATTGGCCCAGCAAGAGTCAGGTGTTCATTCCAATCAATCCTCTGTGAACTGGAAGATGGGTTTCTGTGATACATAGAATTGTATGTCTAGGCTATGGATGATATTCATATTGAGATCATTAGGCTGGTGGGTAACATTAGCAGGTTATTACTACTGCCTCCCAGTTTTGATAGCATTCTCCTTAAGATGTTTAGACAAACAAAAATATCATTAGAAGTATCTCTCCCATTGTCTGTCTGATTCTGATTCTTCAACTATGTTTCCTGAGCCACTAAGTGAAGGAATCAAAGCATCTTCTCACAAATTCTAAAAATAAACAAGTGAAAACCAACTCCATAGTTCTACATCAAGCAAAATAATGTTTACACAGCTGAAGATTGCATATCTGGGAAAGAAATGTTATATTGATTATCTATTACTGCATAACAAATTACTCTAAAATTTAGCAGATTAAAACAACAAGCACTGATTATTTCAGTGTCTGTGGGTCAGGAATCCAGGAGGAGTTTAGCTAGATATCTCACAATCAGGGTGTTTCATAAGGCTACAATCAAGATACCGGACAGGGCTGTACAATCTGAAGGCTGAAGTGGGGAAGGATCTGCTTCTAAACTCACTTGAGTGGGGGCTGTTGGCAGGTTTCCAGTCTTTATTAGCTGCTGATTAGAGACATCATTTCTTTGCCACGTGAGCCTCTCCAGTATTGCTTTATCACAAAATTTAAATAAACAATCAACTATTAGGACAACAAATATTTTTTAAAGCTGAATCAACCAATATACTATGATAATTTATTTTTCTATTCTTCCCTTTTTTCTTAAGTTTTCTATAAACTTTTCACTATTTTTTCTAGATACTCAACAAAACTCTCCAACAATTGTGAATGTTTTTCCCTGTGAGCAAATTATAAAATAAACTATTAGTTTCTTTTTCTCTGTTTTTGGGAACATTCTTCCAGCTATGTCCTGTCATCTGATTCAGATATGTATTGTTGGTCACTAACCCTGGCACTTCCCTTCACATTTCTGCTGAGTTTGATGGTCTTTTGTTTCTTGGATCTCCAGTGTTCTTTCTTGAATTTGTCCTTGTTTTTTCGAAAAACATTCTCCAATAGTTTCCTAAGAAAGAGCAGATGATCTTCTCCAGTGTTCTGACCTTCACAGTTGATCCGTATTTTTGCTGGATATAGAATTCGAGGTTGAAAATATTTTCATGCAGAAAGGCCTTTTAAAGGCAATACTCCACCGACTTCTAATTTTCAGTGTTGCAGTTGAAAACTCTGAAGCCACTGTCATTCAAATTCTGGCACATGACTTTTAAATTCTTGCCTGATTCTTTCAGAATCTCGTTTTTATTCCTGGTAGTCTGAAATGTATGCTTTAGGATAGGCATATGTTTGTTGATGCAGGGCATTCATCGAATATTTCCAATGAGGAAAATATGGTTTAAATTTCTGAAAACTATGTGCCATTTCTTAGATAATATCTGGACTTCTTTGTTTTTTTTTTCTGGATTTCTAGGGCTGTAACACCTTTTATTTAAGTAGTGGGCCTTCCTAATTAATCTTTAATTTTTAATTTATTTTCCCAAATTTTCTGTTAAACATTTGTTTCATCCTGAGATTTTGATATCATTAGCTAAATCTTACACTGAATTCTATGTTTTATATCTACTTTTCTAATTTCTTTTTTATGTCAAAGGCTTTCCTTAAATTCTTGGGAATTCTTTAACCTGGTTATTCATTCTTACTTAAAAATGAGTCACTAAAATCCTGATTGGTGTGAAATGATAAGGATGAGGAATGAAGGACCGGCAGATGTTTATGTTATGGAAAAGGACTCATTTCTTAAGCTGGGGCAGTCAATTTCTCCATGCTCTTAAATTTGACAGGGTGGGGAGAGAAGAAGCAAGATAGCGATAGTTTCTGTTTTGCTAGTAACATTTTAGGTTTTAAATGGGGGAATGGTGACGAAGGTCCCAGAGTAGAGTATCTCGATTTTTACTTACTCTGCCCTTTTCTCAACCTAGATCTCAGTGCAGTTTCGCTAAGTCTGAAGACATTTCTCCAAAAGCTTAAATCTCAGTATCCCCTGGTTGGTGTGAAAGTTTTAATGTTGGAGAGTAAGGGAGAGGAGGGCTAGTCTTGAGATGTGTCAGGTGAGATGTGAGATGTGTCAGGAGCCTGCCCTGTATAGATCTTCCACCAGTTCTACTGTGTTCAGCTGCATTCTTGTGCTTCCAAATTCCCAAGATTAGATGCTGAAGAATCAGAATTCTCAGGAATTTTTAGACACTTCCCAAATCATAAATTAATATGTATTTTTCATAAAGCTTTATTTGCACATTTTTAAGTAATAGTGAGTGACCTTAATAATAAGCAGTAAACCACTTTTTTGTGATAGGACCAAACTGAACTTGCAGGAATTTTTCACAGAATTTTAAAAAGAGTATTAAATGCATGACTTAGGATTATTATGAATCAATATTATTATGACAAGATACTTATTTTAATAAGCTATAAAAATCATCTCTATCCAACATAATCATTTGATATTAGAAAACATCAAAAGAAACAAAATAAAATAAATACTAAATAAAAATAATTTAAAGCATTGAAAGATAATACCAAAAATATGTAAAATATTTAAAAGTACTTTTCTTAATATAAAATATTAAAGAACACAAGGTTTTAATAGCCCTACCTAGTAGTCTTGATTTTTATAACAAATATCCTATTTTTTTGGGAAAATTGCTTTCATTTTGCACTGATGGCTTGATAAGTTCAAAGATCTTCAAGTTGTACATCAGAGTATATGTTGCTTCATAAAAGTTTATCTCTTTTTTAATGATGAAAGTATTTCATCTGCCTTCTCTGAGTTTGGTTTTGCCATTGAAATTTATGTTGCTTTTGCTGATTCAAATTTTACATTAGTTACTAATTCTATGTCAGAGTAGTCTACAACAATATTCATATATTTTTCTCCTTGCATTTCTTCTGTTAAGTTATTTACAAACAATTGTAGCCTATGAAGTATTTTAAACACTGGAAAACACGAGCTAACATTGTTAGGTCATATCACAATAATATAACATTGTGATATTCTAACACAGTTAACAATACTATGCAGAATCACATGTCAAAATTGTCAACTTAAGAACTTACTTTGCTTCCAGACTTGTTATTTCTTAGAACAACATTCAAAGTATTTGTATAAAGTATACTATGCATATAAATGTATTAACATTCATTTTATTTACAAGAATGATTCATCTTTAGCAGCAGACAGGGCCACGGGTACCTAAAACATGGCAACATGATGAGACGCTGATTGCTGCTCATCTACGTGCTCCTGTCCCGGTCCTGGAAATGTCCATGTTATGCTTCCATTCTGTAAACCAGTGATTCCTGCTCTTGCTTTCAACTTGACATCAATCTATTCTTTCAAACTAGTAACATTGCTATGGTGATTATTAAGCTTTAATTCTAGCAGAGGAATTGTAATTTGTTTTCCCAACTGATTTCTCTCTGAATTCATAAAAACACATAAATTTCCCAAAAATTTCAGAAAAGAATCCCACATGGAAACACTACTCTATGGTTAACCTTCATTCTCTGTGTCTGGGATGCCTCTAATCATTAAAGCTCTCAAAATTCCATGGAGTAATAGATAACACCCCCACTATAACTCCCCCGTAGAAAATTAGGTTGAAACTCTTCTACCTTCCTAAATTGCATGTTTTCTTTCTTCTTCGCATCTCCTTGAATTTCTTTCTAGGTTATTTTATTCTTATGGATTCATATCTTTGCACTAATATCAGTGAGATTTGGGGGGTTTGAAAGAAGATAAATGAGAGAGATGAACCTAATATTTTTACTCATGCTTCCCCTTGCCCTTGGTAGTTAACTTGCCTACCTACAGCTGATAAGAGAAAATCTTTAAAAAGAATGAATAATATAATAAAGGGCCTGGGAGGAAACTTTTTGAAGTGATGAAGATAGTCATGGTCTTGATAGAGGTGACCATGTATACTTATCCCCAAACTCATTGGATTATATACATTAAATATATATGGCTTTTCACATGCCAATCATATTTCAATAAAATGGTCTAGAGAAAAAAACACTTTATGTATCTCACAACTCAACTCCACGCCACATCAGTCACAGATTAGAGGACAAATAATGAACTCTATATTCAAGCCATGTCTGTCAGTTTATCTCACCCAAATATTTGAAATTGCTGTTGAAGCCTGAGAATGGTAGCTCATTCCTGTATTCCCAGTACTTTGGGAGACCAGGGCAGGAGGACCACTTGAGGCCATAAGTTCAAGACCAGCCTAGGCAACATAGTGAGACACCATCTCTATCTACACACGCACACACACACACACACACACACACAAAAGAAAGAAAGCCAGGTATGGGGGCTTGCACCTGTAGTCTCAGCTACTCAGGAGGCTAAGGCAGAAGGACCACTTGAGCCCAGGAGTTTGAGGATGCAGTGAGCTACGATTGCACCACTGCACTCCAGCCTGGGCAACAGAGCAAGACCCTGCCTCTACAAATAAAATAAAATAAAACAAAATAAAATAAAATAAAATAACTACCAGGTTAAAGAATAGAGAATGAAAATCTACAGACTAAAGTTTTATTTACTATCTTCTTTTTAATTTTATTTCCCTTTTTTCATTTATGCATTCAGTAATCAATTAATTGACCGCCTCCTATGTACCTATCTTTGAGCTAAGTATCCTGGTGATAAAATGAATGATTCACAGCATTTTTCATCCAGGAATTCAAGTCTAGTCTGGAATAGATAGATAAATCAACAAATAGCCCATCATTTCTAACAAATATATATCCACTAAATGTTGTAATGAAGAGAGAAAAGTGCTTATCTGCCAGCAAGGATCTAGAAGGCTTCCCAGAGGACCAAAACACTGAGCTGCAATAGGTAAGATGGAGGTAGTCAATCCCAGGACAAAAATATCTAAATAGAGAAAAGAGTATGTGAAATACCCTGAAGAAAATAGCAAATGAATCCTAAATATCCTAAATGAAAGAGAAAATGTCATGTCTGGAATGAGCAAGAAGTGTCACAAAACTGGAGAATAAGGTGTTCAGATAGACAGTACATGTGGAGAGGTTAAAAGTGCAGACTGGAAAAGATTGTGAAAGGGAAGTTTGGCATTTATGCTGAAAGTAGAGATGTTTTAGGCATAAGAGTGATGTGATCATATGTGCATTTTTATCAGAGAATAGCATGATGTTGTGGGGTTTTGGTGAGGATCTGAGAGAGGCAGCAGGTAGAATATTCTAAGGAAGCTCTCATACTAATTCAGAGGGAAAGGACACCAGCCCAAAAGTTATGGGTTTGTTTGTTGTTTAGTGGAGAAGTCAGGAAATTAAGTGGACACGTCATGTCCTCTGAGAACACTTTCCCAACCACCCTACACATCTGGGCTTTGTCCCTCTATTTTGTTTCATAGCATGCTCACAACCATCACACACTTGGTCAGAATTTCATATTTAGTTATTAGGTACCTTGACGGCAATGGTGATCTGGTTCTTATTTACCAGTTTAGGACTTAGCAGTACTGTATAGGCACCCAGTATTTGTTGAATAAATGAAACCCAACTCTCCGAGCCTCTTCAAGCGGATTCTTACACTCTCCTTGCTGCTAGCAAATGGAAAATTGCCTTACTGACATCCACAGCATACACACCAGAGGAGCCCAAGTGTGGTGGCTAGACCAGCAGCAGCTGTATCAACTGGGAACTGCTTACGAAAGCAGTCTTGGTACCTACGCCAGACCTATGGAATCACAAACACTGCAGTTGAAAGCCCAGGAATTGGTGTTTTAACAAGATTTCCACATCATTCTGATGCAAGCTAAAGTTTGAGAGCTTTAGATGATATATTCTGTTCCAATAATAACTTGTCTTTGCAAAGAGATCATGCATCCTAAGTTCTTTTACTGTGCTTTAAATCTAGTTTCGGTGCTCGATAGCCCCAAATCTGTAAGCATGTGTCTTAGTTTGGGCTGCTGTAACAAGGTACCATAGACTAGGTGGCTTACAAGCAACAGAAATTTACTTCTCGCAGTTCTTGATGCTGGATGTCCAAGATCAACCAGGGTGCTATCATGGTTGAGTTTGATGAGGGCTCCTCTTTCAAGGTCCAGAGTGTTGACTTCCTGTGGTATTCTCACATGGAAAAAAGAGGGCAAGAGAGCTCTCTGGGATCCCTTTTATAAGAGAATTAATCCCATTAATGAGGGATTTGTCATCTCCCAAAGCCTCCACTTCCTAATACCATCACGTTAGGGGTTAGGATTTCAACATATGAATTTGGAGGGGGACACAAACATTTCATTCATTGCAGTGAGGTTATATAGGATGAGAATGGTGTGAAATGAGGACTTCTTTAGTTGTTCTGGTAAAAAATGCAATAATCAATACTTATATAGTTATAAAAGATCTCCATGCTTATAACTTTATTTCATGAACAAGTACTTGTTTAATGGAACCAACCCAATGACTCTCCTGGGAAGTACAATAGACCACACCCCTCTTTAAGGGTACGGTTCTGACATGCAATGAACAGAGACGCAGCAGGTTGGAGCAGATTGCCATATTGTCATTCTGTGGGTTTCTTTGGTCTAATTCTCTAATAAATGACAATGTGTCAGTTGCTAGGTTGGAATCAGTAATGTTTCATCAAAATTTATCCTTGATTGATTTTATTTCTCCCAGAATTCCTGCTCCAGTCCAGCATTGGGCCTTCAGTCATCCAGGCCAGCAGGGTATCCTAATCTCAATCTGAGTTAAGGTCTTAATAAAAATGCTACCAAGATGGACACAATTTTTTTATTAAGTCAAATAAAAATGATAATGTCAGTAACAACATGCTTGTCTCATGCAACAGTGACAGTAAGTCACTCTAGGAGGGCTTACACATACATACACACACACACACACATACACACACACAAATCCTCTTGCTCAGTTTTTTGCATTCTTAGTATTGTAATCATTTCTTGTTCTACTATGTCCCACCTTCACAGAATATACATTATACAGCCCAAGCATACTGATTTTCACTTCATGAATCTATAAACCCTATAATTCTTACCCAAAACCTGGCAGTTTAACCTGTCTTTGGAGGAATGATTTAATAACAGAGACTTGTAATGAGAGCTCTTATCACTAAAATGTCACTATATTTACAAAATATACTACAGGGCACTTACTAATATACTATAAAGTGCTATCATAAATCATTTAGCCTAGGCTACCCTTTTAAAAATACATTAATAAAATAGAAATAGTTCAGTATCCCTGACTTTAAAAACATCTATTCTTTCTACTCTGAAATATTGTGAGTGCTCTCAGTTACTATTACTTCATGGTGTCTCTCTCATGTTTAACACTCTCTTAATAGCCTTAACCAAACATTCATTTAAAAATAGCCTACTGTACAGTTTTACTATATTAATAGATAACGATACAATATGTGGGGAGTTAAGGAGGTGAAGAAAGGCAGGAAACTACTATTCACTGAATAAATAATAAGTATGTTAATAATGACAATACTTCCATTTACTATTATCTAATGCATGATAAGAACAATCTTGCTTGCCTCTTGTAGGCAGGATGCTAAGTAGATATTAAGTATCCACAGGAGACTTGCGAGGTAGGTGTTATGATCTGCAGTTCATAGGACAGGAAACGAAGGCAAAAGACAAATCAGAATAAGAGTGGAAATGGAAAAAGAACTGTGTTTTAATTACCTTTTAATTTGTTATTTCCCCCAACTCCGGAATATTCTGTATTCTTAGTTGGAATACATAAGGTATAATAAGATAAGTGACCTGCCCAAAGCAACACAGCTCATTGGTGACTAAGAGCAGATTTAAACTCTATTCTGTTTGATTCTAAAATTCATGTACATTCTACTGTGCTGAGCAACCTCTCACTCATGTTTTGGGTATAGAGAATGAGGAGTTTTCTTTTGCCCTTTGAATGAATGGGAAAATGATTAAATGACCTTAAGTCAGTGGCAAGAAGATATCTTTCCAATGTATTTTCTGAGTATAGTCAGAGAACTCTGAGATATATAATCTCAGAAGAACCAGAGAGAATGTTTTGAAAAAAGAATTCCTAATAAATTTTCCAAAGAGCGGGGAAAGCATTTGTTCTTCCATGACGTCTTTGAAAGCAGAGAGACAAGCAATCACAAGCGCTGGCATCGTGAACCTAGATATTCAACTCTCTGCTGCTTTCCAGAAACTCCCTTTTAATATCCACATTTTCATTCTTCAGGCAAGAAGACAGAATAGTCTGGGGTAGAGGAGAACAGCAAATTCAAAAGAGCTTTTTAAAACACAGTACTTTCTCCACTTCCATGCTTATCTTGATTCTTCCGAACCATTGTGCAGACTCAGATAACCTTAAACCTTTGATTTTCAAAATTATTGCAATCAGACCCTGTTGGGAGCAGGCCCCCCAAAATCTGGCCATAAACTAGCCCTAAGATTGACCATAAACAAAATATCTGCAGCACTGTAACATGTTCATAATGGCCTTAACCCTCCCCCACACTGGAAGGTTGTGAGTTTACGGGAATGAGGGCAATGAACACCTGGCCCACCCAGGACGGAAAACCGATTAAAGGCATTCTTAAGCCACAAACAATAGCATGAGCGATTTAGGCCTTAAGGACATGCTCCTGCTGCAGTTAACTAGTCCAACCTATTCCTTTAATTCGGCCCATCCCTTCGTTTCCCATAAGGGATACTTTTAGTTAATTTAATATCTATAGAAACAATGTTAATGACTGGCTTGCTGTTAATAAATATGTGGGTAAATCTCTGTTTGGGGCTCTCAGCTCTGAAGGCTGTGAGACCCCTGATTTCCCACTTCACACCTCTATATTTCTGTGTGTGTGTCTTTAATTCCTCTAGCACTGCTGGGTCAGGATCTCCCCGACCAAGCTGGTCTCAGCAAGGCCCTAATGATATTTTGACCATTAATGTTTCTTTCTTTGAAAAACAAAGAAAACCAAACGTTAACTGCTTCCTAACAAAAAGACAAAACTTTTAAAACACTCTTGCCAAAAAATCAAATCTGATTCTGACCAAATCTTTAGCACTATCCACCAATATTAAGACATGTAAGGGATAGAGGTACATGTTAAATGATAAAAAGAACAAACTCAGGAAAATGCAGACTATGAGACACTCTATGGAACAAAAGACCCAGTTTCTTCAACAAGTATATCACAAGAAATAAAAAAAGGGATGAAAAAGAGACAGAGTCTCACTCTGTCTCCCAGGCTGGAGTGTAATGGCACGAACTTGGCTCACGGCAACCTCTACCTCCTGGGTTCAAGCGATGAGTAGCTGGGACTACAGGCATGCACTGCCACACCCAGCTAATTTTTGTATTTTTAGTAGACACGGGGTTTCACCATGTTGGCCAGGCTGATCTCAAACTCCTGTGATCCATCTCAATCACCTCAAGTGATCCATTTGCCTTGGCCTCCCAAAGTGCTGGGATTACAGGTGTGATCCCCACACCCGACCAGAAACTTTTACATTAAAAGAGACTTATCAGCTAGTTGCAATGTATCAACATTATTTATTTAGATACTAATTGAAACTTTAGAAAGAAGTTATGAGAATATTGACAGAACATTTGATGACATTATGGGATTTGTGTTAATTATTTTAGATATGTTTATGGAATACTGGAAATGTTTTTTAAAAGAGTCAAAGTTCTTAAAATTATATACTGCAGTATTTATCCATGAAGTTATATGCTTTCTGGTACTCTAAAAATAATAATAATAATTTTGCTATGCTGCAGTGGCTCATTCCTGTAGTCAGGCAGATCAATGGAGCCCAGGAGTTCAAAACCAGCCTGGGCAACAGGATGAAACCCCGTCTCTACAAAAAATACAAAAATTAGCTGGGTGTGGTGGCACGTGCTTGTAGTTTCAGCTACTCAGGAGGCTGAGGTGGAAGGATTACCTGAGCCCAGGAAGTTGAGGCTGCAGCGAGCCATGATTGTTTGGAGACCCTGTCTCCAAAAATAAAAATAAATAAATAAAATTTAATAAATAGAGGTAAAAACAGTAGAGGGAAGTATAGATGAAATATTCTGTGTGGTGATGATTATTGAAGTCAAATCACAAGTAGTATATGAGAGATCATATTATTCATTATTTCCTCCATTTGTATATGTCTGAAATATTTAGTAACACAGTTTTTTTAAGTTTATTTTAATCTAATATAAAATCAACCTGTAACTTATTGTGTGTTTCACATGAACTGGATAGTGCTCTGAAGGTTAAAAGATGTTAAAATCTCACCAGAGATAGGACATATAAATACATGCAATAATTGACAACTTAGTTTCCTGAGTGAATTCTAGTATACTATTTTACTATCTTAAGAAGACTAAGAAAATTATTCCCCTAAAGCTATACAGACCACCTGCCACTCCAAGTTACTTCTCAATTGACTGAAGTAGCATCAACTCAGCGTGACTAACCTGGTTATCTCATTTTCTAAATATATTAGTTAGTATTTGATAGGGAAAACCTTCCAAAATAGATAGTGTTCTGTGTGAGATTTGGAGATTTAAAAATAGATTCTCTTTAATTGTTACAAAACCTTACTGCTATGAACTCAATTGTGTCCCCTCATAATTCATGTTGACACCCTAGCCCCTAATGTGACTATATTTGGAGTAAGGAAGTAATTATTGTTAAATGAGATCATAAGGGTGGATCCCTGATAGGACAAGTGGCTTTCCAATAAGGTATACCACAGAGCTCCCTAGCTCTGTCTGCATCTGTAAGAACCCAGTGAGAAGGAGGCCATCCGAAATATAGGAAAGGAGACCTAACCAGAAATTGAATCCACTGGCCCCTTAATCTAGACTTTCCTCCTTCCAGAAATGGTAAGAAAATAACTTGCTATTGTTGAACCAAGTAGTGTATGGTATTTGCTATGCCATGAGCTAACTGTGATGCTTGGTGTGTATAATAATCACCTCTAGAGATCATTAAAAAGAAATGAAAAAGAAACTATAAATTTATAATTGTACATTCAGATACTCGGATTCCACCAGGTCCCACCCAAGCATCTGTAGTTGTAAGAGGCTCATAGGTGATTATGGTGCCCCTAAGAGATGGTATTTATACTCATACCCCATACCAAGTAGGTGTGGGAAACTGCAACAGAGGGAAGAGTCCCGGTCCTTGTGCTGTTCTGCCCCTGCTCCCCTGCTCCCCTTCCCTGCTTCACTCTGCATTCCCAGCAAAGCAAGTGGAATGGCATTCTTTTCTTTTTCCAAATCAGATGGCCAATTTAATAATGTTTAAAGAACTTTTCCAGCCAAAGCAGCTATGGAGCCCAAAATGTTCTCACTAAGTGGAAATGTCTGTGAAGGTTTCTGTAGTACTTTATGCACAACACTTTGTATCTGCCATCCCCAAGAGAGCAGAACTGCACTCTTAGCTCATGTGCTATTGATTGATAAATGTATGTACAGAAACTTGTAGATTCCTGCATCTGAATAGAACAATCAAGCTTTGTGGGCGTAGAAAAATGGGTCTGTGTTTCATTTTAATCATTTTCACTAGTAATACTCCAGACTACTGTCCCATTGAATCAGTGGTTCATTAAAGAAGCTAGATTTACAAAGTTAGAACTAGAAATTCCCCATAATTTTAAATTACAAAATAATTCAAACATATAAAAAATGTAAAAGTCAATAAAGCACTAATGCATCTACTGATAAAAAAAAAAAGCATGCTATCATAGTTAAAATCTTCATTTAAGTGAACTTATTTTGTACAATTTTTATATAATTACATTAATGAATTTTAAGTATAAATTCAGGTACATTTTGACAAATATATACTGTCATATAAAGACCACCACAGTTGTTATATAGATTACTTGTATCACTTCCAAATGTTCCCTCCTTTCTCTTTGCAGTCAATTCCCTCTCATTTCTCCTAGCTCCTGGCAACCACTAATCTGCTTTAAATGAAATGGCAAGTCATAAAATTTTCACAAGTCAAGAAAATTTTTACAAACTATTTGTCTGTTTTATACCTAAAAAATAACTCTTATAACTCAATTAGATAAATAGCCCATGAAAAAATATTTTCAAATGATTCTAATAAACACTTTTCCAAAGAAGATATATAAACAATAAATGAAAAGATATTTAGCATCACTAGTCATTAGGCAAATACCTATTGAAATCACAATGAGGTATCACCAAATCCATTCTACTAGCGATAGAAGGGCTAAATTCTAAAAATCTGACAATACCAAGTTTGCATGAATATGGAGAAACTGTAACAAGGCTGGTGGTAATGTAAAATTGTGCACTTTGAAAATTTTCATTATTTTTATGAAGCAAAACTTATCATAAGACCCAGCAATCCCACTCCTGAGAACTAAGAAACCGCCTGTACATAAACTTGTATTTGAAGGTTTATAGCAGTTTGTCAAATCTCTTTATTTAAAACAAAAAAGTAAAACCACCACATTATAGATGCAAATGAAGACAATTCCTCTATGTAGTTCTGTTTCCATTCTCTTTTCAGAGATACCCACTATCCTGAAGTTGATGTGTTTTCTTTTTACAAGGGAGTTTATTCTGTTACTATACATGCATGCTTCCATGAAAAAGTAGGATTATTTTAGAAAAAATATATCTAAATTATATAATTTTGGATGTAGCCTTTAATAACTTGCTTTATTCATGTAACAGCATTATTATTATAATTATTTTATTATTATACTTTAAGTTCTAGGGTACATTTGCACAATGTGCAGGTTTGTTACATGTGTATACATGTGCCATGTTGGTGTGCTGTACCCATTAACTCGTCATTTACATTAGGTATATCTCCTAATGCTATCCCTCTTCCCCCGCCATCCCCACAATAGGCCCTGGTGTGTGATGTACCCCTTCTTATGTCCAAGTGATCTCATTGTTCACTTCCCACCTATGAGTGAGAACATGCGGTGTTTGGTTTTCCATTCTTGCAATAGTTTGCTGAGAATGATGGTTTCCAGCTGCATCTATGTCCCTACAAAGGACACAAACTCATCCTTTTTTTATGATTGCATAGTATTCCATGGTGTACATGTGCCACGTTTTCTGAATCCAGTCTGTCACTGATGGACATTTGGGTTGATTCCAAGTCTTTGCTACTGTGAATAGTGCCGCAATAAACATATGTGTGCATATGTCTTTATAGCAGCATGACTTATAATCCTTTGGGTATATACCCAGTAATGGGATGGCTGGGTCAAATGGTATTTCTAGTTCTAGATCCTTAAGAAATCCCCACACTGTTTTCCACAATGGTTGAACTAATTTACAATCCCACCAACAGTGTAGAAGTGTTCCTATTTCTCGACATCCTCTCCAGCACCTGTTGTTTCCTGACTTTTTAATGATTGCCATTCTAACTGGTGTGAGATGGTATCTCGTTGTGGTTTTGATTTGCATTTCTCTGATGGCCAGTGATGATGAGCATTTTTTCATATGTCTGTTGGCTGTATAAATGTCTTCTTTTGAGAAGTGTCTGTTCATATCCTTTGCCCACGTTATGATGGGGTTGTTTGTTTTTTTCTTGTAAATTTGTTTGAGTTCTTTGTAGGTTCTGGATATTAGCCCTTTGTCAGATGAGTAGATTGCAAAAATGTTCTCCCATTCTGCAGGTTTCCTGTTCACTCTGATGGTAATTTCTTTTGCTGTGCAGAAGCTCTTTAGTTTAATGAGATCCCATTTGTCAATGTTGGCTTTTGTTGCCGTTGCTTTTGGTGTTTTAGACATGAAGTCCTCGCCCATGTCTATGTCCTGAATGGTATTACCTAGGTTTTCTTCTAGGGTTTTTATGGTATTAGGTCTAACATTTAAGTCTCTAATCCATCTTGAATTAATTTTCATATAAGGAGTAAAGAAAGGATCCAGTTTCAGCTTTCTACTTATGGCTAGCCAATTTTCCCAGCACCATTTATTAAATAGGGAATCCTTTCCCCATTTCTTGTTTTTCTCAGGTTTGTCAAAGATCAGATGGCTGTAGATGTGTGGTATTATTTCTGAGGACTCTGTTCTGTTCCATTGGTCTATATCTCGTAACAGCATTATTTTCAGATTTATCTATGTTTCAGTGTAGCTCTAGTTCATTCATACTTATTACTATACAGTAGTTCATGGTATAAATACATGATATGTATTCAATTTTCTATTAATGGACATTTAGATTGTTGCAAAATCCTTTGCTATTACAAACAATGTTTCAAGGTGCAAGAATGTTCACATTTTCTTGTCTGTGTGTAAGTCTCAGTATATCTCTAGAAATGGTTATAGGATATGCATATATTCATGGCTATTAAATATTACCACATTTCTCTTCAAAGTGGTTGTGCTGGATATTTGTCATCTGTCCTTTGTGACAATGTCCATCCTTTTCCACACTGCTCTGCAACCCCAGAGACTAACCTTTATGAACTTAGTTCCCATCACTTTAGGTTTCTATTGGGTTTGGCCAATGGGAAGTAGATATTAGAGGGCAGAAGTTGGAGAGAAGTTATCAGTCTCAGAAGTCTTCTATAAGGATCATAGCTTCAGCTGGATGGCTATTTATAATAAGGATGGCTGTCTGTGTCATTATCCTTCAGGCCTAAAGGTAGTAACAGCTTCCTGCAATTACTAACCCTGTGGTGCTTCAACATCCCCTGTCAACTCGTATCCCTTACTCTCAGCTTTGTAAATAGTCTAGTCATTAAACTCTCTTCAGTTACTTCTTTGAAGTGTGACATCTGTTTCCTGCTGGGACCCTGACCAATATGGTGGTTTTCCAATTTACATATCCACTTATGAGAATTCCTGTTTCATCCTTGCCAATACTTGATATTAACATATTTGTTGATTTTGGACAATTGGATGAGTGTGAAATGAAAAATCATGATAATCTTAAAGTGAATTTCCTGATTAGTAGAAGTACAGCATTTTTCACATTTACATTGGCCACTTAGATTTCTTCCTCAGGGAATTTTCTGTTCATCTTCATTTCTCATATCTTATTGAATTGTTGATCTAATTGATTTGTAGGAATTTTGTAGATGTCCTGAAAACTAATACTGTATCAATTATGAAAGTTGAAAATATTTCTCCATAGTTTGTGGCTTTAAAAAAATTATTATGGAAGCTTTTGTAGTACAAAATTTTAAATTAAGTCATTTATCAATATTGATATATTTTAGCTTGCTTAGGAAATATTTTCATTCTCCATATCATTAAATTCCTCTCCTATTTTTTTCTACATTACATTTTTTTCCTCATGTATTTTATGCATCAGGAGTTTATTTTTGTTTATGGTATGTTGATATAATGTTATTATCTTCCATATGGATAGCCAGTTGTCCCCAAAGCTTTCCATGAATGGCCTATACATTTTTCATTAAACTGTATTGCCAAATTTGCCATTTCACAAGTTTCTTATGTGCATTGGTCTGTTTCTTTGCTCCACACTTTATTCCATTTTTATTTGACACTAGACCAGTATCAGAAAGCATGAATCATTCTAGCTGTATAGGTTTCTCCTAGTAAAAATGCTTTCATTTTATTCTTCCTTAAGTTGTTTTTTATTACTTTTGGCCATTTATTTTTTTCATGTGAATTTTAGAATAAGCTGGCTAAATTCTTCAAACATAAGCATTTTTTTTTATTTTTTATCAGAAGTACATTAAATCCTTAGATTAAATCTGGAGCTGGCTTCCCTAATATTGACTCTTCCCATCCATTCATGGATGTAGTGTGTGTGCACACATATGCATGTGTGTATATATGTATATTTATATGTATACATGCGTGTGTGTGTATATATGTATATGCGTATATCCCTCATTTACCTCTCAAGTTTGAGAACTTTTTCCATAGAGATTTTGGATGTGTTTTGTTAGATTTATTCCTGAATACCCCAGCTCAAGCAGATTCATTATTGAATACCTTAGCTTAAGATTGTCTAACCCATGGCCTGCAGGCTACATGTGACCCAGGATGGCTTTGAATGTGGACCAATACAAATTTATAAAGCTTAAAACATTATGAGCTTTTTTTGTGATTTTCTTTTTTAGCTCATCAGCTATCATTAGTATTAGTGTATTTTATGTGTGGCCCAAGACAATTCTTCTTCTTCCAAAGTGGCCCAGGGAAGCCAAAAGACTGGACACCCCTGCCTAGATGTTGATGTTACTCTTGAGGATGAGACCATTAAATTCTCTAATTGGTTGTTGCTGTTACATAGAAATGCTAAGTATCAAAAATTCTATTTTGAAATTTATTTCTGCAAATTTTTGGAACACTAGTAGTGCTGATTCAAATTTTTTAAAATTAATTTTATTCATAAATAATCATATCACTTGAAACAAAATTTAATTTTATTTCATCCTTTATAATTCTTATACCCCTATCTTTAAAAAGTTTTCCTTCTTTTTCTGTCATATTACATTGTCTGAACTCTTTAATAAAATGTTGAATAGTAGGAGTAAAAACAGATATCCTTGTACTAGCCCTGACTTTAGAGAATGCGTCTAACCTCTCATCATTAAATATGATATTCCTTACAATGCATTGGCAGATACCATTTGTAAGGTTAAGGAAGGTTTTTGTTTTAACAGACTGCTAAAACTTTGTATCGGGAATTGGGATTGAGTTTTTTACATATTTTTCTACATTTATTTATCATTTTGGTTTGAATGAACTCAGTTAATATTGTCTCATATGAATTATATTAATATATTGAAATTAAACTATTCTTTCACTGATTACGAACATGGTTTAGTATTTTTGATGTGCTAATTTTTTTTATCTATGATCATAAATGGGATTGGTCTACAATGTTCTTTTCTTATATTGTCCTACAAATGTTTAGTAGTAAATAATTTTGGATGGAAGGTGGGGGTATAGGAGTTGTTTATAAGATATTTTTTATCACTTTTTGTTATTTGAAGCTTTACTGAGTCTAGATATAGACTTGGTTTAATTTATCTTTCTCAGAATTAAGAGGGCTTTTCAATATGTTGATTCATATCTTTCACTAATTCTAAGAATTTTTTGCCATTATATGAGCTTAGCCTACTCTTTTACCACATTTTCTGTCTGTTCTCCTTTTAGAATTCCATTTTTGGTTATTCTTATTCCATCCTGCAGGCTTTTTGACATATCATTTGTCACATTTCTTTATGTACTAAATTCTAGTTAATTGTTCAGGTCTATTTTCCAATTCACAAATTTTTCATTCAGCTGTGTCATTTCAATGTCATTTTTCATTAATAGAAAATCTCTTTAAAATATTCTATTTATTTTTCATGGTGATCTGTTCATTGTATGTATTCTATGTTTTTTCTTCTTAAAAATTTTAAAAATATAATTAGGTTCATGATTTTCAGATTTTTCTATTTTCTTCTAGCACTCTTAGTTTGTTTTCTGTGTTTTCTGACTTGCTGCCATGGTCTATTCTTATTTCACACAGTTGTATTTTCCAAGAAAGTCCCACAGAAAAATATTTGCCACAGCATCCCTACAGATTTATGTTTTCTTTTATACCCCATTAGGGGAACTACCAGCCAAAGATCTTTTTTGTGTGTTAATTTCACAAATCTGGAGTCCCACCTTGTATTAGTCCATTTGCACGCTGCTGATAAAGACATAGCTGAGACTGGGAAGAGAAAGAGGTTTAATTGGACTTATAGTTTCAACATGGCTAGGGAGGCCTCAGAATCATGGTGGGAGGCAAAAAGCACTTGTTAACATGGTGGCAGCAAGAGAAAATGAGGAAAAGCAAAAAGCAAAAACCCCTGATAAAAACCATCAGATCTCATGAGACTTATTCACTACCACTAGAGCAGTATGGGGAAAACTGCCCCCATGATTCAAAATATCTCCCATCAGTTCCTTGCCACAACACGTGGAAATTATGGGAGTATAATTCAAGATGAGATTTGGATGGGGACACAGAGCCAAACCATATTACACCCCACATAGGTTGTGAGTAATGTACAGGCTGACTTTGGACACTTGTAATAAGTAGTGTTGTTTCAACATCTCAGACACTCCACATGTCTTCCTTGGTCCAGAGGGAAGGATTTCTCTAAGCCTCGTTTCATGGAGTAGGCAACCCTTCCTAAGTCCTGGCCTTATGCAAGAACATCATTTCTACCCGCTTTCCTTGCACAAGTTCCTTGTCATGCCTTTGACCCTGCATGGGAAATGAAATCTCAGGCCTCAGCATTGGGCTTGTGACTAAAACTTACATCACCCCAAAGCTGCCCCAGTGTAGGCTCATATGCTGACTTCTCAAGCTTTGAGTTTCCTCTTTGCATCTGAAAATTTCCATTATTCCTTTCAAAGATAGATAGACAGATACATAGATACAAGATAGATAGATACATAGATACATAGATACAAGATAGATAAATAGGTAGATAGATAGATAGATAGATAGATAGATAGATAGATAGATAGATAGATAGAGATAGACAGAATATTATACAACATAGCTACATGTTAGAGGTTATAGGAGGCAGGGCAGTCCACTTTATCTCCTCCTGCCATAGTGCTGGAAGCAGATGTCTGGTGTACTTCTGTCCTCCACTGTTGTCTCTAGCTCTTTTTACTCCTAACCTCTGCCAGGTAAACTGGGCATTTTATTGCTACATAGCCAGTATGGTGAAGGTCCTGGCTAATGATAGGAACTATTAAAAAAAGGAAAAAAAAAGCTTGCATTTTATTTCCCAAGCTTAGAACTGGACTAAATTATTATAACAGGGACCAACACAACTTTACTATTCTTATTGAATCCTTTAACATACCACAGCCTTCTCTACCATAGTTAGACACAGATTAGCACTTTGCAAGTCAAGTAGCTTTGGCCCTCTCCTAATCCAACCAGAAGCAGGAAATCCCAGTGTGTTCCTAAGATGGTCTGTGAAATTGTCAGTGGTGTTTCAAATACTCACAGGATTAAGATTGTTTGGTTGAATTACAAAAAGCATTTCAGATTTAAAAATATGTTTTTATAAGAAAATAAACACAGTTCAGTTGTATTTAAAATCATAATGTATTTTTATCAAGTACACTCCGTTCCTCCTAAGCATACTCTGTTTTCATTAATTTGTAGTAGGAACCCAGCACAGCATAAACTGGCTTTGCTTCAGATGTCTTTGTTCGTCAGTGGGAAAACAGTCATCAGGATATTCAAAGGGCATCAAAATTTTCAGAAGCACCAAAAGGGACCTTTGTAGTGATTCTAAATTTTCCATGGATTTCCTCTCAATGGTTGTAAATATCCTTGAAAGGCCATAAGAATTGTATCACAGTAGTTCAGGGGGAATGTTTGCTTGTTTCTCAGCTGAGATATTTCTGTAAACAATAGGTCCCCATGAGAAAGCCAGATCCCCAATGTGGCTGATAATAGTTTGCTATATTTGCCAAATTAGAGAGTTTGGCAACGTTATTTTCTCTCTCTGACGGGAACTATTTCTTCTTCCTTTGAGAGAATGAAATTATTTCAGAGTTGTATGTGAAATCAACAAGATGTTCACTTTGGGCCCCACAGTTGAAGACACCTTTGGGTCATATGTCTTTATTATGCTTCCAGGTCCTGTATTTAATACCTACTGAATTGAAGGTCTGTGGCTAAAGTCAGAAGATGTATGGGTTCTATTTTGAACATTTTGCCTATACGCGACACCATTGATTTTCTTGGCTTCAATGAAATATTCCTAGTTTTATGTTTCCTCTTGAGCGAGTATAAGCATATTCATTTTGAAAGCATCTAGGACAGTATTTACTAAGTCGCATTTTTAGAGAGAGACACTAGTTTAGGCACTTTCACACGCAGTGTATTATTTAATCTGAATCTATTCCTTTTGCAGGAGCGTGAAAGAAACATCAATCCAAGCTGTTATTTTTAATGGCCAATTCCATTATCTCTTCTCCCATAATTTGTCTGCACCTTTTCTTTGCCTCTCATTCCCTAGCGCTAAAGTTCTCATTCATACCTTGGTCGGAACACACACATCAAGTGGCTTTGACACTCAGGTGCAATTACCAGTGATGCATTTGCCTCCATGCAAATGTCAGGATGTAGCAGCAGAAAGGTTACCTCCTTGCACTGCAGGGATAATCACTCTGTGAAGTGCCAAACCTCTATTCACTTCATGTCCTTTTCAGATCCAATTCGAGGTTTCTCGCATCCATCACAGAAACTAAGCCCTAAATCTGTGTCTCCTGGGACAGACACACTAATTGGTAATCCCAGGTTTTGTTTTCTCTTAAGGTTCAGGAAGAGATGTTTCCATATGGAAATAGGAGGTGGGTCTGACTTATTGGGACCCATCCTTGCAGGATTTTTAACCTTCAGGCTTTAGAGTGGTCAGTCATCTAGTTGACGTCTCAGGGGTTGAAAGTCAGGGGAAAGTGCCATCTGAATTCATTATGACTGTCTGGAATCTCTATCTCTTTCAGCTTGTGAAGGTCTCATCTCTTTGTCCTAATCTTTAATTATCCCATTAAGAAGAACAGGTGAAGCAAGGGGCGCTTCTGGGGTCTTTGGGAGTGGGAGATAGGAAAACAAAGAGACAGAGGGAGAAGATGAAGAGCATTTGGGCTCTCCTTGTCGCTGCTGTTTTGCTCATCTCACCAGTTTGGAAGAGGGGGTAGGGACACACAAGCTGGCTTTCTCTCCAACGCAGCTGAGGCCTTTATGAAATCACTGCAGAGGCAGGGGCGGCAAGGCACTATTTTTATCTCCAAATTGATTCAGCTGCAGTCGCTGCTGTGCCTCTGACTTCATTGCTTCCCGGCCCTCCCCCTCGCTGTCCCCACTCCCAGCTTAGCCCGATTTGGGGACTTATCTTCAGCTTCCTGCGCCGCGCCCTCCCCCTCCTCCGCGGCCTGGGACCGGGCCGGGCCGGGCGAGCTCCTGCCGGATACTGATACTGACAGCAGCAGATCGTGCCGCTGGCGCTGACGTCCCGCGGAGGCGCGCAGCCAGGCATCCGTGAGCCTCTCCGGGCCGCGCCAGCATCTAATTGTTCACTCTCCAATTTTCCCTGCCCTTGGGAACAGGGTTCCACAAAGAAATTTCATCAATTGAAATGCTGCGCACCTGAACATTTGCCAAATGCGTCCCATCTGACTAAGGTCTATGCTTTCAAATGTTGTTGCTAGGAAGAAAGGACAGTTACACTCTGGGCTTGTCATCTTCCCTTCCTCCTGGGTTGATGCGGCTCCAGACCGAAGCTCCTGGAGAGACTGGCTCGCCTCAAAAGACTGGAAGAGATTTTCTTGTTTGGGGAGGCAGAGGGACAGGGCAGGTTATGCCACCCACCCTTGTTTTGCATGTGAGGTTCTGAGCTGCCTCTCTCCTCCCTCTCGTTGAGATGCTGGGAGCTCTTCCAAAGCGGAGTGGTTTTCTGTGTCTCTCCATCCTCTGTGCCTAGAAAACAGGGGACTGGTCTTCAGAAATGTTTGTTACAAGGAGATCAGGGAGTGTAGGCTTATTTTAAGTACCAACAACCTACCATTAGGAAAACAAAAGGATGTGTCAGTGGGCTGAAGATCCGGTGTCCCAGCAACTCCTTGGTTAACTGTCTGAACTCTTTGATTTAACATGGGCCTGACAACACCCAGAGAAGACAAGAGGCAGGGCTGGTTGAGTAAATGAGTGATGGAGTGATCGTCACTCGGGACAGGCAATGATAGTCTGTCTCTCCCCAAATGTTTTTTGTGTGTCAACGTTGTAGGAATGCTAGACTAGATCAGATTCCACCAGAAGGATTCTATCACCTAATAGGGAAGATGAGATAGAAGCAAATTCAAAATGCAACTTACAAAACAGATACCAAGATAGAATTAAACAGAAGATGTCCAAGGAAGGGCACAAATGGAGGCTTTTAGGATGACCTGACCTATGTACTGGATAATGATAAATGGGTATTATTTGAACATTAAATGATAGTGAAGAACAATATTCTAGGCCTGTGGTGTGCAACGTGATAGCTACTATCCATGTGGCCATTTAAATTTAAATTGGTTAAAGTGGAATAAAAAATTCACCTCTTCAGTCACACTAGTCAGTACTCAAGTACTTGATAGCCATGTGTGGCTAGTGGTTACTGTATTGGAGAGTGCATATCAGTTTTATCATTGCAGAAAGTTCTCCTGAATAGTGCTGCTTTAGAGGAAGAAAACAGCATGAACAAAGGCACTGAGGTAGGAAAACTCAGGATAAGTAGAAGGATCACTCAATAGCTTGGAGTGAGTGGAACAGCAGATGAATAAAAGGAAGCAATCAGAAATCAGGGGACCAGAGGAAGCAGGCTACCAGATATGAGGTTCAAACATTAAATGTATTTTGCAGGTAATAGGAATCTTTGAAGGTCTGAAAGCAGAAAAATGACATGATGAGAGCTATGCTTCTGAAATATAAATATGAACACCAAATATAAGAGAGTTGTTTGAGTGTCTTTTAGTTTTCAGAATCTGTACACACCCATTATCTTGTTTAGTTCTCAAAACAAGCCTGGGAATAGGCAGAACAAATATAGGGGGAAAAGCTTCCTAGGGCTTGTGTGACTTGACCAATGTCACTAGGGAGACAGAAAAATACTGAAAAGAGTCACAAACAACACAAAATTCTTCCAGCTGTGAAAGACAACCTTATTCCTCCACCACCTTGCCCCATTGGTGAATTTTCCTCTTTATAACAGGAGCTCCTGATACACATTACATTCCCTTCCAAGAGTTGAATTACAGTATTAGATTACTGATAACCCTGAAGAGGAGGCAAAAGGCCTTGTGACAAAGTGGCTTCAAATTTGACATCCGTAAGACCCAATCACAACAACAAATTGGAACCATTTAAAAGAAAAGCCTAAGGAGGATTTACTGTCCCCACCAAGGCCGCCTTAGGCTGTGTGCACGGCGCCCCCTGGAGTTGATCACTCATAGAAGCCCAGATCATCACCAGCGAGAGAAGAAAGCAGGTCTCATCTAAACGCAGAGGGAAAGATAGAGCTGAGAGAAGCTTCTGGTCCCTTAACAGAGCAGCCTGGGCCTGCCTGGGAACAGTATTAAAAAGAAAACATGGTGCAGACATTCCAGAAGAGAAAAGCTTGGAGATGCTCAAATCATACTTCATGGTTGACTTTGAACTCTGTGCTTGGGAAGATGAGCGTGAATCTGGCGATCAGACCAACTTAAGATTGCTTTCTAGCCTCTGCATTCTAGCAGAGATAAGCTAATTAATTGCTCTGCCTCTAAATGTTATCATTTATAAAAATCTATAAAATAAATATCAGGATTGTTGGGAGAATTCAATGTGAGATGTATGATGTGTACAACACGCGAAGTGGTACAGTACGTACCCAATACACCTAATTTTTAACTCCCCCAAAGACAGGTGTATGCTTTTTAAAACATACATAAAAAAGCAAATGGGATCTTGCGGTTCCAGACCAGAAAAGTAAAGAACATTTATTAGACTGCAATAAAGTTTGCATTTCAGTTCCCCAGGAATTATTATCCCTCTGTCGGAAAAAAACAAAATTCTTTTCCACCTCCCTAGTGAGAAACAGTAAATTCACAGACAGAATATTGTCTGTTTCCTTGCCATCCGTCCAGCTGTGAAGCCGAAATACAAACTGAGTTCGGGCTTCTGAGAGACGGTTTATATGGATTTAGTAAGGTGCAAATCCCGACCCAAAGGTAAAGTTTGATTTTTGTCACTGATATAAATGCACTGCTTCAGGCCTAAACTTCTGTCTCTTCCTGCTTTTAATCCTGCTTTCTTTCTAAACGCCAATTAGTGGAGCAAATTTTACCGGTCACCTCATTCCCTATATGTTATTACCTCATTTATACAGTTTGGCAATATATTCTGGATATAAATAAGCTACAAATATTTATAGGGCAGGTCCCTCTTCGAGTTGCACCATGTAACAATCAGAGCATAAAATGTCAAGAAGTCCTAACTATTTTTCTTTCTTGGTTTCTTCTATTTGGGAAAAGGTTTTCTTCTAATGTGCATCAGAACAGCTGCCTCTCCCAATCCCTTAAGTAGCAAAGTAAATGGAAAAAGAACATTCTCAAACAATCCAAATCAAGACCATCGTTTTAAAAGGATTTTTTAAAAATGAAGACGACGATATTTGAAGCAAGAGAAACAAATGCCTTCTAAGGCTTAAACTAAATCCCCTAAGGGGTGGGGGTGAGCAGACGTCTTTTCTTCCCCAAAAGCACCTCCAGTGACTTTAAGGATCTTGCTGGCATAATCCCTTGCTGACCCACACTAGCAAGGAAATAAGAAAGCCTCCGTTTAAAACTATAGTCATCTTCTTCGAAAGGCAGCTGAGAGCTTTGAATCCTTTTTGTTTCATCATCCTTTTCCTTGCAGCCCCAATTACTCTAGGTACTTCTGAGTTTCTGGCCATTGAAGATTCTTTTCAAATAGAGGTTAAGTGGTTACGGGAGCAACCTTTCCACGGAGCTCGGGTTCTTCGTGGATGAAACAAATGCCTCTTTAGCATACTGTGTTTGAAGGCGTGGGAGCACTTTTTAGGTCCAAATGCAACCTTTTATAGCATTGAGGGTGGGAAGACAAAAAGAAAAAGAGAGAAAGACAGAGAGATTCATTTAACCTTTCCGTAATTATGCTTTCAGTATTTTCCTGCTGTTATTCAATGCACCTCCCTGTATTCTCAGTAGTTCCTCAGTCTGAAGTGTACTGATGAAGGGAGACCACCTTGCCTGGGGCAAGAGAGACCTGGCTTCGCTGAGCTGGAAGTTAGGGTGAGGTGATTCATCACAGGCTGCATCTTTCTGTGTCTTTTAAATTTTCTGCAGAGAATGCCAGGTAGGGCTGCATTACATAGCTTTTAATAATAGAGCCCTTGAAAGCCTCCAAATGAAGGTAGGGTGTGGTTGAGACGAGGACTGCTTGTTTTTGACAAGGAGAATTGTTCCTCCCGCCCCAGCTTCTCCAGTAGCTGGAACTACAGGCACGCAGGAGCCTAATTTTGAAAATTTTTTAATTTTTGTAGAGACAGGGTCTTACTAGGTTACCTAGGCAGGTCTCAAACTCCTGGCCTCAAGTGATCCTTATACCTTGGCCTCCCAAAGCACAGGATTATAGGCATAAGCCACTGCACCTGGCTGCCTTTTTTATAGAGTTGTAATAGGCTGGTAGACGCTGTTATGTAAAGGTAATTCAGACATGGCTCCTGCCCTCAAAAAGCAAATGATCAAGACATTAAGCTTCAATTTTAGATTAAGTAATGACTAGTCTTTGTCCTTTGTCACTTTACTACCAGGGCATCATTGCTTACACTCCGCCCAACATGTGACTCTTTTGTGCAGAGCTCCATTTTGAGCCCACCTCAACATTTACCTAGAAGATGCAATATGGCTATTTTCCTAAATACTAAAATAATTTTGGTATGTATCTAATCTGTTCTCTAACTGGCCAAAGGGTGAGGGGGACAAGAATCTAGCTCTTTCTGTTCCCTTCTTCTAAACTTCCTTTCACTAATGAAATGGTTTTTAGGCATATTTTTAATGCTTAAAATAAGGAGGAAACAATGATTTGAAAAACTTTTGAAAGTTTTTCAAAAGTTCCCTTTATATTTCTGAGTTAAAAAACAAAAACAAAAGAAAACAAACAAAAAAAGATTTCTAAGTTCTGAATACGTAAAATGCTGACATGCTGAAACCAGGACAGAGCAACCCACAGTTTCTGGATGGGAGATTTAATCCCTGAGTCACCACATGCCCTGCTCAGCATGTGCTGGGGGAAGCACACAGTTACTACCCTTGCTCTTCTTTCTTCCCTTGGCTTAGTCCACCAGTGTCTGATATGGTTGTAGTAAGAACTTAGAGTCCCACCTAACCACACCTCATGCAGTAGAATCATCCATGGAAATAATTGTATGTCTAGTAGTTACAATACTAGGCTGACCCATGCTCTTAAACCTGGAACACACACACACAGAGTATGGATTAAGAAAAGAGGAGAGGATACATTAAGGAAAGGGAGGAGTAAGAAATAAGGTCTCAGCAAGTAGATCTATTAAAAGTGGAAATTAACAATTAGCCGTTAAAGCTATTATTGCGGGTTAAAACAGCACATGTGGCCTAACTCAGAAATCTGTTATTTTATTTTATGGTGTTTCTCTGGAACGTGCATATATCTGAATGATTAGAATACAATGGCATTAACACTACCATATTCTCATACTAGCTGGAATGTTGACAAAGATGCCCTGACAGGCCCTGATACAAGTATTTGCCCTGACATTGGTATTTAGTGACTTTCTGTCTCCTGGAAAGGGCCAATGGCCCTGCGGTTTTGTCCCAAGTTCTCTCTCTTGACTTTATAGGGTTAGGCTGCATATATTTGTGTCCTGCATTCTCTCCTATTTATTAATAGCAGAATGACTTTGGGCAAGTTGCAGTTCCCTCATCTGCAAAATGTAGATAATAGTAGTGCTTACTTGATAAGTTGCTTTGAGCATGAAATGACTCAATACAAGTGACGTGCCAGAATGGTTCCTACCAAATAGTAACTTTTATGTAGTCATCATCCTCATCATGCTCATGTTGCCCTCCTCACTGGCAACACCTTCCCACCCTCCTACCTCCATGGTCTACACCTTGTCATGGCCACCTCCTCCTTTCCTTTCCTCTAATCCTCACAGTACCTGTCCTCAGCAACCAAAGAAATTTGAGATTTTTTTTAATACTCATGTATTCTTCTCTTCACTATTTACATTCTTTCTCTGGATAATTTTAGTCTCTCATGCCTTTAAATATCAAACTTATGTGAAAATTTCCTCATTTATGTTTCTAAATATGTCTTTTACTCCACTATCAGATTCCATATATCCAACTGCTATTAACTATTTCCAAGACGTAACGCAAAAGTCTCAGTCAAAATCTGCATTAGTTGAACTAACAGTTGATGTTCTCTACACCCTCTCAGCTTCCCAAAGCAGCTCTTCCTGCTCAGAGCCCTAGTAATGACGCTATCATCCCGATCTTCCACAGTCCATGTGACTCCCCCAAGAAAGCATTGAAGTCTCCTTCCTACCTCACATAGTTAAGATACTTCCATTTATCCACATTTGAGACCTATGAATTTTCTCAGAATGAATGATTTCAAATGAAAATTTGGCAAATTATATAATTGACATATTTAGTTGTTGTTGAAAATCAATTATCTGTTGTAATTTATTCCAATAAGGAAAAAATAAGTCATAACTTGAACATTTGTGGGTATTTGCCCTACTTAGACTTACAATCGTAGTGTTATAAGGATTTGGGCCTCTGCCATCTATTTTGTAGCTTTAAATATCAGTCACTGAACTCAGTGTTGGGGTTACAAAGAAATCCAGACAGACACTTTGTTTAACCACATGATGGCTTCTTGAACAAAGAAGATGTACAAGCAAATTTAATGCACTATTGCATGGCAAACTCTAGAACAACCAATTATTTAGAAGCATAAAAAGGGCAAACTCAGGGAATGTTAGCCCAACATCCCAACAGTATACAAATATTTCCAATTTGGGAAAATTAAAAAGATTTGAGCTGATAATTCAGAGGAACCATAACTTTCTTATCTTTTCTCTCAGTCTTAAGTTTGTTCACTAGGGAAATTTCTTGTGGTTCATTCTGGCATCTAGTGCATATCCTCCTGAAGTTAAAATTCTTCTTTTTTGCTAAATAGGAGTGGTTATACAGTAGTTAAAAATGTCTCCCTCTAAGCTTGATTTTTTTTAGTACACAATTTTCTTCTGTTGTTATCCCCTGTCTAATTAACTAATCAGGATTGGCCTCCTTCACCACATACTTTTAAGAATGGCTCTGGGTCAGCTATAGTTTAAATCACCCCATGACAAAAACAGCCTTCGTGTTTTTCAGATTGAAATCACTCATACGTTTGAATATTTAATTTTTTCTTCATCCAAATGATACATTTTTATAAACATATCTAAGGAACTATGTTTGTCCTGCAAGCCAACTCTACTATATAGAACCCAAGGTAATTTAGTGGGTGGGTAGTTCTTAATAAGAACCAGGTGGTTCATTTTGCATGAACATTATTCCAGCTTTCTTACTGTTTTCATAATGTTCTTTCCATGGATATGTTTCCTTTGCATAATGGAAAACAGAGTTAGACATATCATCCCATCCCACCTTGTAGACATATCATAATGCCTACCCCTTATGTTTTGATCCTTTAGTGTGGAGTTAAACCATACTGTAAATTCCTTTACTGTACAGCACAGGTCTGGCTCCTGTGTGCATAGGGCCACTGTCACCAGAAGTCTCTGTCCTGTTACTTTAAAAATTCCACTCCAAGATCTCCCCTGGCACTGAAGCTTGATGTTACCATTTTATTCCATTTTGTAAGCAGCGATTTTCATTCAAACTTCAAAACAATCTTCTAATCCCCCCAAAATTTGTCAGTTCTTACTATGTCAAGGCACTAACCCATATGCTATAATTGCCATCACAAAAGCACTGAGTGCTGAACTTCCATAAAATAACAGGTGTGTTTCAGCATTACTCCTGCCCCACCTTCACCATCATAGCACTATAATCACAGGGGAATTCTTCTACCTTTAGCAAGAAAGGAGAAATGGTCTCTTCTTTTCTACACTTTTGAATTAAATCAAATTTATGAATTCACTAATGCCCAGCAGATAGAGAAGATGGTACTACAGTTTGCATGGGATCTCAGGTATGCAGCAACAGTGGCATTTACTACCAACTGTGCCAGCTGCCCCAGAAGGAGCAGTGTGACTTGGGCAGTTACCCTATGCCAAGAACTATACCAACAGCACCTCTCTTATGTTTAACTAGTGAGAGGGAGGTTTCAGAAAGCGCTTACCCCTTCAATCACAGGAAGAGGCCTATCTGTGCCATTGGAAGTAGAATTATACTTAAAGACAATTTCAAAGCTCACCTTTTTCCTAATCAATTGCATAATGCTCACCCTAAAATCGCAAGTTTGTTCCAATATGTTGCTGCTTCTAAACATTTATAGACATCAGGAACTGAGTTTCAATATAATTCCCCGTAAGACCTTTTGTAATGGAGTGTTAATATTTTTCAAAAGAATAATTCTGGGACATTTCCCAGATCAGCATCTGGCTTTTTCATAGTTCCCTGAGGAGAAGACATAGAAGGGGAAACAGTGGAATAATTACATTTATTAACAGTTTATTTTAGGCATGGTTTTTTTTGCACATCTGCACATAACCCACACTTTCTCAGGTACCAACTGGTTCTGCTTTCTTTTATTTGTCTCTCAGTACCTGACACGAATGACAATACCTAGCAGTGCACCATTCACACATACCCATACATACACATCAGTGAGGATTCAGTAAGATTCAGTTCTATAATGCATATCTGTAGTTTGTTGGGTGGAACTCATTTTTCCAATACATAAACTCTCCTTTTATAATGGAATTATCTTTGGGAACTGTCACTAGTCACACTAATTACAAATGGAGGAACGATTAAATAGGCAGAACATGGGGATGAGTTAAACAGCCCAGACATAGAAATAGAAATACCATGGGGAACAGTAGTTCTCTAGCTCCACCGAGGTACCAAAAGGAAACAAGTGCAACCTTGCAATTGACTGTAAAATGTGGGAAATATGCTGTTTTTCTAGAAAGAGGATCTATAAAATATTTATAAAATACATTGTGTTCTCAGAAAAGTTTCCTGTCCTTTTATATTATCCTTTAAATAGGTCATTATTGAATTTCAAAAGACATAATGGGAATATAGATGATATTTGGTTATCTAAATCTGGGTAACAGTAAGTTGCATTCTGTGTTTCAACATATAATTTATTAAGTTGCTAGATAACCTTAATGTGAATAAAATTAAGTCTTCCCCAGGGCCAAATGTACCCTCAAAATGGAGACATATGTGGACATAGACAAATATAATTCAAGACACAATAATGTAAATGACCTAAGTGGAGCATAGATGAACTCTTCTGGAATTCTCTGAAGACAATACTAGGTTGAAATCAGAACAGGAAAAAATTCATGAAGAGGATGGCATATAAGCAGAATTTTGAATCATTGATTGAGATTTCAGTTGGTGGAAATGATGGGAAAATGCAATCCGATTAGGCAAGTTTTAATCTCATAGAAGTAAAATGAAAAAAGTAAATGAGTTTGCCTCACCAGAATGTGGGATAATCTTAGAATAAAACACAGGCAAGGCAGTTTGGGATAAACCTGTGTTTAAAAAAAATAAAATAAAGATGACACTTTCATATCTGAGCAACTAGCTATATAAAATATAAAGAAGTTATAGAAGGGTGAGTGAAAAGCAAAAAAAAAAGATGTATTTAAGTCATAAAATATGTCTGCCAAAATGCAAGGATAATAAGTCCTACTATTGGGAAATATCATTGTTTTATTACATGTATTAATAGATTTGCAGATATAAGTGTCGAGGTGTGAACTGAGAAAGAACTATTCTGTATAAAGGAGGAGATAAAAATGCATTTCCATTTTTGAAAAATTCAAGAAAAAAATTCAGAGAAGTCTGAGATTAAATATGTTTGGAAAGAGGGTCAAAGGAGGGAAAAAAATCAAGAAAAGTCAAAAAGAGACAAGGATTTAAGAAAGAGAGCTACATCTAACAAGATATTTTTAAGTTATTTTCTCAAGGCCTTGTGATATTGGTAACTTTTACTGTCTCTCCTATATATAGGACATTCTATGGTGGATGCACAGCAGTGCTGAGTTCTGTATCCACAGGGGCAGACGTCTTAAGAGAAGTTCTGAAAGCTGGAGTCTGTGACGATTTCACTTTACCCTGCAGAGGAGGACCTTAACCTGCAGGGAAAGAAGTCTGGAGTTCATTGAGCAGATAATGAGATGCTGTTGAAGTTTGGTTTGGTTTTGCTTGTTTATTTTAATCAAATATGTGCTTTAGAAATATACCTCTGGCAGAAATCTAGAAAATATCTTGGAAGGGGAGATTGGGATGGAGAGAGACAGATTATGAGAACATTGAAATAATCTGATCCAGAAGAATTGATAACAAACAAAATCAAAAGAAATTCGCATACCACTGATGTGAGTAATTTGAAAAATGGGACATCAAAAATGGCTCCTGACAATGAAAATGCAAGCTACCTTCAGTAGTCTTATTGTTAGTAGGGATATTATATTAATACCTATTTTAAAACTATTTTATGAATAAGTTCATTAATTAAATTAGAAACTACTATTTTTCATTACAAGAGATAATATTATTATTCAATGAACAATATTATTGTTCATTCAATCATTGTTCATTCAATGAACAAAATTAAGTAAAACAATGCTATCTTAAATTTGATTATAAATATCACTAGAAGCTCATTTTTTTCCTTGTATACGCATGTATATTTAGCTCTATTTTCTTAAAAATGCCTAGGAATATTGACAAGCAATAACAATGAGCACTCCAGATCCTTGATCATTGTCTCTCAATACCACTTGCACATCAATAGGAAACAAGATCCAACGTGAAGATGGTTTCCACTGGTCCAAGATGAAATCCTCTAGCAGCAAGCAGCCACACTCAGAACGTGGAGGATTCAGCAAGATGGATGATACATTTTCTCCAACGAATCAATGGCATACACAAAATAAGATCAGGATGCTATTTGTAGGATTAAAAAAAAAATTAGGAAATATAATGACTAAATACAATATATGGTCCTCATTTAGATCTAACTAGAACAACCTGACTGTTAAGATTTATCTTTGATACAATCAGGAAAACATTGGATGGTATTAAAATTGGCCCATATTTCTCTTAGGTGTACTGTATCATAATAGGAAGAAGAAGAAGGAGAAAGAAAAATATCCTTCTAAGTTTAACATGTATTCTCAAGTTTTGTTTTTTGTTTGTTTCTGATGAAATGATAGGATGTCTAGAGTTTGCCTTAAAGTACTCCAGGGAATAAAGTGAAGCAAAATGTGTGTGGAGGTGAGTTGGGGGCAGGATAGAGGAGTGGGAGGGAATCAGCTTAGGAAAATGTTAAAAATTATTTGAAGCTGAGTGATATGTACATGCAATTTATTAAACTGTTTTCTGTAACTTCATGTATGTCTAGAAATTTGCACAAAAACATGTTCAAAGAAAAGATAACCCTGAGTTTTAAGCTACCAGGTAGACTATTTTAATAACCATATAGCTGATCTCTCCACCTCATGTATCTCCCTATTCAATTCGTCGCCTAAACTGTTACCGTTTTCTTTGTTTTTTTATCATGTGACTTCTCAGCTTCCATAGATTTCACAGGGCTCACATTGCTTGTCAGATTAAGCAGAAACACATATAGGACTTGCCTTTGAAGTCCTTCTTGCTTTTTTTAAATTTTCTTTTTTTTTTTGAAGTATGATTCACAAAACATAAAAGTATTATTTTAAAATGAACAACTCCATGGCATTTAGTATATTCACAGTGGTATACAAACAGCACCTCTACTCTAGTTCCAAAACATTTACATAATTCTAAAAGAAAACCCATTAAATAGTTACTTTAAAGTCCTTTTTAATCTGGCCCAAAGTAGAGAGCTGGATATGCCCTGGAATATGGCCCGTACCTTTCTCATTTCATTTGTGCTCACATTGGTTCTTCAGAAATGCCTTCCTTCATTACTGTCCTTAATTAGAAAACCCATTTAAGACCCAAACCAACTCCACATCATTCATGAAGTCTCTGAAATGACATTGGTTTGATCTACTTCTCTCAATTCTAATGCTGACAAATCTAACAATGATGACAGACTATGTTTTTATGGAATTACAATGAACATACAATTTTATTTCATAATTATTTTTAATGATCATAGAGTCAAAGAACCTTAGAAGACAGACTATTCAAATCCCAACCAGTTCTTTAGGCCATTGCATCTAAGGGGAGAAAAACTGATTTTGGAATCAGAGAAAAACAGAGCTCACACATCTGCACTAGGTAAATGCTCTGGAAAGAGGCTAACTCCACATTAAATCAGTGTGGGAGAGAATGTTACCATGATTGCCAATACTGTCAAAGTTTCTAGTAATAGAAAGTGTTCCAAAACAATTTTTAAAACAAATTGAAACAAAACGTGCAGTCAGGCTGAAAATAATAATGAGAAGAATCTATGAGTGTAAATGTTCAGCATTTGAAAGCTCTCCACAAGGTCGTTACTGGCAAATGCATTTATGTTGGTTGGACCTGGCATGTGAACTAGGCAGGAGAGCCAGAGATTTCCATCCCCACCTGGTTTTACTCCATGACTTCATCAGTTTCATGGTCCCCATTCCTGCCAGGAGCAAAGCCTGGCACAGGTGAGAATGAATCACAGAAATCAGGAATACTGGAGATGTAAAAAGCCTATGTGCTTTAGAGGTAACCAAGCCCTATTTCATCATTGTATAGATGAAGAAATGAGGCTCTAAGAAAAGTAGACTGACTTCTGAAATTTACTTAACTGGTAGAGCAAAGTAAGTCTTAGAATCCAAATATTCTGGTGCCGATTCCAAGGCTTTTTCTGCTGCAGAACCTAAATTATTTATTTATATTCATTAAATTTTAATTAACTTACTTATTTCATTTTTGTGTGTAAAGGGTTTTCTTTAAAAGTTCAGTTGGTGAAGGTCAAGGAAATCAGACTCCTTGAAGGTCAAGGAAATCAGACTCAAGGTAAGCATCAAATGTATGTCTATGTTTTTTAAGAAAGTCAAAGATTTACTTATAGGAATTTGCTGTAGTTCCTAAAGTCCTGTTATTTCCATATACTATATTGCTAAGGGAGTAAAGAGGAAAGCAATAAGGAATAAGATAAAAGCCCCACATATGAAAAGAGGGGACAGGGGTAATGTTGTAAGAAAACCCACAGCCAAAGTCTAGGCTACAACAGACACACATCCTGTCCTCAGGATAGGTTTCAGATCTGACTCCAGTTTCTGACTTTCCTATAGATATGCACTCAAATACAGGCCCGGTCGGGCTGAAGGCCACAGAGAGTGTCTATGGTCTGTGCACCACCATGACCCTTCAGTTATGTGTTGTGTGAATTTAGTAGGGCTGCTCTTACAAAGTTCCATAAACCGGGTGGCTGAAACAACAGAAACGCACTGTCTCATAGTTCTGAGGCTAGAAGTCCAAGATCAAGATGTCATCAAGGTTGGTTCCTTCTGAGGGCCATGAGCAACCTCTGCACTATGCCTGTCTCCTAGCTTTTGGTGGTTTTCTGGCAACCTTTAGCATTTCTTGGCTTGTAGACTCATCACCCTTGCATTAGTCAGCTCAAGCTGCCAGAACAAAATACTACAGACTGGGTGACTTAAACCCCAGAAACAAATTTCTCACAGATCTGGAGACTGAAAAGTCTCAAGATCAAGTTGTGGGTTGATTCCAGTTCTGGTGCGGGCTGTATTCTTCCTTGTGGATGACTGCCATCTCATTGTGTCCTCACATGGTAGTGGAATGGTTGTAGGGCAAGGAATGAGAGAGAGAGAGGGAGAAAGCGAGAGAGCCCTTTATATAGTGTCTCTTGTTTTCAGGACACAGATCCTTAAAAGAACTAAGGAGGTGTGAATACTGAGACATCACCTACACTGTCAGATGTCCTGGTCCCAGTAGCTCCTGGTCCCAGGAGAGGGTCCCAGGAGATGCTATGGGTCAAAATTCAAATGTTAAAATTCTACCTTGCAGTTCTTCAGAATGTGATCTTACTTGGAAATGCGGTTGTTTGCAGATGTAATTAGTTAGGGATTAGGGCCCTACCCTTATGAACTCATATAACCTTCAATACTTCAGTGTAGGACCTATCTCCAAATACAGTCCCCTCAAAGGTTAAGACTTCAGCATGAAAATTGTAGGGGTATACAATGCAACACATCACAACTCTGATCTCTGCCTTTGTGTTTACATGGCATTCTTCCAGTGCGAGTGTCTATGTCTGTGTCCAAATAGTCTCCTTTTTATAAGGACTCCAGTCTTATTGAATTATTGGTCCGCTTTAATCTTAACTAATTACATCTGCAAACAACCCAATTTCCAAATAAGGTCACATTCTGAAGTACTGCAAGGTAGAATTTTAACATTTGAATTTTGACCCATAGCATGTATATATACCCTCTCCTGCTACCAGGACATCCATCAATTTAGGTGGGGTTTCAGTATTCACTCCTCCATAACAGACCCTGAAACAAGACTTTGTGTGCATGAAGTTATTTGGAAAACACAAGAACTTGAGCAAGGAGTGGGGAAGAGGGTGTGATTAAGTCAGCCTCCACAATGGTCACTTGGAGAATCCCATTAGCCCCGTGGGGAAAATACAGGGAACATTATCCCTCCAGGGAGGAAAAGGAACAGGGATATTTAAACACCGGTTTCTCTGTCTGTTGGTGGCCAGTGGCTGTTGTGTCCTCCCTCTCTCTTTTTCTTTCTTCATTATTTGCTTTAGCCTTTTCCAACTCTCCCTGGGGAGAATTCATATTCATGAGCAAAGACACAAATCACCTTCATGCAGCACTTCTACTCCTGCTCCCTTTGAGTACTAATCTGGATTCCTACCAGTCTTCATTTGCCATATTCAGGACAATACTTAGAAACATTCATGTTAAACCAGATTCTCTCCTAAGTCTCACATCTGGCATCATAAAATCACCCGTAGGTGAGCGCTGTTCTGGATACTAAGCTATGTGTTCCCAACTTAGGATCTTACTCCGGGAACTTGCACAGAATCTCTCTACATTCTTTATCTGCCACTAAAACAGAAAAACAAGCATGACAGATATGAAAAGTACAGATAATTTGCTTATTTATAGCATTTAGCAATCTTAATTTATGTTTATGTCTTATCAGTGAACCCCTGCTAATAGAGATTCCATTTTTGCTTAAATTATTTTGGTCTTAGACTGTGGCTTTCCAGGCCATCTCTAAATGTCCTTTTGTTCCCAGAACATTTGGTCCATGAACATGACTGTAATAAAAGCAAAACAAAATAATCAATCCCAAACCCTCTATCAAGCTTTAAATAGACACAACAAAAAGCACAAAGACAAGAGTGAGAATTACCAGCTCCTCAAAAAATGTCATTCCCCAATTATTTCAACTTGTCATGGCAATAATAACAGGTAAGATTTACAAATGCCTGAAGCAGGAAGTGACAGGAGCGAGTGGAGAACTACGTCAACTGCTGCAAGTTTGAGGAAAATGAAAACAGAGAATTAGTCATTGGGTTTAGCAAAATGCAAGACATTAGAGATCATTATAGGAGGTCTTTCAGTGAAGTGGTAGAAAGAAAAACTTGATCAAAGTAAATTGGGCAGAAAAGGGGAAGTGAGAAAGTAGAAATAATAAATATGAACAGTTCTTTTAAGGAGTAGAACTGTCAGGGGAGCAGAGAAAGTAAACAGTATTTGGAGAGGGGTATGAAGTCAAGGTCGAAAGCATGTACATGTACAAACACACACACACACACACACACACACTTTTAAGACAGACAATATCAAAGCATGTTTTTAAGTCAATAGAAATGATTCTAGTAGACAACTGATGATAGTACAGGACAGAGGAGGGGGTAACTGGGCATACATTATTAGGTTGGTGCAAAAGTAATTGTAGTTTTGCCTTTCCTTTCAGTGGCAAAAACCAATTACTTTTGCACCCAATAATAGTTGAATAAAAAAGATTAGTGGACAGGGGTCCTTTGACAGAAAAGGAACCCCAAGGCAAGAAAAGGCAGATGGTGTATACAAATGAAGGTGGGTATATGGGAGTGATGGGAACAAGAGATTGTTTTCATCGGATTGCATCTATTTTATTAATAAATACAACTCATCCAGGGAGTGGGGGCAAAGGTGGGGAGTGAGAGAAAGAGAAGCGATTGGAGTTTTGAGATGAAAAGTTGTATTTGTTTCCTACCACCATAGCAAATTACCACAAATTGAGAGGCTAAAAGCAACTGAAATTTATTCTGTGACAATTCTAGAAGTCAGAAGTCCAAAATCAAGGTGTTGGAAGGGCCACGCCTCCTCTGAAGACTCTGTGAAAGAATCGTCTCTTGTCTATCCCAGTCTTTGATAGCTCCTGGCATCCCTTGGTTTGTGGCAACGTAACTCTAATTTGTTTTCGTTTTCACACGGCAGTCTTCTTTCCTGGGCCTCCGTGTTTCCAATTTTCCTTTCCTATGTCTTATAAGGTCACCTGTCATTGGATATAGTGCATACCCTAAATCCAGGATCATTTCATTCTGAGATCCTTAATTATAACTGCAAAAAGACCTTGTTTTCCAAAAAGGTCAAATTCACAGGTACTGGGAGTTAGGACTTGGACGTGTTTTGGAGGACACCATTCAACCCGCTACAGAAGTGTTATATCATCATCATCCAGAAGAATCAGGAAAGTTATATAACTAGGAAAGTGTAGAGAGACTATCTCTCAATGTCAAGGGTCCATATGAACTTTTGATAATAATTTGAAATAAGACCATTCTACATACTTCTGTGATTTTCCTTGGCAATATTCTGCTGCTTGAATGCCAACATGAACTAAGTGGGTAATTAATTTAACCAAAGTTGAAATTTTGTGAGGCATGCATAATAAATAGAATGACCAAGATATTATGAACCCTGAATAGAAGTGGCTATGTAGTGTCGAACTATAGTGTAGTACATAAAAGGTGAGGACAAGAGAAGAGAGATGAATTGTCAAAGTCTCAATGGATTAGAGGTCATTATAAGGTTAAAAAGTAATTGAAATGGGGATGGGGGTGTTTGAATGAGAATGAGTAGAAAGTAATGGCTAGGGGATAGGATACTTAAAATTGAGATTTTGGAGATTAGGGTTTCTCAATTCTAGCTGCCCGTTAGAATAACCAGAGATTCTGAATTAATTGTCTGGGGTAGGGCCCTGGAATTGGTATTATCCCAAGAATTACTCACGTACAATATATATGTCCATGGTCCTATGAACATGTATGAAGGTATTGTGGAGGAAATAAAAATCAGTGGAGGTGAAATAAGAGATCAGAATATTACAAAGGTCTCCCCAGGAGTAGGAGGAAATGTGAAAATCTCAGGGGATAGGGGATGATTCTTGGGAGGAAGACATGATGTAGGGACCTCAGGACAGTGGATAACTCTCTAGGATAGTTTTTCGTGGCAAGCAGGAGTACCACAAAGCCTGAAAGAGATGCTCAGGTGTAAGAAAATCATCCTTCATATCATTATTTGCTATTTTAAAATGGCACATATATTTAATAAAATGATCATTTTCTAGGGAATAACTTGACAAAAGAGCAGCTGGCTTATACCTTAGAATTAGGCCAGGAATTACCAAACAATTCAAGAGACTCTGACCTACCACCGCGTCTCCCAAGTTGCTTCTCTCAACCTGAAATAATCAAAAGGATTAGAATCTTAAAGTTTATTTGACTGAAAACCTGGGAATTGCCATCCAGGAGACACAGACTTCAGATAAATGAGGTCAGTGCCCCAAAGACAAAAGTTAAGTTCTTGCTTATACAGGCAGAAAACAAAGAAGTTTAGTAAGATTATAACATTTTATATGCAAGGCTGGTTTATGAGTTACAACAATTTAGTTAGTTTGTTTTCTTTTCTGTAGGGTTGGCTTTCATGTTTTCCACTGTAAAAGTGTATTTAACATTTCATCTGAAGACAATGTGATAGCCACGAGGTCTTTGTGTGAGAAAGGTAAGAGGGAAGTTAATCTATAATGAAGATCAACGGTGAAGAGGGAAGGAGGCTTCCCTGGTGCCCTTTAGTCATTTACAGCATTTTACAAAACAACATAGGTAAGGAAGAAGGCTAATCTATAATCAGAGGAACACAGATTACAGGTGCTTAGGTTGCAGCTGCCTGCCATGTAACTCAGGCCTTGTAATCACATTCCTTTAAGGCTCAAAATAATTTATAATTCCAACGGCTTAGACTTTGAATTACTTATTTTCACACTTAAAACCTAAGACCACTGCCAACACCTCCCTCCGTCCTCCAGGAAGGGAGGACAGGGCTTATGCTGGATTGTTCATTATTATTGCCACTGCCTCACTCTGTGGCTGCCATTATCAAATGATCCCAAGAACCAACTCTTGGGCCTCTCCAACTATGTTGTCTTCTCTTCCTTAAACACTCCTTTATCTCTAAGAGATAGCCTGTGATGGCTTCAAAGATAGCCCCCAAATTCTTATTCCCTTTCTTCTTGAAGTGGACTGGATTTAGTGATTTACTTCAATTAATTATCTAAAGATGGAAATAATGGAATAATACTTTCAAGATAGAATTATACAAAGATTTCAAGTGGGGCTCACACCGCCAATCTTATTTTGCCTGTCAGCTCTGCTTGTTTTTAGGTAGTCTTTTGCAGAATGCAAGAGTTTTTTGGCATTTATATGATATTGGAGCAGACATACCTATATTCTTTAATCCAAATTAGCAAAGTGTCTATCTTCAGCAGGCTAAGTCACCAACTCTTCTCTGTCTCAGTGCTGCTTACTTTAATTATCTGTTTGTTATATATTAGTTTGTTTCCCCTAACAAGATCTCTTTACAGGTATGAATGTCTATCATAAGCTACTGAAGGTCAAACACCACACTGTACATTTTTCTTTTATGATTTGTTGTCCATATAGTCAAGATATCAGTTGAGAATGCATCTTCATGGGAGGACAAGGTATAGAAGCTATACCTTAAAATAGCTTTGCTTTGAATATTTTATATAGCATAAAATTGCATTCTATTAATTTTAAATACCTTTAGACAATAACCAGGCCAATTGCCTGTACAGAAGAAATACCCCCGAACCCAGTGTTTCTCTCCTTCTAAAGATGGCTAATTTTTCATATCCCATCACAAGCATGCCTGAGTGGATGAAACAGAAGCATATGCATATATAATCATCATGTATTTCAGTTCCCCATTCTTGGTTGAATGAAATGAGGATTTAGTTCAGTTTTGGGCAGGTGGTCTTGAGAGCCCCCATTTATTATGAAGGTTTTCATTTGTAAAGACAGAAGCCATTGCCTAGTTTTTCTTAAGTAAAACTGTCTGTTCAAAAGATATCACATTTTATCATTCACTAAACATCCATTGATCTGGAGCATTAATAAAATAATGTCTTATATTTACATGGTTCTTTGTATTTACAAACATCTTTTCATATCCTTTCTTCTTTGACCTCCCAACAGATGTGGAGCTAAATATACAGCAGGCTCTTCTATTTCTGCTTTTCAAATGAGGAAACAGAATCGCAGTGAGGTTAAATGACTTGTCCAGATCCCACATCAAGTAAGTTATGGCACCAGAAATTGAACAAGGACTTCTGAGGCCATGATGTGACTGATTGATGTCCTCATGCATTAAATCACCAGAAGGAAAGACTATCATTCACACATGAGCAAACTCAGGTCTGATAGTTTTTGTTACATATGCTTAAACCTTCTTGGGAACAGTCCCCATGCTCTATATTATGTGAAAAGCACAGAAAGCCTCTTCTCCAGTATAACAATCTGTCTTTCATCACACTCATTTGTGTTTCACATGACTGAGTTTGCTGTTTAGGGAATTCCAAATGTAGAAAAATCAGATAAAACCCAGTGTCCCTGGTTTCAGTCTGTGTGATTATGAACACAATACTGTACTTACAGTAGGATGCCAGAGTGAATAGACGCTGTTGCCTTTGAAAGGATGAGCATTCGTTCTGACCTAATAACTACCTGACGCTGGGTACAATTATCTTTCTTCGAGTGGCACATTATTACTTGACACATTAATTGTTGTGTCATTTCTTTCTGAAAGGCATGTTGGGTGTCTCATACAAGCCAGAGGCTTCCTGAATTAGCCATGTCCGAGTGGTGCAGCACTAATTTACTTTTCCAAACTAAAATCAACCCCATCTCATCACCCGTTTTCAATTACCACAGGCGGACCTGAGCTGCCCTGTGACCTCAATGCTTTCTTCCTGTGCCTTGGCATATCTGATGAACATCAGCGAGGTCCCCCTTACTCACTACAGCTATGAAAGGCCCCTCCTCTGAGGCAAACCACAGAGAGAGAGACATGGCTTTGCAGAATGGAACATTCTTTATGACATAATTCCTGCCCAAGAAGCATTGCACAAGAGTATTAGCATGGTCTCCTTTCTCTTGTGTCCATTCTACCTTGGTTTCCTTCCACTCTTTTCTAGGAAGGGGTCTCTGTATGGAGGACTGTTTCCAAAGCATAAAGACTCTATGGTCTTAGCAAGGCCCAAACATTCAAGTCTGGATGATCTTCTTCCATTGCTGCAGCTGCTCTCTGACATCCTGCACAGGCTGATGGGCTGGCGGCCCTGGGTGTGCCTCTGGGCCTGTCATCTGTCGTGTTGTTAGACCGCTGATGAACTGTCGCTGTTTGCCTTTAAAGTCTGCACTTCTCTGTTTTCCAACTTTGGCTGCCACTAGACAATGAAAATCAAGCAGCCACACAGCCCTTTATCCCCTTCCAGATCCAACTGGTTGAATCAGTCTTGGAGCAGAAAACAGAACCTTCCCATTGTCTTCCCAAATACGTGGGGTGTGCCTGTCCCATGGCAAATTACTGTTAAAAAAAAATCAGAATTAGAATGCATTTGATACTGCACACTTTGCTGCTAGTGAATGCCATGTCACCCTGAAGACTCATCTCCCCTTTTGGTTTTAATTGGGTCCTTTTCTGTCGCTTTCTTTTCAGCTTGCACCTGTCCCTGACATATACTGCTGCTGACTACCAAGTGAGTTGTTCAGTGAGCTAGAGGTATGATAAATTAAATATGATATGTATCACTGAATCTGTCTTTGGCTGCTTCATCGTACATTATAATTTGGGAAGGGACTATTAAAATAAAATACTAAGGAATAAGCAGAAACAGCCCACTGTTAACATGTCCAATGGCAAGAGAAAATTACAGGTTTCATTGTATATGCGGCACCATCTGCCTCTTTCCGAGGCTGAGCCTTCGGCTTTCCCAGGGGAAATAGCTGTGGATAAGTTATTCAATTAGAACAGCATTATTGGCCAGCTACCTTGGAGAATTGAGTTGATGATGTTGCGATTATCCTCCTGTACATTCCTTCATGTCTCCGGCAGGCTGCAGTGCACGGCAACTTCCTTAAGTGTTTACTGAGCCCTACAGTAGAGGTGAACAATTGGAATGAAGAATATCAAGGATTCCTGAAAGAAAATCAATTTTGAATGAACTTTTCTTGCTTAGCCACAGCTCCAATATTCTGAGTCATACTGTATTTTTGTGGACTTCCATTGACTTAAGTGACAGAAATGGCAATCGGGAGGACAGTGAATTTCATGATAGCATTTAACCTATGGCACTGCACAAAATAATTACTCATGTACAATTGTAAGGTAAAAAAAAAACACTCAGGTCTCCTCAACTGTGATATTAATCTTAGGGAATGGGGAAATCTCATAGGAGCATAATGCCATTTTAATGAAGACTTTAGCTGTTCTTCAAAAATATTTGTATCATAAAAAATAGTAATTATTTATGAGTCACTCTCTCAGGAGGTCAGATCCCTTCAAGGGTCATGCCATCAACCAAAAACTTCCTAAATGGGAGCTTTTGGGAGTGTTCATTGTTATCTCTAGGATCCTGTGGTTTGTAACTAGAAGACCCAACAATATTCCTCTTGCCTCACAAAAATATTTATAATATTTTTACATTTTTAAAACTCATTGATGCTTAAAGAAAGTTAGACATAAAGAAAAATATTAAAATCTAAAACAATTTATTTTCACATTTCTCACAAATATGTATATACACATCCAAGTATGCTCTGGTATGTCAAATATTTTCAGGGTGCATATCCACACCCCAGGGGCAGTTCAGGCGATCTTCTATGACTGTTAATTGGGCAGGAAAGCCAACGTGCTCCTCTTCACTGGTTCAGATTCTGATGGCTTTGGAAGGTATCTGTCTGTATTTCTGTTTTCATAAATTGGAAGAATTACGTTTATATTATTTGTCTTTGTGTGTGTGTGTGTGTGTGTGTGTGTGTGTGTGTGTGTGATGCCGATATTTTAAGATACTCATTTTTAAGGGCCTCTTATATATTAGGACATAAACCCTCTATTGCAAAAAATGTTTTCCCCAGCATGTCATTAACTTTCATTTAGTTGTTGATATTTCTGATATTCAAAAGTGTTATTTGCAAGTAATCAGATCTACTTTTTCACTTGTGTTGTTTTCACCACATTATGTGTAAAGTCTTCACTTGAGATAAGTTAAATATTTACTTACACTTTCTTGGCTTAAAAGTTGAAATGTATTTTCTTTTAGCTAATGCATTAGATATGTATGCATGTATGTTTGTGTGTATTTAGCACAGAATGGTCTAAGATAAATGTATCTATGAGATCCAGTTATATTATCAAAAACACTAACATCTCAGTGTCTAAACACACATTTTTTTCCTTGCTCATGTAAAGTCTATGTGTGTCCTGAAAGCTTTTGGACAGATGCCCTCCACAGCAACAACAACAAGAACAAATTAAGAATTTGGACTGCACGTTTACCTGTTAAAAGCCTTTAAGCTCCGTTTTTCAGAGTACTTCCATTTTATGGCACCCCCATCTCAACCCAAAGCTCTGGGTTCACTGTGGAAGAGGAGGAGAATGTGGGAAATGGGTCCATCAGCTCTCATGTACTTTGGGCCGGAAAATAATGCATTGCCTCCTGATAGACACAGTCAGGCTATGGGACCAGTCATCTAGCCCCAGCCTACTGACTAGAGGAGTGAAAAAGGAGAACTGGAAATATTGCTAAGGACTGGTAGTATCTGCCACAATTTACCCTTTTGTTTCTCCAAATATTCAGTGCAGTCTCCCTGTGGTATAGATATGTATGACAATTATACCTACCTCCCCTCTAAGGGAGAAAACCCCACGGTCTTCCTCAGTCATGGCACTGAGCTCAAAGTCCAGAATCCAGAATCTCTGAGTGATACAATTGTCCCTCCGTATCCATGGGGGTTTGGTTCCAGGACCCCCATAGATATCCAATCCACAGATGCTCAAATCGCTGATATAAAATGGTGCAGTATCTGCACATAACTTATACATATCCTTCCATATATTTTAAATCATTTTTATATTACTTACAACACCTAATACAATGTAAATACTATGTAAATAGTTAATGCTATATTGTTTTGTTTACATTAGTTTTTATTGTTATATTGTTTTTATTGAGTTTTTAAAAAATATTTTCTATCCACAGTTGGTTGAATCCTTGGATACAAAGGGCCTACTGCATACTGTACTCTCTATGTCAAGTCTACAGGTAGTTCCCATAGCTTTGGAAACCTAGCAACTAAAATGACAAGTTATCTGGCACTTACACATGTCATAATTGAAAAAGGAAACAGGAGTCCCTGTTCCTGAAAAATTCTGAATTCCTTCCAGGCAGACGTTTTTTGAGCACCCTACCTTCACGAGGCCCAGACTCTGCTCTCCTGGAGGATCCAGCTTGGTTCTTGGTCTCTGTGTCTTCTGTCTCCACCCTCAGGGAGATATTTTTCCTTTCCTTTCTCCCTTCTTGGGCTCATATAAAATGGATCCTAGAGAATATGAAGTTTTCTTAGCCTACTTCCTACTCAGGGCCTGAGAGGTGTTTTAGCACGCCACCCAGGGCCGCTCTGAATGCAGCCTAACACAAATTTGTAACCTTTCTTAAAATATCACGAGTTTTTTTTTTGGTTTTTGGTTTTGCTCATCAGCTATCACTAGTGTTAGTTAGTTTGACAATTCTTCTTCTTCCACTGTGGCCCAGGGAAGCCAAAAGATTGGACACCCTTGTTTTAGAGTCTCAAACACTTTTAGTGCAGGCTCACGGTTTCTTAAGCAATACAACTCTCTTAAAACTTTGTTGGTTTTTCTAACCTATTGAATTCCAATTAATTCCATGTGCCAATAATTACAGCTATGATTCTTTATCTAACACACTTCTCACTTCATCTGTATTTCTTTACACTCGTGTGCCTGTACCTCTCCCAGCTTGAAGACCCCGGTAGTTTTCTTGAGTCTATCTGGATTTGATGAGAGAATGGAACCCTTAAGCTCTTTTACCTGAGCTATTTTTCCAATTGAAAAGATTACTGGGCCTCAGGCCCTTAGTTTGATCTTTCCCTAAGGCATTTTTATCTCATTAATTCCTTTTTATGAGTAAAAGTACAGTCTAAATCTATTATTTATTTTTGTTGTTGTTGCTTGTTTGTTTGTTTTTGTAAACAGCTCAATTTTAACGTCTTTTAACATTTTCTCTTTTACTATTTAGGATTGAAAGCAATTACTGGTTTAACTCATTCAAGACCCCAAATATCTGAACTATTTTTTTCATTCTTGCTGGCAAACAGATAATACTTTTCAGAACTGTTTTTCTTATAATTCCTTATCAAATACAACCCATAGTGACCAGCACAGATTAATATCTGCTTTGCGAGTTCTCATGCTAGAGACACACATTCATTGGGTACACATTCTGCCTTGCACATTATCGGAGGGAACAGTCTTACCAAATGAGTTACCGCTGCAAAACCTGGAGCTCCATCTTTCTAGACACAGGCGTCTGCAACAGAGGAAAGAGCATGGACAATCATTCACTGGCTCCTAATTAATTTATCAGAGCCCGTTGATCAGAAAGGGACATGTAGCTCTGCAACATATAGTATATCCACAGAAAGGAGGAATATTGGAAATATGGGTAATATCTAGAAATCTCTATGCAAACAAAAGTTTAACTTGTGTTTTCTTCCAAAAGACAAATTTTCCCAATTTGTTAAATATCCCCCTTTACCCATTGGTCCCTTTAAAAATAAAACATTTCATAATCTGTCACAGGAGTAGAAAAATAACAAAAAAATAAATACTTCATACATAGTTAGGGTTACAAGGAATAAATCAACAAGTATTTGTGGATACCTACTGTCCAGTGCAAGAAATTAAATTCCCCAGTAGCCTATCCAATTGCATTTACTTTCCTACCCTGTTATCTTTTTTAGTTACTTTTTTTTTTTTTTTTGAGACAGGTTCTCACTCTGTCCCCCAGGCTGGAATACCGTGAAAAGGAAAGATCATGGCTCACTGTAGCCTCTAACTCCTGAGCTCACATGATCCTCCTGCCTTAGCCACCTAAAGCACTGGGATTACAGGCGTGGGCCACTGTGCCTGGTCTTATTATTATTTTTAATTGACACATAATATTAAACACATTTATGGGTTAAGATGTGAGATTTTGGTACCTGTTTACAAGGTGTAATGATTAATTACATCAGGGTGATTATCACATACATCACTTCAAACATTTATCGTTTCTTTGTGTTGGGAACAGTTATAATCCACTCTTCTAGCTATCTGAAAAAACACAATAAGTTGTTAACTGTAGTCAGCCTATTGTGTGATAGAACACTTAACCTATTCTTTCTGTCTAGCTGTACTTTTGTATTGGTTAACCAACCTCTTACTACATAGTTCTCACATCCTTCCCTTCCTCTAGTAACCACTACTATACTCTCTACTGGTATGAGATCACATTTTTTAGCTTACACATGTGAATGAGAATACATGGCATTTATCTTTATGTGCCTAAGTTATTTTGCCTAACAATGTCCTCCAAGCTCATCCACATTCTGAGTTCTCAAGTATTAGTGTTAGTCCATGTCACGTGTGTCTATTGATTTTTATTGTCAATTAATTCTTACATTCATATCATATTCTTTTATTTACTCAGGTTATATGATATGCATTTCTTAGTTCATTTTCTGTTGCTTATAACAGAATACCTGCAACTTTGAAATTCATAAAGAAAAGGAGTTTCTTTCTTACAGTTATAGAGGCTGAGGAGTAAAGCGGGAGGGGCTGCATTTGGTGAGGGCCTTCTTGCTGGGGGAGACGCTGCAGATTCCCAAGGCAGAAGAAGGTATCCATGGTGAGGGGGCTGAGCGTGGTAGGTCAGGTCTTACTTCCTTTCAGAAAGCCACCAGTCCCCTTACCACGATAACTTATCAATCCATTAGCCCACTGGTTTATTAATCTACCTAGGAATGGATTAATTCATTCATGAGAACAGAGCCCTCATAACCCAATCCCCTCTTAAAGTCCCTACCTCTCCACACTGCCACATTCGTGATTAAGTTTTGGAGGGGACAAACATTCAGACCATGACAATATTCTAATATCTGATAGGACAAGTACCCCTCCTCTCCCTTTATGAAATGATTATTTTTTAAATTTTACTTATTTGTTTATTCTTCCTCCAGGAAATTTAACATTTCAGTCAAGTTAAAGAAGTTCTACTGGAACTTTTATTTGGTTGCCATTAAATGTATGCATTAAATTAAAATAAAAATATTTCAGATATTCCATCTTTTTATCTACTAGTCTGGCATGTCTACATTTTAAAATTATTTCTCACAATTCTCTAGAAAATATTATCTTTTCTTCATATAATTATCATGTACTTTTTGTTATAGAAATGCCTAAGAATTTAATTTCTGCTGTGATTTGATCTTTTGTTTTTTCATCAGTTTATAGATCAAAATTTATAGGACATAGGAAAACAAAGCATTTTTTTTCATATGTTCAGTGCATGTATTAAATGCTTAATCAATTTAAGTGATTTTTTCCATCACTTTTCTGGGTTTAATAATTACATAATTATATAATCTATTAATTATTTTGTGTATTTCCTATCGCTAGACAACTAATTTCTACTTCATATTTCATTGTATTTTTCAGAATTTTAAGAGCAATGTAAAAATAATAAATAAGTCCATTAATAAGGATCATTGCTTTATTATTTTAATGAAATACTTCTAAAACTTTCAATTATGATAAAAATTTAAGATTGCAATGTTTATCATATTGAGTTATCTTGCCATATCTAGTTTTACCAAAAAAAAGTCAGCAAGAGATGTTACATTTTATCAAAGGCCTGTGGCCTTTAATTCATATTCACATATGTTTTGGTTTGCTTTGGTTGAATTTTACCCGTAGCAGTGGTGTATCAAGGGCAGGCAGTGGGAGCTGTCTGGCCTGGGTACAGGCCATTGTTTAGAATTTAGAGCGACAAACATGTTTTGTCTAGGAGGAGTATTTTATCTCTGACATCATATAGAATTGAAAGTACATGATCATAATAAAAAGCAGAAGGACTTTTATTAATTTTATTGTTGTTTTAAAATGCTCTATAACAGTGTATCCTTTTGTAATGATAGCCAGGGCTGATGGCTCCCACTATCCTGTCTCTGGTAAGACATTGCCTATCAACCCTTGTAATGTAATAGATTTTCCAGAATAAGCCATCCTTATACTCCTATGAATAGATTAATTCATTCATGAGAACAGAGCCCTCATAAGCCAAACACCTCTTAAAGTCCATACCTCTCAATACTGCCACGTTGGTGATTAAATTTTAGAGGGGACAAACATTTAAACCACGGCAATATTGTAGAATCTGATAAGGGTAAGCGCCTTTTCCTCTCTGTATTTGGAGAATTCTTCTGTATACACACTGTGTAGAATTCAGTTTGTAGGTTTTCTGTAGAAAACTTACATTATATTTGTATTATATTTATTTATATTATAGTTATACTATATATACAAACTATAAATATACCTATATAATATAACTATATATAAACTATAAATATAACTATATATTAAATAAATATGTTTATATTATATTTATTTATATTATAGTTATAACTATAACTATTATTTCATTATATATTTTATTTATATCTATTTTAGATATATAATATATATTCTATTATATACTACATATAAAATGAAGTAATACTTTTGAATAGACAATGTATAAATATATAATGAAGTAATCATTTTTAATAGAAAACCTACAAACATATATATATATATATATTTTTTTTTTTTTTTTTTTTAAAGTTTTGGAGACAGGGTCTCACTCTGCTGCCCAGACTGGAGTGTCTTTGCCCAGTCATAGCTCACTGCAGCCTTGGACACTTGGGCTCAAGTTATCTTCCTATCTCAGCCTCCAATGTAGCAGAGACTGTAGGCACATGCTGCTGTGACTGGTTAGTTCTTCTTTTCAAAAACGTTTTTTGTAGAGATGTGAGGTTGTCCCACTATGTGGCCCAGGCTAGTCTCGAACTTCTGGCTTCAAGTCATCCTCCTGCCTTGGCCTCCCAAAGTTCTGGGATTACAGGCATGAGCTACTGTGCCTGGCATTAATTCTATATTTATATTAGGAATTGGTGTATAATTTTGCAGGCTGGGGGGTGATCAGACATATCATACTTTGGTATCAGAATTGTATTTACTACATAAAGCAGATTAGATAATTATCCTTTATTGAGTTTTAATATGTATTTAATTTTATATCCATTAACTTGAGAACAGAGTACATGGAAGAAAACTATTCCTTGAGAGTTTGAAATAACTATCCATTAAAGTGTCTGAGTATTTACTTAATAAATTTCAAATTGTCTTTCAAGTTTTTTAAATTACAATTTTTACTTTTCAATAAAGAAAATAAGCATTTCACTGATATTTTAAAATAGTGACAAAGTGATTCTACAAATTTTGTCTGTTATTTCACCCTATTATTCCTTATTTTGTGTATCTGAGTGAGTTCTAGTACTCCTGAATTATATTTTTCAGAATTCTGTCTGCAGTTCTTTCATACTATTGGAATTTAATTTATTATTTTTTCTACTACTCTGTATTTTGATTCATTGACTTATGCTATTATCTTTACTAATTTATGTTTTTTTAAACTTCCCTAATTTTTGGCTCAATTAATATGTCTTTCTCCTGATAACTGTTTAAGGAGCATTAAGGAATAAAATGGACAGTTAATGGATAGTGGTATTATTTTCTTTGTATTCTATAATATCTAACATTATTTTAGATTTTTCTTTGATACAGTATTATTTAGGAGTACTTAAATTTCTATATATTTTTTCTTTTGTCAATTTGTTATTAATAATTTTACTCTGATTATTGAATATGATCTGTTCAACTTGTGTTTTGGGACAAATGAATTTTTGTGGCCTAGTTAATGGTCTTGAAACTTTGTTGAAATATTGTTTTATTAAAAATTGTATTTATCGAAAGGTCTCTAGAGTAAACAAAAACTCAATTTTCAAATGAAATTGATCATTTGGCACCCTGACATGGTTCAGACAAAATGTACTTCTTTCCAAGAACGTTCAATAGTAAGTGAATTGGTGTCACATCACTTTTTATATTTGTACCCAATATAGAAAGACCTGGGTTCAAATACCAGCTCTGCTACAAGTGCTGTGGTTTGAATGTGTCCTCCAAAAAGCATGTGTTGGAAACTTCATCCCCAATGTATCGGTGTTGGGAGGTGGAGCTTAACAGAAGGTGTTTAGGTCATGAAGGCTCTACCTTCATCAATGGATTAATGCCAATTTTGAAAGAGCCTGGGTCTGCAAATTCAACCTCTTACACTTTCTCACCCTTTCTTTGCTCTTCCTCCATGGGATGACACAACAAGACACCCCTCACCACATGCAGCCCCTCAGTTTTAGACTTCCCAGCCTCCAGACCATGAGCCAAATAAATTTCTGTTACTTACAAGCCAGGTACAGGTATTCTGTTATAGCAAAATAAACAAATTAAGAAAACAAGTCACTAAATTCCGACCTCTTAGTTTTCTTGCCTTAGTAAATGACAAGAATAATACCGATTTTGAGGTGTCTTGTGTGAGAATTAATGAATGTCAAGTGCAGTGTCTGCCAATAATCGACACTATAAAACATTGGTTCTTCCTATTTTCATTACTTCTGGGAAGAGGTTCTTTTAATTATTTGTGAGACTTTGCTGATTCCTTGCTCACTCTGTCTTGAGTACACTTTTTCATTCTGTTCTCTTGGCTCTCAGTATAGTTAGTCATCTCTACAGTCTGTCTTGTGCATTAGCAGTGAGGGGATTTTATATCTTCCCAGCTTTTGACAGAAAGAATAACTGCTGTTCTTATAGCAGTTATAAGCTGAAATTATATCTCCCAATTCCCTAAAACATGGATTCTTTGACTTTTCCTGAGCAAAAGTAGGGGGAGAACAACCAGAGAATTTTACTGTTTGGCCATTTCGCAAATTCTGTTAAGAGCACAGCAGGTCTCCTCAGTGTATATATCTAATCTATTATGTTTGCAGCTTACTATAGAGATGATTTGTTTGCTCTAGCAATTTTTCACATTGAAAATGTACACAAAACATGGAATTATTGCTAAAGCTTCTGATTAACTTATATTTTGAGCTATTATATAGAAATATGACTTGCTGGTCAATAAATAACAACATATTTCAAAAACAACTAAATGATTGTGGAATATTTTAATTGGTTGTTTGGAAAATGTATATTTTAGCCCAAATCTGAGTACATATTAATCACTTAGCATTAATTCTTGATTTTTTTATTTCAATTTGCAGAAGAAACAGAAAAACTTACCTGTGAGTTTTAGAAAAAGTACAGTCATCATATTCTTTATTTTTGCATAGCCCCATATAACTAAATACCCTTTTGCCAAAATACTTACGTTTCAATTGCCTTTGAAAACCCCTAAATTTTTCTGTATTCAGAAAGCATTCACCTGGCCATTAACATAAGATCATTGCCATTTGTTTGCAGAGATATTCCTATTAATAATATTACTATGTAAACATGCCAGTTAGCAGAAAAGGTCAATATATTACAATAGTTCTTTTGGCAAAGAACATAACCTGAATCTGAAGAGAAAGTAATAGGAGAGCATTTAAGTAATCCTTGTGAGATTACAAAATATGGATGAAGTTTGTAAGTTAGTAAATAAACAGGTCATCAGAGATAGCATATTTAAAATTATTAACTATTGAATAGCCCTCATAAAATACTCCTTCCAACACAGTCTGAATCTTCAGATGTCATATGTCACATAGTAATCATTATCATTTGTATTAATTAACATATACATTATCATTTGTGTGTTTCATGGAATAATGTAAGACTTCATACTAATGACTTTATACATATTAGATAATATGCCTGTCACAGTAATACTATAAATTGTCATAATATCTTTATTGTTAACTTAATCACAGGGCTTGTTAATATTGGAACCAGTTTTCAAATATAGTTGATCTTCCTCTCATATATGGATGGATCTCAAAATTTCCTACACATTTTCCCTGATGCTGTAGCATTGAAACTACTTTTCAACAAACACTGACTTAATACCAACAGTGGGATTGCATCAAGGAGGAGCCACAGTATGGGACTTCAGGCCAGTAAACTGGTAACAGGCAGAAAGGACACAGATATTACAGGCTGAAAAGCTGGTGGACTAGAGTTATTACATGGAAAACTATTTGTAAACATGTTTCTAGTGAGTTACTGTAAACAGATTACATACTAATCAAGGATGTAGCATTAAGGAAAATGGGTCGGACATTTAAAAATGTTAATATAATGGGCTCACATGAAAGAGATGTATGTGGGTTTAATTCATCAAGTTTGCTCTGATTAAGGAAGTTCTTTCTGCTTGAGACAAGAAATTTATGTTGACTGGGATTCTGAAAATTTGACAACACATGGGGTTGAAAAAGTTACTTGGGGAATTCTGAGAATACAGTGACATCATGGTTTTTAATCTCTGCAGGTCCCTACCCCCTATAAAAACAGACAGAATATACAAAATAATTTTAATAAAAGAACCTCACAATCACCAACTACATCAAAACTAGGTAATATAACATCACTATGACTCCCCCAAATAAAAGTACATGGCGACAAATCAACTAAAAGACCTGTCTTGTATATGCATATATGCAGGAAGAAATGAAGAGAAGCAACAGAATTTCAGATAGACCCTGACAGGAAACTCAACATTGCCAGCAGCTACTCTGCAAAGTGTGACAAGCTAATTTAAGAATAGCAGAGGAAACTTGTAGGAGTTTTTGAAGGATCCAATTTGTGATTGAGTACAGTGTTTACCAGACTTTCTGAAATTTGGAGTATTCTGCTCTATGAACTCTCAAAATAATCAGCCAACTTTCCCTCTAGGAAAATTCCCTAATCAGATGATTCTTTTGGGAGTAGAATCCAAATTGATCAAAACAGGGATCATAGGGGCAAATAAATTGAAATGGTCCAAATAAACATATGAGAAAGGAACACAGGCCAGGAAATCTCAAAAAGTAAGAGGCCATGCTTTTGAACACTCCATGAGATTCACTAAAGAGTACTATAAAACTTTTTTCTTTAAGCAATACTGGCGTGTCTCTTACCTCTTAAAGTATTAAAAAAACATTTCCTGGAAATTCAGTTAAAGAATTATAATCAAATCCCATACAAAGTTACTATAAAAAATAAGACAATTAAAAGATAAATTATATTCCTACAGAATATAGAAGTTTCCTTACCAATATATGCAATCAGTTAGGTCTTACAGATTTATTCAAACTCTTGATTACTGTTAATAAAACACACTTGCATTTCCAGGTCACGGATAAAAGATAAAATGTCACGAAGAACAAAATTACTTTGAATTAGAAAAGGTCAGCAATGGGAAGGGTGTGGTGACTCACACCTGTAATCCTAGCACTTTAGGAGGCCGAGGTGGGCAGATAACAAAGAGATAACAAAGTCAGGAAATCAAGACCATCTTGGCTAACACGGGTGAAACCCAGTCTCTACTAAAAATACAAAAAAAAAAAAAGAAAAAAGAAAAAAGAAAAAAAAAATTAGCTGGGCATGATGGCGGAGCTTGTAGTCCCAGCTACTCTGGAGGCTGAGGCAGGAGAATGGCATGAACCCGGAGGCGGAGCTTGCAGTGGGTTGAGATTGCGCCACTGCATTTCGGCCTGGGTGACAGATCGAGACTCCGTCTCAAAAGAAAAAAGAAAAAAAGAAAAAGAGAAAGTCAGAAATGAGATCATAGAACTCAGTAAAATATTAGAAAACATATATTAAGAAATGAAGTCTAAACTAGAAGGAACATAGGATAGAAAAAACACAATAGAGAAATAGAAAAAAGAAGAAATATTTAAAAATCAACAAGAAAGAGAAAGATTAAAGGATTCCAGAGTAAAAATGTTAAAATATATGCACAATAGGAGCCTCCAAAGAGGAAAATCAAAACAAGATTAAAAATGAAAATTCAAAAAACTTTCTTGAAATAAAATACAGTTGAAACTATATGCTAAAATGACACTACTTAGCTAGGAAAAGCCAACTCAAAATGACAAATTCTAGGCGTATTCTAGTAAAATTACTGATCCTACAGAATAAAATAAAATAAAATAAAGGAAGAAAAAGAAATAAATAAAATGGGAGATTTCCAAAACAGATCAAGCCACTTATGAAGGAAACAAAAACAGATTTTGAGCATATTTCTCAATAATGATACTTTATGCCAAATCACCATAGTGTAAAATACATTTAGCTACATCGGAAAAGAAATTAAAATTGAGGATATATTTTACATCCAGCCAAACTAATTGTCAGGTATAGAGGCCACAGAAATATGGTTGTAAATATCATTCGTGTTCCCATAAACCTCTATGGAGAAAGCTATTAGGAAATTATCTTCCAACAACCAAAAGTGCAAGAGAACTATCAACTTAAGGACTTTTGATAAGCATTAAAAATGTTTACATGTAAAACTTAAATTAATGATGGTCATAAAGGAGACAGTATAATATATAGTAGCTGTATACACTGACAATGTAGATATAGGACAATTATCAAAAATGACGGGAGAAAGCAAAAAAGTATAAAAAGTATAAAAAGAGTACTAGACATAAGTGGGTATTACTTTAAATCATATGTCTTAAGACAGTTAGGGAAAGGAAAAGATAAAATTAATAGCTAATATCAATATTGCTCATCATAGGAAACCAATATGCAATAAGCAAAAAAGGAAAAGGGCATTGAAAAAACAAATAGAGCTCTAATATAATAATACTGATATAAAATTACCCATTAGAATAAAAATATAGACTTTCTTAAATACTAAAATATCTAAAAGAGAGAATGAGAATAAAAGACCATTTAATGACAAACTATTCATATAAAAATTTGTACAAATATTAAAGTAACATTAAAAGTATTATTAAATAGATGAAATATATAAACACACATACATAATCTGAAATTCTCCTTTTATTTATAAGATATATATACATATCTTAAATATATTTATTATATATATAGTTTAAGTAAAAGCAAATTTGTAGATTGGCTGACAAAAAATATCACACAACTTAAAGTGATTCAGAAGAATGTTTTTATTTTTATTTTAAGGATTGATGAAAACGTACTGGACAAATGAGGATAAAAGACAGCAGGGTTACAATCTTGATATCTTAGAAGATAGAATTTAGAACAAAACAAATGCACTGAAAGAAACAAAGGTTACTATTGGATGTCAGAGACTATAATTCAAATAATTTTTATTAATACATGTACATCCAATGCCACAACAAGCTTTAATAAAGCAGAAATTATAGAAGATGCAAGGAAAAATAGAAATACAATGAAAAAGAAGTGTGAGGAGTGGAACTAAATGCTACAAAATAGTAAAACATACTGCTAAGTCTGTAGTTTTAATAGTATGGTATTAGCGAAGATAGCCAGAGGAACAGAAGAGAAAATTTAGAATTAGGCTCATTTATATATGAATTTAGTATACAATAAAGGCAACATCTCAAATTAGTGGAAAAATGTATATTTTTAAAAACGTAGTGGAAAAAAATATACTTGGGTAAATTTCAAGTGAACAAGAGATTCTATTAAAGAAATGAAGCCATACAAATAATAGAAGGAAACTTGGGTGAATTTCTCTCTATGCCTAGTCTGAACAAGTATTCCATAGTTAGACCAAATCCAGAAATAATAAGGAAAAGTACATTTGCTTACATAAAATTTTTAAAAATATATATGACAAGGAAAAATAAGGAAACAACAATAATGTATTTAGGAAAATATTTGCAACTTATATCACATACAAAGCCTCAGTATCGTACTACATAACAAGCTTCTAAACATGTAAAGAAAAGCACCAACCATCCTACAGAAAAATGAGCTAGGGAAATGAACAAATGGTTCATACTGAAAGAAATACAACTGGCTCTAAATCATGTAAAAATATTCTCAACCTCGCTCAAAAAAGAAAAAAATGTCGATTAAAACTACACTGATGCCATTTTTCATATACTATACTGGCAAATATCCACAGCTTTGACAACACATTCTCTTGGAAAGGCTGTAAAGAAACTGGCACTCTCATATATTGCATGGGAATGCAAAAAAGATACATAACACGTGGAGGGAAATTTGGCAATTGCTATGAAAATTGCATGTGCACTTACCTTTTGACCCAGAAATTTTACTTCTGGGAATTTGTCTCAAAATACACTGGTAAGTTTCTAAAAGAGATCTGCACAAAATCATATGCACCATATAAACAGATAGTTATGACTGTTTGTAAAAGCTAAAAACTTGAAACGCATTAAATGTCCATCAACAGAGAATGATTGAATAAACTCATGTACAATCATGCAGTGGAGAATCATGTAGCTGTGAAAAAGAATTAGGAATATTTATATACTTTTATGAGGTAATGTCTACAATATACTGTTAAGTGAAAAAGAAGGTAGAGAAAAGCATGCCAGCATGTAAGCTCTTATCTAACAAAGGAAGATATACATATGTCTAGATAAGGAATATATATATCTTCCTTTGTTAGGTAAGGAAGATATATATGTGTCTTCCTTTGATAGGAAGGAAGATTGTGTGTGTATGTGTGTGTATATTTATATATATGAAGGAAGAAAGATATATATACACATATACATAGTGTGTTTGTGTGTGTGTATGTGTGTGTATATATATATACATACACATATATATACACATACACACACACACTTTCACATACAACCGTATGTGTGTGTGCATGCTTATAGTTATATTTAATAAAAGCAAAGAATTGAATAAATAAAATTCAGAAAACACTTGCTATCTTTATGGTGAAGTGGTGACGCAGGATGAAGATAGAAGAGTTAGATTTCTGGGAGTATGTTTCATTTATAATCTTTGCTAGACTACTCATATGTATATTCAATTTAAATCTATTTAGAGTTGTTGCTTTAATGCCCTGGGAGCAGAGACTCTTTACAACATTCTGGTTGATCAATTCTCTTTAGGTGGTAACTTGAATAGTATGGCTGTTCCTTTATAGAACAGAATCTGAAGCCCATAAAACAGTCTGACAACTATTGAATTAGAAAAGAGAATTATCTCTCATATACTAAATCTACACAAGATTACATATTTTCATTATTACTTACATGTGGATTACAACAAAACACACATATAACTCACATTTTTAAAAAGGAAAAATTGAAGACTTTTAAGATGAAGAATAAAAGAAGGATATATGTTTATATCAAATGTCAACATATTTGTTGCCGGACATAAAATTGGCTTTAACCTTTCTAGAAGTCAAACTAAAACAAGTTTTGTATCTCTTATTTTCAGACAGAACACAAATAATTCAGCAAGGGATACAAAGTAATTTCTGGTACAATTTTCAGAAAAGTCGGAAAATTATGTAGAAAATAGGTGACTTTATCAGTTAGAATTCCTTCACATGCAAGTCATGGAAAATCTATTCAAACCAGCTTAAGCAATAAGGCTAACCTTGAAGAAAGAGGAAGACCATTTCCAGAAGCCTAGAAAACCTCTTTTCATGCCTTCACCCAACTTGGAATACTTAGACCAATAAGTCTCTAGAAAAGAAGTTGGAGTCAGCTACCCCAATATTCGTGTACTCCATGGAGTAGAGATGAATACGGTAACAAAATTGACTTCCGTTAAAAAAATAATAATAATAAATTGGCCAGGCATGGTGGCTAAGGCCTGTAATCCCAGCACTTTGGAAGGCTGAGGCAGGTGGATCACCTGAGGACAAGAGTTCGAGACTACCTTGTCTAACAAGGTGAAACCCCCATCTCTACTAAAAATACTAAATTAGCCAGGCATGGTCACGCACGTCTGCAATCCTAGCTACTCAGGAGGCTGAGGCATGAGAATTGCTTGAACCCGGGGGATGGTGGTTGCAGTGGGCCAAGATTGCACCACTGCACTCCAGCCTGGGCGACAAGAGCAAAACTCTGTCTCAAAAAATAATTAATTAATTAATTTAAAAAAGAGGACAGAGGGATGGCAAACTCCAGTGACCATTACTATGAGTTAATGGGAAATGTCTTTATCATCAACTTTACTACAGTTACCAACTGGATTTTATGCAACCATTTCCCACTCATCTTTGTTAGAAATCAAGGCCTCATAAGAAAGACATCTCAGCCAAGGTTAATGAGATTCAAATATGTAGCCTTTATCCAAGTGAGATTGAACTGAGAATGCCTACATGAATACTGAAGGCACTTCCCTTCGACTAAAGTTTTCTAACCCAAATTAAATGGCAGACCAGTAAACTGCTGGAATTCTATAAGATAGATTCAAGAAGTTAGGAAGCAAAATATGGGAAAGGCAGAGGGAGCCACTACACTGCAATATTCATCAAAAAAGAAAACGAAAAAGAGAACAGGCTTTTACGCAATGTTGTAGACAATCCTGCCTGAGTAGCACTTACTAACTGCATTGATAAACACTTTTTTTCGGTACTAGCTAGCAAATTGTTTTAGGTTACCTTTATGATAAGGAATGTGGTTGCTAGTATTCTGTAAGGGTAGAGCCATTAGTATAAAAAACAGTCAAAAACAGGTAGGGTTGTCAATCAATTAAGTTTTCTCACCAAAGGGAAGACCATCTAACCTCATTATAGAAATAGACTGTTGTAGTTCTTACAAGGAAAACCAGTTTTTACCTAAGAATGTGCTTACCAAAGACCATACACTTCTACACTAGGAACAAGACAGCATGTCTTTTCCTGGATCATTTTCAGAGGCTGTGTTACCACATTAGTGCCACAGACATAAGATAATCTCAGTAACGTCTTTGTGGAGAATTGAAGCTAAATATCATAACCACCAAAGTAAAGACCAGGATAGCTTGTTGGCTCAAAGTATCTACCATGTAGGTAGCCAAATAAATTTTCTAAATATGTGGAGTTATTAAAAGTGACCCATGCAACATTAGAAAATGACCCATGCAACATTAGAAAATGTTTGTCACATAATATGCTTTTAGTATTCTTATCCTGAGCACTACTTTGTTGACAGCAGTTAGATACTAGAATCATTTGTCTCTTAAGGCCATGCTTGTTTCATGCTGTTAAAGCTGTCATCACTTAGTAGAGGGGCCTATACATAAAGTTTATCTAAAAAAGGAATCTGATCTTTAAGGTATAATTTTAAAAAGAAGGGGGAGCAACTGAATCAACACTTGAAATTATTTTAGAATGACTGAGATTCTGTGTTAACCTCATGTAGCTTGGCCCATAGCCATTTTCCTGTCCACAGAATCAATGACAAGTGAAAAGTTAATGAAAGCTACCAAAAGACACATTGTTGAACTGTTCAAGATTGTATTCAGCTGCATATTATAGAAATCTGACAAACAATGGCTTAGACAAGTAAGGATTAAAAAAAAAATACATAACAAGGAATAAAATTGAAAGCCATTTAGGGCTGATGCACAAGGAGCCAGGCTACTTCTGCATGGAAGATAGAAAGGCTGTTAGACTTCTAGGTGTCACATCTATGTTTAATGAAGGAGGAAGATGGAGTGGTAAACATTTATACCAGTTTATTATGTGTGTGTCATGCACAACCATACTTATAAACTGAGTTACCAGAAGCCCCATTTTTCACAAAGACCTCCATTAATATGGCATTGGCCAGATCTAGAAAACATGACTTCCTTTAGCTTTAATTACTTTAAATATAATACAATGCCTCCCTCTGTTCTGTTAATAAGAAGTGAGGGGAAAGTGAACATTGATTAGGCAATTAGGAGTATTAGCCTCTATTATCCTTAAATTCTCTGTAATATTAAAATAAGCATAACTGTAAATTCTAGAAAAGCTGAACCTAAAACCCACTTGCTCTTCACATTATATGTTGGACTAAAAAGATATTTATTTATTAACTCAAGAAGCATTATTACATGCAAATTCTGACCCGATACCATATTAGATGTTAAGGACAAAAAGGGACCCCAACCCACCGCTAAGGAGCACACAGTCTGGTAAGTGAGAGCCACCTTGAAAACAGAAAAAGGTGAAAGGGGCTAGATGTATAGTGGCCAGAAGCAACAACAGAAAAAGTGATGAATTATACCTGGGGAGATGAAAAAGGGGGAGTGTTAGGAATGACGTCATGCCTGAGTTAGTTATTGAGCAATATCTTGAAAAGAAGTATACCTCTGCTAGATAGATTGCCTGGGGTTATACAGAGTAAATTTACACAAGTTCTGGAAAAATCACCTAGGAATCAAAAAACCCTAGTGTATTCATAGTTCTACAGGACTCAACCAAACAATTTTCTTTCACTGCCCAAAGTTATGAGATAATATAAAAAATGAAACTCTTAAGTGGAAAGGAAAACACTTGTGTAATATGGTCAATCATCAAAAGAAACTTTTTCCAAAACAAAAGAATATTCACTCCTGAACTTGTTGCTTACCGTGAAAGCCCCAAAACATCTTAGATTGAGTTCTGAGCATTTAAATTAAAATGGCAACCTTATACCCCCAATCACAGCAATGCAATAGCACTGCATTAGCATGTAATAGGAGATTTCCATGCTGCTAGCCTAAGGGGTAGAGTCTGCAATTCCATAGTTCATCTCTCCTAGCTATATTGCTAAATCCATCACTTCTTCTGTCTTAAAGGGCAAGAGTGTCTCTGTGGAGTCTCTCACAGCATCTTTATTACTTAACATTGCCATTTTCTTGGTCCCAGATTGTTTCAGTGTCTGACCCTGATTGACAGTTCCCAGCAAAATTTTTATGGGAAGTTCTGTGCAATATGGATATCATTGCTGGTAGGTGGATCCTTGGAATAGCTAGCTAAGTGTATCCCTTTTGTTCTCTGCACAACCAGATATTTCTTGTTTTGGCTGCCATTATAACTTCCACATACTATGTCAAAATGCCTTCATGATCTCTGTTACTAGAAAATGTAGTCTATTGGTCAATCAATCTAGTTGACCTTTTTATATTTTTTAATATTAGGGCCTTCCCAAAAAGCAGAACTCATCTTTGAAGTTTCCAATAAAGAGATGCTAATAAAGGGACTACATACAGAAGGGGTGAGCAAGATTAAAGGAAGAATGAGAGACAATGAGGCTTCTAGAGAGTAGCAACAGTGGGAAGACATTGCTATCCCAAAGACTGAAAGGACAAGGGAAAGAAGAGATGATCAGTGAGAAATGCAACTTGGAGGCCCTCCCAGGGCAGAAACTTTAAGTGTGGAAGGACACAGCTATTGACAAAGTCATGGCACAAAAAATGGAAGGAGGGAGGGGAAGACATGCCTTAACTTTCTTCTCTTTCCTCCTCCTTCTTCTTTTGGTTCTTTCCATTGGTCAACTCCAAGGAAAAAACAACCAGGCAACCTCCAGGCACAGAGAGGAGAATGGGGGAGAATGGCTCCGTTGGAAAGCTAGCAAATTCAGAATAACCAAGCAATCACTCTGTATTTTTTGTTGTTGTTGAGACGCAGTCTTGCTAAGTGGCCCAGGCTGGAGTGCAGTGGCGTGATCTTGGCTCACTGCAAGCTCCGCCTCCCGGGTTCACGCCATTCTCCTGCCTCAGCCTCCCAAGTAGCTGGGACTACAGGCGCCCGCCACCTCGCCCAGCTAGTTTTTTGTGTTTTTAGTAGAGACGGGGTTTCACCGTGATAGCCAGGATAGTCTAGATCTCCTGACCTCGTGATCTGCCCGCCTCGGCCTCCCAAAGTGCTGGGATTACAGCCATGAGCCACCTAGCCTGGCCCACTCTGTGTATTTTTTACATTAACACCATCGGGTTTTCGATACTCCAGAAATCTCTAAATGCCAGATAATAAATTATACCTTTGCTTCTAGCTAGAATAAGATGTCCTGGAGCTTGGACACTGCAATGCTGAGGGAATCCAGTAACATTTGCTATGTTTTTTAAAGACTCATTTTTGGGGTCCTGGGTTTGAATTATGGCTCCATGACTTATTAGCATGGTTAAGTTACCTTACGTCTGTAAACAGTTTTCTGAGTTAACAGATGGACACATTCATCAAAAAGATAAATAAATAATTTATGTTAAACAATCCACACCGTGACTAGCACATTGTAAGCAACTGGTGTTAGTTATTATCATTAGAAATTATAAACTTGGAGCCATGTAGTGTTGGACATAATAATAATACCTACATCTTAAATTGTGAGAATTAAATGAATAAATAAATGTAAAGCACTTAGGAAAAATGTGGCCAAAACGAATACTGTTGTTATTACTTAAAATTATGCTTTAAGAACATATTTATTGAAATTTTTAAAAGGATTACAATACATGTTATGTTTCAAAAAGTAGGAGATAAAAGAGCATGTACAATGTGGTCTCATTTTTGTAAAAATTTTATGTACCATAGTGCCCAGCAAAGAACTTCAAATTATTTTAGCAAAATAACTGCATTTAAAAGTTTCTAGTTCTTGATAAAAGAAATAGCACACCACCATGATGGAACATGATCCTGTTTTGGAAACGAAACCAGGATGACCATTTAATTTTACTCATTATGGAAAATGACCCTCATCATTGATTAGTCCACAGATCTTGAGAAGTTTCCCTTAGGGGATTCTCTGTTACAGAGAGTAGTCACTGACTTTAGGAGCAGTGATGTCTGATGCTCATTTAATTATCCTCATTGGCATCAGAATTCTTTTATGATATCAAACCTGTCTTAAATCTTGGGCTCTAAACAGAGGCATTCTGTCAATATTTTAAAGAATGGAAGTAGACTGGAGGAAGGTGGCATAGAATTGAAAACAATGCAGAGAACCATGCGACGTAGAGAACTATATGGAGCTCCACAATGAGAAAAGGTAAAGCCTCCTAAACTTTAAGAAATTCAGTTTTTCCCTGCTTAAAACATTTATGTTCTACTCCTGAATATGTACTTTAAGTTGAGAAAAATTGAGAATTTGAGGTAAATAATTTATCACCAAGTTCATTTGATACAAAAAGATTTTAGAAAGAGAAAGATTGATAGATAATAACAAAACACATCTAGATTAAACATCAGCATTCTGAAATGCTGACGACATTGATTTAATTTTCCAGAACAAAATGAAGTTGAAGAAAAAAGAAATCATGACAGATGAGGTATATGAATGTTTTACGATGGAGCTATGTTTGTTAATTGTATTGTAAATGCCTGACCTTTTTATTTTTTAATCTTCTCTGTAACCACACTACTTCAGATGTAATCATGGCATGCCAGTACCCCCTAAAATGCTTGAGTGGTTTCCATTTGTACTTTGAATAAAACCTAAACTTTAAGCTCTGACTTTACAACCCTACCCAGCCTTGCTTCTGCTCATTGACATATTTTTCATTCACTAACTTCACTCCAACTACCTTGAATATGAGAAATTTCCTCTTACCTTGCGCACTTTACACTTGTTCTTCCTTCTTATTCTGGTCTCAGTTCAAATGTCACCTTCTCAGAGTGCCTCTTTCTGGGCATCATTTCTAAAGTCCTTTAATAGTTTACTTTCTCTGAGGCTTATGTCATGGTATGAAATTACGTCTTTTATTTCTTTTTCTGCTCTTGTACTTACCTTGCTGGCCCGAGGACTGTCACTGGACGTGTAATATCTGCGCAGCTGAGAAACCCCACTGGGATGTGAAGTTGATTAAAATTGGTGCAGGCTGACCAGCTGCCCAGAGACATTGACTACCCACAGCCAAGCTGACCCTCCTCACCCCCAAAAATCCAGGTTTGGTGGAATACAACCTAAGGGCACAGCCTCTTCTGTATGCTGCTTATTTTTCAAAGGTGTTATCTGGCTGAAAATTCGTGAACAGACTCGTCCATAGTGGGTCTATGGTGCTTGGGACTCTCTGTGCTGGAGCTCATCCCCTCTGCCTCCTCAAACACACAAGGAAAAATGCACCGAAGTACAATAAATATACTTAAAATATAAGGAAATGCTATATGTAAAATACAAAGCAGGAACAATAAGTTATTTTTAGAAGAAGCCAAGTGATAATATTAAATATAAAAAACAACCACATGATTATCTCAATAGATGCAGAAAAGGCTTTTGACAAAATTCAACAGCCCTTCATGCTAAAAACGCTCAATAAATTCGGTATTGATGGAACGTACCTCAAAATAATAAGAGCTATTTATGACAAACCCACAGCCAATATCATACTGAATGGGCAAAAACTGGAAAAATTCCCTTTGAAAACTGGCACAAGACAGGGATGCCCTCTCTCACCACTCCTATTCAACATAGTGTTGGAAGTTCTGGCTAGGGCAATTAGGCAAGAGAAAGAAATCAGGGGTATTCAGTTAGGAAAAGAAGAAGTCAAATTGTCCCTGTTTGCAGATGACATGATTGTATATTTAGAAAACCCCATTGTCTCAGCCCAAAATCTCCTTAAGCTGATAAGCAACTTCAGCAAAGTCTCAGGATACAAAATTAATGTGCAAAAATCACAAGCATTCTTATACACCAATAACAGACAAACACAGAGCCAAATCATGAATGAACTTCCATTCACAATTGCTTCAAAGAGAATCAAATACCTAGGAATCCAACTTACAAGGGATGTAAAGGACCTCTTCAAGGAGAACTACAAACCACTGCTCAGTGAAATAAAAGAGGACACAAACAAATGGAAGAACATACCATGCTCATGGATAGGAAGAATCAATATCGTGAAAATGGCCATACTGCCCAAGGTAATTTATAGATTCAATGCCATCCCCATCAAGCTACCAATGAGTTTCTTCACAGAATTGGAAAAAACTGCTTTAAAGTTCATATGGAACCAAAAAAGAGCCCGCATCTCCAAGACAATCCTAAGTCAAAAGAACAAAGCTGGAGGCATCACGCTACCTGACTTCAAACTATACTACAAGGCTACAGTAACCAAAACAGCATGGTACTGGTACCAAAACAGAGATATAGACCAATGGAACAGAACAGAGTCCTCAGAAATAATACCACACATCTACAGCCATCTGATCTTTGACAAACCGGAGAAAAACAAGAAATGGGGAAAGGATTCCCTATTTAATAAATGGTGCTGGGAAAATTGGCTAGCCATCAGTAGAAAGCTGAAACTGGATCCTTTCCTTACTCCTTATACGAAAATTAATTCAAGATGGATTAGAGACTTAAATGTTAGACCTAATACCATAAAAATCCTAGAGGAAAACCTAGGTAGTACCATTCAGGACATAGGCATGGGCAAAGACTTCATGTCTAAAACACCAAAAGCAATGGCAGCAAAAGCTACAATTGACAAATGGGATCTAATTAAACTAAAGAGCTTCTGCACAGCAAAAGAAACTACCATCAGAGTGAACAGGCAACCTACAGAATGGGAGAAAATTTTTGCAATCTACTCATCTGACAAAGGGCTAATATCCAGAACCTACAAAGAACTCCAACAAATTTACAAGAAAAAAACAAACAACCCCATCAAAAAGTGGGCAAAGGATATGAACAGACATTTCTCAAAAGAGGACATTCATACAGCCAACAGACATATGAAAAAATGCTCATCATCACTGGCCATCAGAGAAATGCAAATCAAAACCACAATGAGATACCATCTCACACCAGTTAGAATGGCGATCATTAAAAAGTCAGGAAACAACAGGTGCTGGAGAGGATGTGGAGAAATAGGAACACTTTTACACTGTTGGTGGGATTGTAAACTAGTTCAACCATTATGGAAAACAGTATGGCGATTCCTCAAGGATCTAGAACTAGATGTACCATATGACCCAGCCATCCCATTACTGGGGATATACCCAAAGGATTATAAATTATGCTGCTATAAAGACACATGCACACGTATGTTTATTGCAGCACTATTCACAATAGCAAAGACTTGGAATCAACCCAAATGTCCATCAGTGACAGATTGGATTAAGAAAATGTGGCACATATACACCATGGAATACTATGCAGCCATAAAAAAGGATGAGTTTGCGTCCTTTGTAGGGACATGGATGCAGCTGGAAACCATCATTCTTAGCAAACTATCACAAGAACAGAAAACCAAACACC